>NC_056705.1:27137664-27507664 GCF_018831695.1 Puntigrus tetrazona | reverse complement strand
TTAAAAATGCCACTTATTCCATTTTTAACAGCCGATGATCTTTAGTCTTTTGTTTTATTATTTTTCAGAAATCATTTTAATTTAGTGCTTAAGAAACATTTCTAATCATTATCAGTGATGAAAATGCTTGTGCTGCTTAATATTTTGTGTTAACAATGTAATTTTTTTTTTTTTAGAGATTTTTTCAAAATGTTTTTTTTAATGAATAGACAGTTTAAAAGAACACAATTAATTTGAATGCGTCTTTTCTTAATAAAAGTATGAATTTCTTCCTTACTGGGATTTGCATGCTTTGAATGGCTAAGCGACATGATGAAAAAGGTTACATATTTTTTCCATTACGAACCCCACAGGCTTAATGGGCTATTTTCATGTGCTATGGATCATTGAATTTATCATATGCTGGTTTCTTCAGATCCTCCCAGGAAGCGAGTGGACTCTCCACTCTTGACAAGGCACAACAAGAGGAGGCCAGAGCGCAAGTCTATGGAGGTGCTGAGCGTGACAGAGGGCGGATCTCCTGTTCCTGTGAGACGTGCCATCGACATGGCACAACACGGACAGAGGTACAGCAACGCATCTCTCCCTCCTCTATTATTTATGAGACTCTACAATCGGAGCAGTGAGTGCCACAGTAAAAAACAGCTGAAAGGATTTCACATTCTGTGGAGCCTTGAAAGGAAAAATTAAAGATAATGACGTCTGTTTAAAAAAAGACAAAAAAGCCAAAATAAACTTTGGATTGGCAAAATGAAGTTCACAGTTATCACAAGCTGCATACTAGCTTTGAAATGCATTTTTAATTGTACATGAAGTGTAAAAGAAATGCGATCAATGAGCTCAGCCCGATTCTTTGGAAAAGGAAACCAATGATTTTCAAAGCGGAGTGTTTTACTATTCTCTGAAAATCTGTTTCATAGCTAGTAAAGCAGCATGCTGAATGTGCCATATGGTGAATTTTAACTTCTCAAAGTGGTTTTAAAAGGAACAGTGGGATTTCTAATGTGCCTTTCATTTTTCTGTATCTGACATTTTATTACAAAATCTTTTTTTACTTTTTTCCATGTCCATTGTGATCCATTTCATAAGCCCCGTGTCCTTTCCCTGTGTAGATGCTTTGGATCAACTCCATGATTACTTTTGTAAATTACTCTAACTTTACTCTCTCTTACTGTAGTAAATCTGTTTTCAGTAAAAGCTTGGATATCTCAGAAGCCAACCCCATACTGCAAAGCAAGGAGGAGAGGTATAAACCACCGCCATGCTTTCTTTTCTGTTCTGAAGATGCAGTGGGGTTTTTAATACTCAAAACATGCCACAGAGAGCACTGGCCTGTTATTTCAACCACTGACATTTAAGGTCTTAAGAGCTTAGTTTGCTTGAGAAGGAAGTTAAAAAAAAAGCGGAGGTTGCACGTGTAAATAAGAGTTTTTTCCTTCTGGTTTGGCCTCTCAGTTTTGGTAAAGCAGCGGCCCTCTGGCTCCCTCCACTCACATCAAAAGCATCTTATCTCCCTTATTTTGCCTTTCATGTTTCGTTTGATGTCTGGCATTTTTGTCCCTTGGTAGATCCCAAATTGTTAATTTTATCCCCTCGCTCTCGTTTTGCCTTCATGCTTCTCTTGCCTTCACCCTGGATGTTTGTTTTTCTTAGAGTGATGTGTGCGCTTACAGTAGGTGAGAGACAGAGGTTATCCGATTGTTTTTGTTCATCTGTTCAGGCATTTTTCTTCGACCTTGAGTTTCACAATACTACATCTCCATTCAGACTGTTTAGTCTGCCAGATAATAGAATGGGCCTTCAATATTTCCACATCTATCTATCTATCTATCTATCTATCTATCTATCTATCTAATTTATTTTATTTTATTTATTTACTTGTATTTAATCATTGTGTTGAATAGAGGTGCACTGGTACGTGAGTATTTACTGACAGGTTAGATTCATGTTTCTAATTCAAAATGTAAAGACTTAATTGAACCGAAAAGCTCCCCTGCATCTTTTATACAGTTTAAAACACCATTTTTACAAACCGTAGTAATCTTAATATAGTTATAGCTTCATGTTAACGATGCACTGCATATAAAATCTTTACAAATACTTTGCTTGAAGAGTAGAAATATTAGCTCGTATAATTGCTGTCCTCTAGTGCCTGTCCTTTCTTCCCATGAATTCCATAGTCATTTATTACACATAAAAAGAGCTCTTTTCCTGATGCTGTGTTTTGGGTAAGCTAATTAGCTGAATGCAAGAGGCATATAATGTACATCAGCATTGCGTTGAATCAGGCCGCAGTGCATTTGGTGTTGTGATTTTACTGCTTCAATGATTAAAGACAATTTGAGACAGTCGCACAATTGTCATCTATGTAGCCTTTGCGAATGAAATTGATCTGTTTATGGATCAAATCCTTCCTGGAGTCAAATCGTGTGAGTCTGAATGTTGACACCGTTAGGGATGATTTACCGTTTCAATTTGCCTTGATGACAAAACCCATTGTGTCCACGGTCAATTAAATCCCAATCATTTATTGGAGAATTACTGAAGCTCGCAATCTAATACACAATGAAGTTCGGAAGAACTCGGGGCCTCCTACAGAACCTCATAAAAGGTTGTGATGACCTTTTACATCCTTAGGATGAGAAATGATAAATTGCTCAAATTTAATAGCAACTCAAAATAGCATAATCAACAAAAAGGCTTAAAGGCCTACATAGAAAGTTGGCATGTAATTAACAGAAATGCAAGATTTATAGTAAAATTTAGAGGTCTGGGTTTATACTGCTGTAGCTGTACAGAAATAAAATCAATTGCAAATCATCTTTCACTCACACAACATGCTGAACAGTGTGACAGTGTGCTAGATATGAAGCAGAAATGTCTTTACTATGTATGTTGTGTAACTTTAGGTCCAGGTCAATCAGCGGAGCCTCTTCTGGTCTGTCCACTAGTCCCCTCAGCAGTCCTCGGGTAAGCCTTCCATCCATACTAAAACACTGGTTTCACTTAGAGTCTGGTTTGGTTGAAACCCATAGCATGTGGTGTCTATCTATAGGATATGCATTGATGCCACATCTATACATCTATAGCATGACAGTATGCTTTAATTGTATAATGCAAGGGTCTTCAGCAGGTGTTAATGCTGGACTAGAAGTATGTAAATTCAACAGTTGGGAATCATTCAACAGTTTGGGGTTGGTGCAATTTTTTGAAAGAAAACAAAAGCTTTCTATTTCTAAACAGTACAGTTTTATTTATCAAAGAATCCTACAAAATGTATTGTGTTGCATTTTAAGCTGTTTTCAACATACTGATGCCTTGAAGACCAAAGCGGCTTATTAAAATTAGTTCTGAAGGTTTGTGTGACTAAATTCAGCTTTGTCATTAGAGGAGTAAATAATATTTTTAAACATATTCAAAAGTTATTTTACTTTGCAATATTTTACTTTTGTCAAAGGAGCCTCAAGGAATCATACCAACCCTAAACTTTTAAATGGCAATGTGTGTTATATATATAAAAATATATATACGTAAATGTACTAATATGATATTACGTGCATGTTATTATAGCACAGGTTTAAAGTCCAAAACTAAATTTCATCAAATATGTAAAAAGGTGACCATATTCTGTCTTTCTATCCACCAAGGGAGACCACTGATATAATGCAATAGGAAAGATTGTTTTTCAGAAATGTTAGTGATCATGGTGCATTACTGAAAATCATGTGAATTGTTAGTTTTGTTTAAAGACAGTCAATGGTATACATTACCTGTAAGCTGAAATACAGCAGCAGCATTGCCCCCACCGATCCACTACTTCTAGCCCAATCAGTCTACCATGCTTAGCATAATTACTGCTAATCTATGCCCAATTCACAGCCTTGTTGCCTGGAAATATTTGAAGCCCAAGTCACTAATGGCTTGTTAAAATCCCTTGAAAATCCCTGGTTCCTTACTAACGGTGAAGCCTCAGGATGTAGCCAGCTTTTACAGTTGATTTGTTTAAAGAGGCTAACCGATTACAAATCCACTACTAAGACCTTCCTATATGAAGTCCTTGAGTTACATCAAGGAATTCCCAGCAGGATTCATCCCAAAGTCAATTCTGAATCCGACCCTATCAAATATTCTGCAGTTTGAAATGTTCTACATTTGGAGAATGTCTGCAGTGGTGCCCTTTCGCTGATGAAAATGGCTCACGTAGAGAACAGGCTTGGTGGAAGTAATTTGAATTAGTCTGTGAAGAACTCCTTGATACAGCTCATCTGAGATTAGTTTTACTGCTCAGACACAGACTTAAAGGTTTGTCATGGAAGAATCTTCCCTGCGGTATGAAAGAGCTTTAAAATCCATTTTATTGCATCCTTGCTCTTCTTTGTGCCGTGCTATGGTTGCGGCTGGTACAGTTAACACTCCATTGTATTTCTTTGATGTTTTACAATATGCTTGATGAGCTTTCACTTCACTGATTGTAATCACACTCTTTACTTTTAGTGGCCTGTTCTGAATCAATCCCCTGTTTCTGACCCAATTATTATTATTATTATTAGCGTCATCTGTCAAACAGCATTCTCATATCATACCTCCAACAGCAGCATTGAACTCTGTTTAATGGTCAACTGCACTTATTTCCACTAGCCATTTTGATAGCGTGGCGCTATTGTCTTGAAAAACTCGTTAATTGAGGCAGCTTATGTCTGTATCAACTTTTCTGTCATTTCAATTTGTGATGATTATTTGAAATTATATGAGGTATTCTGACAATAGCGTCCTTTTGCAGCAAAGCCTTGCAAATTTCCTGCTTGCTTAGTGCTGACAACACCTCCTTTATTTTCATCCCAACAACAACCCAGAGCTTTTTTTTGTTGCTAATTTCTGTTGCTGATTTCAATTTGTTTGAGAACACTGGTTTGGGAACATTTTTATTTCCACTGTCTTGTTGCCTCTTGGCTGGTTGTGCTAATGGCATGTTTTTTTCTTTCTTTCTTTCTGCACTTCCTCCCTCACTTCTCATCACCGGTGGCTTGTTCGCCATCTTTTCATGTTTGGTGTTGGTGTGTGTGTGCGTCTGCGCCGTAATGCCTGTTAACTACGGGGCCGTGTGTTGTGTGTATGGGCTGTGTTGGCTCTGTTCATGCTGCTGGCTCTGTGCATGCGCTCTTACAGCCCATGCGGCGGTTCGCTGTTCCTCCACAGTCCGCAGAACTCACACAGTCGCCCAACCACAGCCCCACCCACGCACCCGTGTCCCGGGTGAACGGCACGGGCCCCCACTCCCCCAAAACCTTTCAACCAAAGACAGTTGCCCATCAGCCCAACAACAAAACCCAGACCCTTCCAGCCAAGCCCAAAGTTGCAGACAAGCCCCTGCAGGCCACCAGGTCCAACCCGCTTCCTAACACGACGGCTGTGCCATCTGCGGCCAAGTCGGAGCCGTCTACGCCCTGCCAACCCATGCCCCTGCTGATGCCCGGCAGCCCCAAAGTGCGCCGGCCACCGCTCACTGTGCCGCCCAAGTTGTCCGTTCCCCTATCGCCCCTTTCGCCCATCCGGCTTCACCACCTTCACCCGCTGGCCGGGACTGACCACAACGGCAAATCTATCCCCAACATACAGGTTACGCCCCACCCCTCCCCCCGGGGCAGCCCATTGCCAACTCCGAAAGGAACGCCGGTGCACACGCCTAAGGAGAGCCCAGCGGGGACCCCTAGCCCCACGCCACCCCCCAGCCCCTCCATTGGAGGCATGCCGTGGAGAACACGCCTCAACTCCATTAAGAACAGCTTCCTTGGCTCACCACGCTTCCACCGCAGGAAACTACAAGGTACCAGCAGTCCTGGAGATATCTTAAAGCACTTTTTAATAACCTTTTACATCAAACTGCCCAGGAACTGCAAAAGGAAATTTGCTATTTTGGCTAAATGTAGGAACATTTGCATGAATGTGATGCTTTTTTTAGGTATAATATCTCAGAATAAAAAAAAAACTTATTAAAAAAATTGTAAAATCTGAGTTAATTTATTATTGACAGATTATTAAAACTCTATTGTATTTTTCTGTTGTGTAAATCAATTAAAACCCGAAAATGTGTTCATTAAAGTGAATTTTAGAATTTTACTTTTACTCGCCCATCAGTGTCGTTCCACACCTGTATGACTTATTTTCTTCTGTGGAACATACTGCAAAATAAAACATTTTAAAGATTTTAATTACATTTTTAAAGTCATAATCGTTTTGTTCCCCAGAGGAAACATACAGGTTTGGAGCAGCATGGTGAAATTATGTATGGTGTGCATCTTAAAAAAAAAGAAAAGCACTTACATGTTTTAAGGTCAGTCAATGCGGTTCTTTCAGTTAAAAGATCTCAGATTTACAGATTAAGCTTAAGCCTTGTCTGTGAAACCCCAGGGATATATGTTATTTTTAAGGTTAATCTAAATATAAAAATGCCAAAAAATAAATACATTGCATGCACAATTACATAATTAATTACAGGATGTCTAATTTATTATGAATGCCTTATAAAACCCTAACTTTATATGGCACTAATGCAGTGATATACAAGATCAGGTGTAAAATAGAGTACAAATCTATCTACATATATAGTAAAAAGCATTTAGGTGAAAGAACAATGCTTTCTAATCCTTTTTATTGCGCCGTTCCATTGAAAAGTGAAGTATATTCCCTAAGGACTGATTTTACAGATCGTTGTGTAATAAACTCCATGATATTCCAATATCAGCCATATCTGCTGATATATTTAGTAATGATAATGAAAACTGCATCTCCCCTCACCTCCAGCTGTTCCTCTTTCCCTCTTCTACTGGGAAGAGGATCAGATGAGCAGATAGAAGTGGGGGTTGAATTACTCTTAATCTCTGCAGGTTTGGAGTAATTAGCTGTGGTTAATCAGCATTCCCCTCCTCAGGTTGTGAATGTCTAATCTCTCAGGATATAGAGCATGATGTAAATTCTACTGAGGTTTTGTTCGCTTTGTCTCTTTCCAGTTCCCACACAAGAGGAAATGTCCAGCCTAACACCAGAGTCTTCCCCCGAGTAAGTATTAGCAATTTTCGAAGACAATCAAGTAAAATATGCAGTTTTATTAAATCCCAGATTGTTAAAGAAACATTAAAATAATACTCAATTATAATTGAATTAATAAATGTTAGTTTTATACTCATTATTCTACTAGGTGTGAGGCTAAATGTATCACCTTTTGTATTAACCTGAGTTGTTGAGAGTTAAATCACCAACACTTAATTAAAGTTTGCTTAATTAAGACACTTAACTTTTGCTCTTTATACCTGCTTTTTTCACCAGATTTTGTTATAATTTGAAAGGAGTTCTGAAAACTCTGCAGTTAAAGTTAATGTGGTGGTCCAAACGCTGTTCCTGGCCCCATTAGCCTAGTTTGTTGCTGAAGACATTATCAGGGAATAGTTCATGATGAATAATTCAGTGTTTTAGTTCCACTTAGCTTCACAGGCACGCAAAGCAGCACCACGGTGGAAACTTTCTTCTGGAGTGTTTTCCTCTTATTTTGCTGTTGTTTTGTTAAGTTCTTGGTGAGAGAGTGACACAATATGTTGGGCTGGCTCAAAGATGGCCTTGATAGTCACTGACTGTGGTAAAATCTCTGCGATTTCAAGCAGGGTTGAGAAATGAGCCATATGCCAGCGTCGAAACCTACACACAGGCTTTTGTCATGAAGTGTTTTAGAAGCTATCCAACTTTCAGTCTGTCAGCAAATCGTGTGTCATGACAAATGTTAATCTAGTTTTAAATGGAACACGTGTACGTTAAGAGAAATTCAAAATAATGAAAAAAAGAGTAGTTGTTTTTTAGGGTTTGTATGGTCTGTCGAAAACAGTTCATCATATAATATTCATCTATAAATGTTCATCATATAATGTCATACATGTTTGTGTTTCTTGCTGTGTCCAAGAGACACCATCTTTTGATGGTTCATCTGCCAACTTCTCTACTGGTGAAGCTGAAATATATACATTGCATACAAGTTTGGGATTTTACAAAAGATTTTGCTTTCATCCAGCAAAGATGCGTTCAAACTTAACAGTAAAGACATTCATAAGGTTACAAAAAAATTTAATTTAAAAAAGTGATCTTTTGAACATTTCATTTAAAAAAAACTCAAGTAAATGTATATATATATTTAAAAAACAAAGGATCAAAGTATAAGTATAATGTGCTTCTTAAAGAAAAAAAAACTTGACCCCAAACTTTTCAAATCTAGTTTATGATGATATGGCATATATGAAGAGCAGATCATGTGTTTTTGATATAAAGTTTGTGAAGTTCTAAATCACAGTGTGTTTTGTCTGCGTTGTAATGTCGATTAATGCATAGTATGTGGCTTTAGTGATATTTGTATGTATTGTGTTATCTTGTTCACTCATGTTTTTCCTTTTCACAGACTTGCCAAAAAATCTTGGTTTGGAAATTTTATTAACCTCGAAAAGGAGGAGCAGATATTTGTGGTGATTCGGGACAAGCCTCTGAGCTCCATCAAAGCAGATATTGTACACGCCTTTCTCTCGGTAAGTTTTCAAATGAGAATTCTGAGAATTCTGTAATCACCCTTATCTCATTCCAGTCTTTTACATTTTTAAAAACGATGCAAATCACCATAAAACATCAGAAGTGTCAGACTTGTGTGCTATATTTCAGATCTTCTAAAGCCAAGCAATTGCTCTCTGTGTGACAACAGACCAGTATTGAGGTTATTCACTGATAATCTTCTGCTCTAGTGGACTGTTAAGCTCTGTGACCAAATCATTGAGCTGAACTGAACAAATCATTCAAACCAGTTTTGTGAACTGTATCAACTGATTGATTGAAAAGATCTGACTCAAAATAAAGAACCATTGGCAAATCTGATATCATTTAACTCATGAATATCATAAATATTATGAATGCCTGAAATAGAGCCTTGATGGGTATCAAGATTTTCAGTGAATAACACATTTCAATCACTCGTACAAATCAGATGACTTCAGAAATCCTAAAAATGTAGCACGCAAGTCAAATGGACCACTTTTAAACACTTTTTGACTGTCATTTTGGAAATTAACAGCCATATGCCTCCTATATTGTCTTTATACTGAAAGGAATGTCCAGGATATACTTGAAAATGTACCTTTTGATGGGTCATCGTTTACAAAAGACAAAAATATTGTATTGTTTATGTCTCATTTAATATATAATCTGCCATAACCTGCAATGTGTTAAATTAATAGTTAATAAAAAGTTTATTTAATTTGGAAATGTCTTTTTCCAACTCATAAAATATACTTTAGTGTCATAAAATCCCTTATAAAAATACAAACTATTAAAGAAACCCAATATTGAACTAAAATGTAGTACATGTATTATATTGAGGGGAAAAAAAACACCAAAGGGCTAAAGTATCACACAATGTTCATTTGGGGGTTAATTTCCTCAGATTCCCAGCCTCAGCCACAGTGTGGTGTCTCAGACGAGTTTCCGGGCAGAATACAAATCCACGGCCGGCCCGACCGTGTTCCAAAAACCAGTGAAGTTCCAGGTGGACATCACCTACACCGAAAGCACGGCTGCCACCAAGGAGAACGGCATCTACTCTGTCACTTTCACTCTGCTCTCAGGTAACCATGCCGACAGCGAGAAGCCCACTTTGATGTCATAAACTCGCTGGCAGCCAATAGAAACACAAAGGGATGTGTGTGTGGGTGATGGAGAGGCTGGTTGATGATGTTGAACTTTGTCTTCTGCAGTGGTGAGAGAATTTTTTACTCTGCCTCTCTCTCTGATTCCGCAAGCAATCCCCTCCTCCATTACACTCCCCCTCTCTTGCGAAGACGCTGAAAATAGACCGACTGCTCGAGGGGGTAATGGAAAAAATTAAACTAAAAGAGGCCTTTTTGCCTCCTGGTAATCACTATGCATTTTCAACCTGCTGTGTTTCAAAGGACAATCCAAAAAGATCCCGTGCTGCTGGTGCCATTACTGCAAACCCCGTCCCTCGCTTTTCATTCACCCCCTCGATCTTTTTCGCTCTCTCGGCCACACAAAGGGATTGAATCTTGCTCTTAAAGTCGCACATATGTGCACGTGTCATAAACTCAGCCGTGGGTCGAAAGCACCATAAAAATCAGCCTCATCCCATTAGACTTTATGAGGCTGCCGCTAGGAGGAATAAACCCAGGATGCGTCAGCATAAATGTACATTTATTTCAAAAGACACTCGTGTACCAGTTTGTACAAGATCAATGCGAAACATTTATATGGTTTCTGTGTGTATGTGTCCCTGCCAGGTCCCAGCCGACGCTTCAAACGGGTGGTGGAGACGATTCAGGCGCAGTTGTTAAGTACACATGACCAGCCTGGTGTCCAGCAGCTGTCTGGTGAGTGGCCAATCACTTCACTGACACACCTCTTTCTCTGGCTCTCTCTCTCTCTCTCTCTGTCTCTGTCTTTCTGCTCTCTTACACAGCATCCTGAACATGCATGGCGCCTAGCCCACCCTTGCAGAGCACTGAACGCTGCACATACCCATCAAGGTCAAATGAGTCTTTCCAGTGTTTAAAATGGTTGTTCGAGGTGGTTTCAAAGACATTTTTAGGCCATTAGATTGTTAATATGACAAATGAACTTCTCTAGATGCAATGTGTCCGCTGTTCCATTAATGTCGGATGGGATGTCTTATTTAAAGGTGCTGGAAATACACGTTTGACCTTATCAGAGCACATTGCACAGAATTGCATTGCAAGGCACTGGCACACATGCACACACTCTCCTCAGCAGTCACACACATTCACACAGAGAGCATGCTAAGCACACTCGCGTGTATTAACAAGGGTTGATATACTGTACATATCCAGGAAATTACTTGTTGATATCAAACCTGTGTCCCAATCAATGTGGCTTCAAATTGTTCATTCTACAAGCAGAATTGTGATGGGCTTGACTGTGGTTCCTGCTGGAGATGATGAAATGAAAGAACAGAGAAATCCTCTGCCTGTCTTCTTACATGGCTGTTTGTGCACATGGTGTAGAACCTGGTACAGCTCCCTCTGCTGGACAGCCTCAAATCCTAACTGTCCAAAAGCAATATCACTGAGTAATACAGGGAGTTTCATAATACCATAATTTCATAATACCATTCTCCATTCTGTCTACTGTGCACAATAAGCACATTTTTCATGTGCATAAAATACCTGGATGATTTCCAAATACAGTGCAATGGAATAAACAAAGGGATTCTATGTAGTGTGTGTGTGTGTATATATATATATATATATATATAATTGCTGTCTGTAATGTTCAGATCTGCATAAGGGCTGGAATACACTACACAACCTTTAATATCTTATCAGAACTGAAGTGATTACTTAACTTGTCGGCTTTGTAAAGATTTTTATGGTTGCATTTTAAAACGGACTAGAAATATCTGTTGTCCTTTGATTAAATCATTGTCAGAGTCTAAAATACCAGAGTCTGTGCCCTCTAAATACACTATTTTCTGATTTTCTGTGAAATCTGTCAGCTCAAATCTGCAGAGTAGCTCTGACCTTGATAAACTAGTTTTGACTTGGCCAAACTGAAAATCAGGGTAAAAATAAAGGCAAGTCATGCACTGTGTTCCAGCATTCATGCTTTCTCTTTCACGTGCGTCTTTTGAAAATACTGCATATTTATATCGTGTCAAACAGTTCATCCATGTATTTTATGTTTCAAATACTGAAAATTATTGCGCACAGTATAACCTACATTCTGCATGCTTCAAAAAAATAGTTGGCTGTTAACAAACCCCCCCCTCTCTCAGTGCCTTATTTAAAAAATATTTCTACAACATGATATGTATTTCTATTCATATTGAGCAATTGGACTGTCTTAAAGAAAAGAGCTGTTATCAGGATCATGTAGCTTTAAAGATGTGCCATCCTCTCCCCCTGTCAATCACGCCCTTCCCTTCCCCCTGGCTTTGCCCTTCACCCCCTGCTCTCCAACGGCTGTTGAGTGAATGGGCATGAGAGCTTGAGTGTCCTCACTGACCGTGAGCAGACCAGCACAGCACTGAGCACCAGCATGCTTCACTCTCAACAGATGTGGTCACGTAATAAACATCTGTGCAAAGGGGTTGAATCACTGAGTTCATGTCATTACTGTAAAGTCAATGGGGTGCATTGAGAATGTCATTTTAGGCTAAATATTTGATTTGATTGGACATGTTACAAAAATATGTCATGTTCCTTTGACAGGAAAGCGTTCAAAGGGTGGTAAGAGGTCTATTTTAACTCTTTTGCCACGGTGTATGTCACTTTATCATATACACGCTGTCCAATGCGTGGCACTTAAACACGGAGACCCTTTAAAGGGATAGTTCACCTTAAAATGTAATTTCTATACTCACGCTCATGTTATTCAAATCCTATAAGACTTTTGTTGATCTTGGAAAAAAATCTCCTTTTGGTCTATGCAACCAAAATGACTTTAAAAAAGAAGAGACACAGATTCACACAGACAGTAAAACATTATTACCTTGTCAGTCCATTTTTGTACATTTGATGCATTAGAGCTTTGTTTGCACCGGTTTTTAAAACACAACTTTACTTGTGTTTTAAAGATGAATGAAAAGTCTTATGGGTTTGAAACAATGCAAAGGTGAGTAGTTGATGACATTTTTGAATGAACTATCCCTTTAAATTTGAAATATGCAGAGATGTGTGTGTGCGGGGGGTGTGTGTGCGTGTGCATGATCTCACTTGCTAGGACAATCCATGAAAGTTTAAATTCTCTAGAGTGAAAACACTTCATACATTCTTCATCTTGTTTTTCTCTCCATATTCAATTCTTGCATCATTTTACTTTGTTTTTGTGGGTCAACTGTTGCATCTGAATCACTTTGGTAAAAGGCCTTGTTAATTTAAACATTTAATCAGCAGCGCTTACGAATCTGTTAAACCAGGTTTTTTTATTTGAAGATGATGTCTGAGCTTTTATGTTAGCATGTTTCTCAGCACCTCTTCTCTCTAAACATTTCTTTCATGTTGATCATTTGGGACTTTTACAGTAGAAGTAATCATCTGAAGAATCGCTGTATAATGAGGGGCAGAATCCTAACGGGACTAGTTTTTTTCAGCGTGACCTACTTGTGTAGAGCCCTATAAATACAATATGAGTATTAAAACAGGCAACAGTGAAGTCTGGTATGTGTTTGCTATTGGATTAGTAATCATTTCAAAGGAATACATTAATTATTAGCCGTTATTTGACATGCGGTCTTAAGATCTTAGCAAAATTACAAGAAAGGTATTTGCCATTTCAACCGCAATCTCACTTTATCAAAGAGATAAGACTCCATAGCTGTGGATCTTAATAAAATGCCAGTTCGGATTGACTTAACCTAATGGGGTTAAATGCAGAAATTTCATAGCTACAAATTGAATCATGCGGGTCTGTCCATTGTCTTTAGTCCAGAGCTATTTGACTGGAGCTCGGCACATGCCCTGTAAGAGAAAAATAGCCATGCTGCTGTACTGGTCGTTTTCTGCGTCTGCAATAGTTTACCTAGCATAAATCTAAAAGGAGATGAACATTTGTAATGGCTCACAGCAGAAATGCCGAAGCAGTGTCCTGTGTGTGTCTCAAAGCTGCACACAGCTGTCATCTCTCTTTGAGAGTCTCTTAGGCTGTGGCAAAGCAGCCTGTCTTCTAGAGAAGCGGCAGTTTCGAGCTTTCTGTCGTGATGTTGAGAGGAGTCCAGATTGTATTGAGAGACTCAGAGACGAGCTCTGGAACTAAAGCAATCTACTCTAGTGTTCACATAGGCCACGGACTGCCATGTTACAGCTTGTGCTATCGGGCCGCTGCTGCTCAGTCACTTATGAAATTGGAAAAAGAGGTGATGGTTTGCAAGCCTGTGTTGGTGTCAAATAGGGTGTGTAGTTAATCCTTCTGGGCCGGCTGTCAGGTGTATTCAGAATCTGCAACAATTTGTACCACTACATTTCAATCCATTTTATGAGATTTCATTTCTGGCCTTTGATTTGAATCAGAAATGATGAATTTAGCATGAATATGTTTAGCTGTATATGTACCAGGGTGTAAACATATGCTCTGACAGTGATTTTACATAATTATGATGATCGTGACCGCATTAATTTTAAATTTCATTCAATAAATTTCATTTTTAGCTACATTTATAAGGTCACTGACATACGCCACAAAGTTTTGGCCAATTCTAGTTTAATCCAGTTTGCAAATAAATAATTGTCATGAAGTGTTTAAAGTTATTAAAAACTAAAATAGTGCTTCCTGTACAGTCTGCTTCATGAATGAGGCTTATGAACTGGTGCTTTTAAAAGACCCATCTAGTTAAATTCCCAAACAAATGGCTTGTACGTCATAGAAGTCATTTAATTATTATATGACTTGTAAGTTAATAATAAGTTATTTTTAGCAAATCAAAAACATACAGTGCAACCAGTAGTCAGATTCACAATAAAATTAAGCTTAAACTCATTCTTTTAAGTGAATAAGAATAATAGTGCATGACCAGAAAGGTCAGATTGGCTAACAAATGTTTCCTCTGAACTAGTTCTGTTAAATAAATCAGAAGCATATGAGTAATGTAGTCAAACAGTTTGCTCCTATAAACCAGTTAAGGTTTATAATGCAAGTATAATGCAAGAAAAGTGTGTTCTGATTCTATAATGAATGGTTCCGGTTCTTTTAACTGAATAAAAATCCAATACATATGCAGTTTTTTTGTTTGTGAATCAATCTGACAATTGTCATTACCACCCCTAATTTGTATTATATAACTTGCTAAATTCTTCATAACATACACACACAATTTGGGATATGCATCCAGAGTTTGACATTTGATTTCTAATTAACAACAAGCCATTGACCATCTACCTCGATTTTCTTTGTAACGAGTCAACACTATCCCATCTATCTCCATTCCATCCAGTGAAGATCACAGATCAGATGGAGACTGCTCAGCCACAGATACTCACTACCACAATAAGACCTTTGACCAGTAATTCAGCTGTACTGTCGAGCAGTTGAACATGCCTGCAGATGTGTGGTGTATCCGTGTCAGTGTGTTCTGATACATGGCTTGTTGTCTCCAGTTAATGCGGTCTCGTCCTGCCTCTCATCATCTCACCTTGCCTCGTCTGTGATCCTCATTGTTCATGTATTTGTTCTCTGTCTCTCTCTCTCTCTCTCTCTCTTTGTTTTCTTGTTCTTCTCCTCTTCTCCCGTCTGTGCACCCAGGCAGCCCATTGAGTAACTTCTTTGACGTAATTAAACAGCTCTTTTCAGACGAGAAGAACGGGCAGGTGTCCCATCCGCCCGGCACGCCCAAGCATGCCAACAGCAAGAGACATGAGCCTGAGCCTAATGACTCCAAATGTCCATCTGGCCAAGACAAAGCCAAGATGGCACCATCAGTTGGGACACAGGAACAACCTTAAAGCCAGGAGAGATGCTAGATTACTAGTTTTAAAATAAAATAAAATAAAATACAATAAAATAAACAAAAGAAACGAAAAGAATCCATTCATGGTGAAAGGATGTTGCTGACTCAAGCCTCTACAAAGTTTTATATAACGGAATGAATATTGAAGTACTGTATGTACTGACCCGACACTTTACAAAAGGCGCTTATAGACATGCTTATTTTTCATTTATTTTGTTCTTTTTTTTTCTCTCCAGTGTTGTTTGTTCTTCACGGTGTCTCGTTATGTTGTTTTATGATGCCTTTATTTATTTCTGCTACCAGGAATTATCCAGAAAACGTGTTAAAGCCCCAAGTCCTGCTCTTGCACAAGATTCATGTATGGCACATTGATGGAGGGCACATTACACAGGAAGTTCAGTACAAGCAGCTGAGGGAAACTCCTCATTCTGATGCATCTAAACACCCAAACACCATCAAGAGCTCCAAACTATTCCTCAACTCCTTCCTCCTGCAGCTACTGTACATACAGCCACACATGTCCAAGGATTTGGAGTGAAGCCTTAAAATAAAGAAGTTTATGAATTCTCGCTAAGCTAACCCACAGCTCATCTTTTCATTTATTGTTTTTTTTTCTTTGTTGTTGTTTTTTTTTTAAATCCTTGCTCGTCTTCTTTCCTCCCCGTTCTCTGCTAATGCACACACGAACACACAGACGTACACACAGGACATCGTTTCAAAAGGACGAATGGCGAACGGGACTCTGGATATCATAACGCACGCGTTTGAGGAGTTGCCCTCGAGGGCCGTTGTTGGATTGTATTCTTTTCAATGTAGTCTTTCTTTGTGAAATGGAGAATTTAAAACATTTTATGGACTCAGTGTCATTGCTGTACAAGATCTGGAGATCCTATTTGAAAAAAAAAATGGTGGGGATGAACTTTTGGGGCGGGGCGGGGGGGGGGGGGCGGGATTGGGGGCGTCACGGTAAATGATTTATTCTGTTGTACAGACTGAAAATATTCCTTATGTAACAAATGTCTATCAGTGACATTGCTTAGATTAATTGTGTTTTGTTTGCTTTTTTTTTTCTCACGTAGCGTCCATGAAATGTTAGTTTTGAATGACAATTATGCTTAATGTATTCGAGGGTTACTCATGATGTCAGTTTTCGCTTTGTATTTATTTCGTGTATGACTTTTATTGAGAAACATCTGCAGGATTCAGAGACCTTTCACCCTTTTTTTTGTAACTTATTTATGCGTTCGTCTTTTTTAATTTATTCAGCTGGGGAATATTTATATAAATACAAAACCCGGGCGGTGGAGATTTTATTGTTTGCATCAGGGCGACTCATCAGATTGTTCGAAGGATCTTGTGTTTTGTGTACGATAACACTTATCCGATTTTGTGAATGAAGCACTCTTTCTTTCCCGGCTTTGACCAGATTAAAGAGCTTGTAGTATATGTTAAATTATTTACTGGTAATTTAAGAATGTAGACTAGCCTCTTTAGGGTGGGGGGGGGTGAGGGATAACGAAGTATTGATATTTGTCACTCATCTCATTGTGCGTGTAAAACAGGTGGACGAGCTCAAATCACGTGTTGTAAATAGACAACTTTGGGCAAACGACTTTCTTAAAACCATCAAGGGGATCCTGCTGCTCCTGACTCTATCTCTCGTATTGCATGTCCGACATTCGGCTTTAATTTGCATGATGTTGTGGATGTTAGATTTCTCCTCCTCTTCACCTTTTTCGCCATCGACTTGTTTCCCCCGTTTATCACGCCTTCATTTTCAGTTGGTCGTTTTCTCTCTCGTCTCCGTTATCGTGAACGCTCCCTCGCCACGTGCTCCGCCGCATCATGCTCTCGGGATGGGGGTCTGGGATGTCATAACGCACCATCACTTACGGGAACATACAGCGTGGAGAATAAGCGGAGATGTAATCTAAGCAATACACATTGTTGTCCTTCCTATTTTGTACTTTGGGAGAAAAAAAGGAGCAAAGCTGGATTGTAATGTATCACGGATTTGATTAATACCGAGCGGGAAAAATAGAATCGCCGCTAATGTATCCCCTTGTAACTACTGTGAACAACTTCAGTGCAACGGAAATAAATCCATTGACTTTGGGACGTGCGTTTGTTTGCTGTTTTTTCTTTTTATCTGAATATCAACCCTTGTAAGATTGTCAGCTGAAAGTGATCAACCTAAGCGAATTAAGAAACATGATATATGTTGCTATTTACTCTATATTGTATTATTATGTATTATTTTTTTTTCTTTAGTTTTTTTTATGTATTTTTTTTTATTTGATAATATTCCAGCATCATCTTAAATCTTTACAAATGTATGCACATGCTGTATAATGCAAATGATTTTGCCTTCTGATACAAAAATCTGGGAGCACAAAATAATGAAAATGATGTTTATTAGTCATTTCAAAATTACACTTGCCATTCGTTTATAGCATGACAAATGTTATATCAAATAACTTACTTTTATTGATCCCAAAATATCCGTGAACCTTTGCCTTGCTGCATATTAGAAATATATTTACACTTTAAAGTGAAGAGAGAATACAGAAGTATCTACAATACTGTTATGTACATTTTTGGTATTTAAATGCAGGTTTAGGACACGTTTGACCACTGGAGGGCGCTAACACTGCAGTTTACAGCGCTACCTCTCTGAAGCAGCTGGTAACATAACTAAAAAAAAAAGCCTATCTATACTGGGTATAATTAAACACCTCATAAATCAACATATAAGTACATTATTTGTAAACAAAACACAATTTAGTAAACATTTTTTACATTGTTACCCTTTAAGTTTTAAAAAATAATAATAAATAGCTCATACATCCCAATAAATCATTTCCACAGACTCAAACTATTAAATATACGAAGGTCAACAAACATCTAAATACTGTTTTTGTATGGGACGTCACACCTGCCTACATATCTGAGCTTAGTTAACCATCTGTCACGTCTGTAATTTCCGTTGTGTTTCCTCACGGGCTCAAGCTCGACACGGGCCACAAAGTGAGTGTAGCCGCGAGGCCAGCGTTGCCTGAAGCCCGTCCAGAGCATCTGGATCCAGCAGTAGCTCCTCAAACTGCTCACAGTCCAGAAGATCGACCATGTTCTGCAGGAAGAAGCCTTCACAGAACACTGCCAGCTCCACCGCCTCACACACCTGCTCCATAACACACAGCAAAACCGAGATCAGAGGACTTGATGCTGGAATGATAAATAATACGTTAGTGTAAGCTGTATGCACATACTTTGGAATTCTGGTAGATGTTCACAGCATTGTTGAGGTTTATTCTCTCCGAGCAGAGGATTTCACAGTGTCTCTTCAAAACCTGAAGCTGGAATGAGTGGGCCATGGGAAGAAGCTGTACAGGACATGAAAGCGCATCTCATCTTAAGTTACCTGCTTTATGCCAACTCTGATTTGATTACAGAAACATATTTAAACAGCACCTTACTATACGTTGTTCTTACCTCCAGCAAATCAGACACAGACGCGTCTAAACATTCGACTCCTCCACAGTACAGATGTGCCATCATCATCTGAAATAAGCATTCATAAGCTCTTTTAGCGCCATTACTTTGTATGTGTTCGTTTTGTCTGAGGTTTGTCCATTACCTGGAACGTGCTGTATTTTATGTCAGTGATTTCGATGGCCATGTGGTCTGACGTGCCATTGCTCCTGTAGAGACTCAGCAAGTCTCTGAACCTTACATAAAACAAGAAGAGCGTAAAACATAGTCACGTAACTGATTATAAGGCTCTACATTCAAGTCAGTCTGAGTAAGAGACCCACCTCTGTGACGCAGACATTAGCAGAACTCTGTGGGCATAAAAGGGCCTTCCCTCCACCACAAATATCACATCAGACATCTCGGTGTTGTTCAGAAAGTGCGCATCTGTGAAGGCGATATGGCACGCATTAACACTCATACACTTTTAGATGCTAAATTACATGTAGCGAGATGGACTGAAACATTTAAAAGTGTACTATGTTATGTGTCGGGCGATGAAGGCAGTGACATTAATATTACAAAATTAGAGTTAGTTTATAAATCATATAAATCCAACAGGGACAAGAGCAGGCAAAGTAACAGCAGGAATCCGTGTCTTTCTCGCCTCCTGAGGCCACTGGGTTTTAACGGACATGAGTTTGGTGTTGGATAACTGAGAAACTCTCAAAGTAAGTATATGCAGTATAATGCATATAGTTTATTTGCACTTTTGATCAACACAGTCCATCTTTGCTAGATATATATATATATATATATATATATATATATCTGTACACTAGGTAAAAACAAAAACATAATGTAAAAATGTCGTTTTTGATTGATATTATGTGCATTGGAAAAGAGAAATTCAACCCCAAACTTCTGACCAAGAGTGTGCACAGGTAAAGTATGACGTGCGGTGATATGCATTACCCAGCTGAGCTGTAGGTGTCTCCTTTACTGCCAGAACAGACGGGGCGGCTGTAGAGCTAACGCAGTGGCTGAAGATGACTGCCAGCTGCTCACGGATATCCTTGCTCTGTATTAAAGAAAAGAACGCAGACGTTTCAAACATAATATTTCACTTGGCTGACGTTTCTTCAAGCATTCGCATGACGGTGACGGATTTGTTAAGCACACCTTGCTGGTCTTAAAAATGGAGAAGAGGAGCGGAAGACCCTCAGAGAGCAGCTCCTCGCAGTATTTTTCGTCCCCGATAGCGGTGAAGTCTTTAAAGAGGGAAAGTGTGAGTTCAGTCCTGGACTGGAGCTGGGCAGTGCGCAGCGACTCCAGCCATACGTGCAGCTTCCACGGCACTCCTGAGAGAGAACAAGCTTATTAAAACACTGTAAACATCGAACAACAGATCACACCACTAATCTATCGCCTCTAAAACCGCCGGTGCTTGTGCCGTAAAGCTGAAAAAAAGTATAGTTATCTTAGATGGGCAAAAATTGAAGGTTAATCCTACCAGCGGTTCATTAATAATCTCTCTTTATGGCTTGACTGAGCCTGTAATCACCGACTGTGATACACTTGCTGTGCGCGTGCCAAAAATATCTCACTGTTTATGCATCTCTAATTCAATTTGTTGCCCATTTTCTTTCATTTACTGTAAATGAGTCAGATGTGTACCCAGTGCCCTGAGCTCCATGGTGACGTCCAGATATCCGTGCTCAGCGCTGTGAAGGCTGGCTTCCTGCAGGGCTCTGGTGCGGGCCTTACACAGCCGTGGAGTGCAGACAGATTTTGCATTTGCTCCACCCTTCATTTCCCGTTTCTCCTGCTCCTCCACTCCCTCTGCCAGGATCTCCTCCAGAGAGAGCACGTCTTCCTGCAGCCGCTGGGGCTGACTCAACAGCTTCCTCAACACATTCCTGGGGGAAAAGACAGTATTCGTTACATAATAGCCTAATTTAATCTTGATCAGTGCAGGTGTTTTTGAGCGGTCAGTACCTGTGTCCGTGCGCCGCAGCGTGACTGAAGCAGTTCATGCCCTCGTAGAGAGAGGACGTCAGATGCACCCGCAGCATTGGGTCAGCGCCACGGGACAACAGCAGACTCACCATTTCATAGTTACCTGAACACACACACCAGTACAATTATGTTTCTAATAAAGCATGCTGATGAATGTTGTCCAGCATCTTAAAGGAATAGTTCACCCAAAAATTAAACATAAAAAAAGATATCTGAAGAATGCTGGTAATCAAACAGATGATGGTCTCCATTGACCTCCACAGTATTTCTTTCCCTACTCAAAGTGAATGGGAACCGACAACTGTTTTGTTCTTCGGACTGCATATTTTGTATTCAATCGATCACTTTTTTTTTAATATAACGCTTTTAACAATACAGATTGTGTCAAAGCACTGAACAATATCAAACAGGAAAATAGAGTGATAGTGATGCATAACGATAAACTTTATTTTTTATTAAATGAAGCTGACGATCAAATCGATGATAGTCGATGAAAATTAAGTGCAATTAACATGAGAAAGAGTGTTTAACATGAGAAAGAAACCTATGCATGTTTGGAAGGACGTGAGTGTGAGCAAATGATGACAAAAAATTTATTTTGGAAAATGTTGAACTATTTTTAATACTGTATGCACTATAATATATAAGGGTTGATTGCATTTACTTGACCACTATACAGTAAAACTAAATTATAAAATGAAGAAAGTCTTATTATTATTAAACAGCTTCATATTTATGTGGAAGTCATGACAGGTCAGATCAAAAGAGCAGTTACTTGATCAACTGAATGGGTCCTTGCTGAATAAAAATATTGATTTCTTTCACAAACTGATCTCAAAACTTTGAACAGTAAGCTAGTGTATATAATTATATTTACGTTGCAAAACGCATCTGCAGCCAGATGCAGCAGGTTGAAAATATCCTCTGCTATAGTTTTCTGTGTTATAAACACATGCAAAACACAACTCTTTAAAAGAAAGCACATGTTAAGGATGACTCTGCACTGTTTCCCCCACCTGCGGCTGATGCCAGCTGTAGGGGTGTTTCTGCTGAGCTTTGGTGGCCGTTTCTCAGGGCTGTGCCCTCCACATCTGCTCCCACATCTAACAGGAGCTGCAAAGGCCAAACAAAGTTCATTCAGCATGATAGTCCTCCAATGGCAATTTGTATGTACAGTAAACTGGAACTGAAAAAGTGACTTATTTTGTAATGAGTGTGTTATTAAAGTAAATACATAGATCATTCTGGAAGCACTTCATGAAGTAATAGTATTGTTCATGTAACTGGTGTGCATGCTCACCTGCACGACAGAGATGTGTCCATGCAGCACAGCAAAGGTAAGGGCCACCCAGCTGCGGCTCTCAGGATGCACAGACGGGTGTTTTGGTGAGCAGTTGGGCACCTAAAAAGAATAACGAAAAAATCATTATTTCTTAAAAAAACACCCGAATTCTCCTGAATATATGTGCATTTCCAGAGTGCTATAGTACAACAAACCAATTTATTCAACAATGGCAATATCCTGAAAAGTGTAGTTTCAATAGCTAATCAAAGTCTATCAGATAAATGGATAAATGGACATTTCTAGCTTACTTTGTGTTGGGGCAGGACATACATAATTAAATAAAAGACATAATAGGACTGAAAAAAAAACAAACTGTGTCATTACCGCTACATCCAAATTAGCGCCAGCATCAATGAGCATGTGCACTAGAGCCTCGTCCCCTGCTGAGCAGGCGTACATCAGAGGAGTCATGCCCTACACACCCACAGAGAGAGAGAGAGAGATGTAAACATATTTAATCAAAAAACACTTTTAAACTTTGGTCCCACTTAATATAAGGTGGCCTTAACTACAAAGTATTACATTTAAATTAATCCGTTGATACATGTACTTTTTTGCGTACATACATGTATGCATTAACTCTATTAAAGGGACAGTTCACTCACAAATTAAAATCCTCTTCTTTTTTTTTTCAAACCTGTATAAGTTTCTTTCTTTTGTTGAACACAAAAGAATATTTTGAAGAATGTTGGTAACCAAACAATTGATGCTAGTGAAGTCAACTGGTTACCAACCACTTCAAAATACATACAGGATAGTATAGTGTAGTATAGAAATATAAATTTAATGTAATCTTTATATTTGGGTGAACGATACATTTTATTGTGAAACAATTTAGAAGTGGGCTCACCTGGTCATCCATTGTGTTCACCCCATCTGGGCCCAGAAGCTGGATAGCCTGGCCAATCAGATCCGTGCGGCCACAGTTGAGCATGCGGAAGCCAAGATCCAGATTAAACTTGTCTGAGGCAGCCTTTGAATCTAGACGCTTAAAGGAGGTGAAACAGCACTCTGGCCTGAGAAATAGAAAAGGAGGGACACAATGTTAAAACACAATGGAATTAAAAAATACATCTTTACTTGGCAAAATATTCTTAAAGTAAAAAGTCTTGAGAGAAGCAGAAAATCTTGAGAGAAGCAGAAATGTCTTCTTCATTTACATTCATTCTTACATTAACATTTACATTTACAATTACAATTTCTTCATTTTTGCTTTTATCCAAAGTAATATTTGTCAGTACTGATCTCCAGTAAACTTCTTACTTGAGCTGTCGAGGTTCACAGTCCAGTCCAGGAAGTAGCTGTCGGGCAGTCTGTCTCACATCATCACTGTCCACTAACAGGCTCCGGCGATGCTCCGCATGAACCATAGCCACTCGCATCCACTCCATCAGAGGAGGAAGAAGAGGAAAAGGCCTGAGAAAATAGCACTACTCGGTTATTTACCAAACATCTCTCACTTTCTCCTAGCCAGAATGCACACACTCAAACACACTTAAATCCTTCAAAGGTCAGGGCAGATCAAAAGTGGCGCAAAACTGGATCAGAGAAAAATGAGGACAGTTTAATTACAAAGGCTGCTGAATTTGGCTCGCCACAGCCTCTTTCAATCCTGCCTTTCATTACCACAAACAAGCCTGGCACTTCATTCTTAATCACAATTTGTATAACAGCATCTGCCGTATTCAACAGACATGCCGTGTCGCTGGAATTCAAATCAGTGTGATATTACAGAATGAATCCTCTACGCTTTTCTTCTTCTCAAGTATCTTTGCCAGAAGCGCAGTGATTGTGAAGCTTGCTCACGACCATAACTGTCCACCTGCTAGAAACATTAGTATTCATTATCTGACGTGAATGCAGAGCAAGGTTTCCACACAGAGAAAAGTCACCTCATCTTACTTGAACAGACCTAAAGTAAAATGTAAAGAATGTCTGTAATCTGTAGGGGACAAAAATCGTTCATTTCAAAGAATATATCACTACTGATAGAACACTAGAAGAAGAAAACTGGATGAATTAATATATAAACAATACACTACAAAAAGTACATTTTAGTCAAGGATGACTAATTCATAACTGCTTTGGTTTAACAAGTGCTGTGTATATATGTCTATATATATATGTATATATATATATATATATATATATCTATATATATATATATATATATATATATATATATCAATTCTGCATTCATTTGTCAAACACATTATAAAAACAGTAAATTTGTAAAATATTTCAGTTTTATAACAATTTTCTATTTTAATATGTAACTTACTCTAGAAAGCTCATTACTCTAGTGTTCGGTGTCACACGATGCTTTAATTTCTTTAAAAAGCAAAAAAAAGCAAAAGGAAGCATAAAAACAATAATAAACCACTGAATGTGTTAAAGCAATAAATGTGCAGTTGACAAATAAAAATTGGATAGTGTACAACGGTGTTACATTCTGTAAAAAACAAATAAAATGAAAAGTTCATCTTCAATGTTAGAGGGTTTTTTTTTTGCTTTCACACCATAGGAAACATTGATATGTCAATTTCCTAAATAAATTAATACATAAAAGTTTGAAGGCAGATTATGGGGTTTTGTCCATGATCTCACCTTTCCTTGCTAAGGGCTATCCTGGGTGGCTCAAGGTTGGGGTTCTCCAGTGACTCCATCTGTGGACTGCGTAGGTAGTAATAGAGTGTGTGAAGAGCGTCTGGAGACCAGGAGATGGGCTGCAGGCAGAAAGGACGTCCAGGACTAAGACTGGGACTTGCTGTAACTAAACGCTGCATATGGTGCATTGCACGTGAAACCAAGTCACCTGGAGGACACATACACACACATTTAAAGCACAGTTGTCACATATGACACATATTATCTATATTATTGTTCTTTTAAGACAACAAATAAATACATATATAGCCTGCATAAAAAATAATGGAATTTAAATAACCTGCAATAAATGCCTTCAGTTCTAAAAGCAGACAAATGGCAAAATCTAAGATGAAATAGAAAAGCCATCTGTGTTTCCAGTTCAACCTCATAAACTAAAGACAGTAGCTGTGCAGCCAAGCACAATTGTGTCATTTTCTTTTAAAGTGCTGACAACACACAACACAAAGCATATTTCAACACAGCAAAATATATCTTCAGACCCATCTGTTTTATGTCCAAACGTGGAAATGGAAGATGATTCGGATAAACTCGAGCGTCTAAGAGCTTTATTCTAAATTACTCCGAGGGGCTTTAAATCTGCTGTTTTTGCCTCTCAATGCAGAAATCCAGACACAAGCTGTTCCCCAAAGGAGGAGAAGATATGATGAGGACAGGCAAAAGACTTACTCCTTAAATTCAGAGAAGACTACAGTAAAAGCAGTGGACACTGTCCTCCATATGTGAAAAGCATCATGAAGGAAAGAAATGTGACTGAGAGAACACAGCGACAGAGGACATACATCATTTTATCCTTGAATGGAAATTCACTGCTTTTGTACTTACTTATTGGTAGATGAATAACAGCTAATATGTGAATGAAAAATACGTGAATGAAAGAAAGAAAGGTGTGGGAAACAATCTAAGCAATCAATCACATATGGTCTACACGGTCCTTAATGAACACTTAGCTGTTAAACAAGGGCTGCTTTACGATAGCTTGAGTGTCTGCAATCATAAAGCATAAAGAAGGCGCTTTTTACTCCTTTGACCCAAACAGAAGGTGCTTGTAGCAGCAAAACAACTGCAGGAGTGTTGCTGGTCCCCTAAGGGAGAGTGCGTTTCCCTCTCTGGTCCTGCCTCATCCTGAGCTGCGGTCTGCTGCGTAAACAAACTGCCCACAGCTCAGGCACTCACACACCCCTGGGCCGGCCTACAATGTCCAGTTGTTAGAAGAACAGCACTTAAAATCTACAGATGTCGCTTACTCTCTTACTACCATGTATAAACACCCATACAAAAATAGCATTTCATGGGACAGTAATAAACGGAAATGAAAAATTGACTACAACAGTGTTTATAAAATTAAACATTTTAGCAAGAAGAAAAGTGCTGTATGGGTGACCTAATTCTTAAAGAGAACTGCTTTTTTTTTACTAGACTGAGAAAAGCTATTTCACCTTAGTTAGGAAATGAAATCATCAATTTCTCATCCTCAAGTCTCTCCAAACCTATTAGACTTTTGTTAATCTTCAGAACACAAATGAATATATTTTTTTTAAATACTCTCTCATCTTTTCTCTCCAATCCTTTGAAAGTCCATGCAATCATGCATTAAAAAGTACAAAGAAAACCCTACTTTTATTTCGAAAGTCTACTTTAGACATTCTGCTAAGAGTAAGTTTGTAACTAAATATCAACTAGCAGTCATTAGAGTATTAGTAGACGGTTTGCTTAATATCTTTATTTTGATTGGTCCACAACATTCAATATACTGACAATCAGAAACTTTGATGTAAAAAACCCTTAACCTACCCTAACAGCTTACTCTGAGAGTTAGACATGTAGTTTTACATTAATGAGAATTAGTTGACATATAGTTGACATGTACTGTAATACCAAAGTTACTTATAGTTAGTAGCATGTCAGTAGACAATCAAAATAAAGTGCAACCAGACATCCCACAAGCAATCCATATGAATCAAAAAGTTGAATCCAAGTTTAGGCTTGAACCGCTCAGTTCAGATGGATTACATTAACAATGAACTTCTTGAAGCATCATAGTTTCGTTCTGTAAACTTTTAATTGAGAGACATAAATCTGTTGGGTTTCATTAAGAATATCTTTATTTGTGTTTCATAGACGAGCGCAAGTCTTATACATAAATGATCATAGAATTTTTATGTTTTGGTGATGAGTTATCCCTTTAATCATTTATTAAGAGGAAAAGAAGACGAAGAAGGTTTTAAGTTATTGCTTACAGTTTCGTCATAAAGGCTAGATCATGTTAAAACAGTGTTAATACAAGAATCAATGACTTTTAGCGAATCAACAGAAATGTAGCACGATTCCAGCTGTGAAAGGAAGGGATCTCATGAACCCTCGAATTGCTCATTTCTTCTGACTTTCATCCATTTATGCGTTTTTTTTTAAACCAATATTATGCAAAACTTTGTCACAGTCTTCCTAAAACTGCTGGATACGAATCGAAAGGCTTGTAACTTACTGAGTTCAGAGAGGCTGCCCACACAGGTGGCCAGCAGGGCCTGCTCCAGCGTCCTGAGCTCCAGCTGAGCGTAGGCATTCTGTCTGCTCTCCACCGCTGAGCCCGGACCCTCAGTATACGGGCTGAAATGAGCAGGCAGGGATAGCTCACCTAGAAACACATTTACAACGAGATTAAATCATTCCGACTCAAAGCGCCCTTCGATCTTTAAAAATGTTATGTGTTTATTATCATTTCTCTAAAAACGAACTCTTGCGTCAGTTTGGTGCAACTCTAATAATTATGGGGGGGATGGGGGAAGACAAAAGCCAATTGCTCTCATATACAGTATGTGTCCCTGACAGAGATAAGAGGAGGAAGTGTGGTAAGTCATCATTTCCTCTACTCAGAACATGGCTCTCTCTCCTGACTTTAGTCTTGTCTTCCTTGCTCAATTATTTACGCTTTGTCTAAATGTCTCAAAGTGTTTTTATTTGTTGAGTATTTTTGTAGATGAATTATTAATTACAATGTACAACAGCCATGCTTTTTTTTTAGCTATGTCTGGCACATATTGCCTTTGGAAATACACTGCTTTCAAAAGAAGGGTGATCTATATTGTAACCACAGCATAAGTATAATTCACGAAGAATGTACTAATCCCCACAGAGTTATAAAACGTTATCTGTTTAATCTTGAATTCAGAATTAATACCATGCCAAGCTTTAAAAAAAAGTGCAAAATGATAGTCGGTAAAAATAATGAGCAGATCATATGTTTGGCAGATGATTTATCAATGCAGGATGTGTTTTTTTGCTTCCTTTTTATTTGATTTGAAATCCATGCATTACCCCTGGATCCCTTTTTCAGTGGGTATCAGAAGGGGATCAAATGAGGGATTCGTGTGTGGGTTTGTTTTCTTCATCAAGCTAAACGATAAACCATTCTTAAGGTACAGTACGCACATTCATCTGTGCTACGGTGACTCAAAATATCTCTCCAGATGTTGACCACCTGATTGACTGGGGCCAAATTCATAACATCATTGTTATCGAAATGTATTTCTCTTAGAGCTATTTGGGTGAACAAACTCATTGTGAGGTTGAGTGAACCACGGCCTCGCTCGACTGCTGCCAATGTATTGTTTTTGCCACAGCAGCAGATTGTCAGCTTAGCGTGCTGCGACTGAAACACAAAAGAGTGATCATCAAAGCAAACGATAGCAGTTTCTGAACCATATTCAATTATATCATTTTTTATGAACAGAACCTGATGTACAAAATGTCTATGAAAGAGACGCTGTGCACATATGCAGCACTGAGTCCAGTCAGAATATAACTGCATGTTTATAACCACATATGAATATGCCCTGAACTGAGGCAGTCTGGTCTAGTTGAGCTCATTTCACATGTGCTACGGATCATACTATTAACTAATACAGTGCAGCTGAAAATACATAAATATATCTTTATAGAACCTAAAGCAGGTTCGCGGGTCTGGATGGGTTTGTATATGAGCCACAGGGTGTGTGATGCAGCTGGTCAGGCTGTGGACCCACAGACCCAAACCCCTCTATCCAGGACACACCCGTGCGCTTTCCCACAGCTAGCCGTGTCTATACTGGCAGCCGTCAGGCCATGACATGCGTCATAAGCAGCCGCACGCTCCCACAGGCACACACACACACACACACTCGCGCTCTCATCTGCTACCATCATTGCGGACTGAGGAAGAGGGGAATGTGTGTGCACTGCCATTATGTGGAGAGAAATCGAGCTCACGCACGCCGCTGATGGGAGACTGGGAAATCCATATGAGTGTCAAAGGCCTGACCGAGAGCTACTCTGCCAATGAAAGAGAGAAGCTCTGGGAGATGTGGCAGAAAATACTCCTGAAATGAGATGGACATATAGAAGCAATATTTGCTAAAGGGAATCCAAGTGCACCTGGAAGGGTAAATTGCATCTATAAAATGGATCTCTACTAAAGTGTTCATGTTTGCACTGTAGAAAACCATCATAAAACCAGAAAGATGTCTGTCAAATGATACGGTATCTGTTTTCAAAACTCCATTGGAGATATGTAACATTGATTTTTACTGAACTGAACTGAACTGAAAGAGGCTTGTTTTCAAGGTGCCGGACTGTTAAAGGATTCTCAACTGTTTTGATCTTTTAAGACGATTTTAGACATAAGAAATAAAAATATGAGCGATTACAATGTCAAAAGTAATGCTCACCCATTCAATTATAAACAATTTTGGTAAAACTTGTCTTAAAGCTTTTATGTATAATGCATTATAAAGGGGTATTAAAGAGTATAATGCATTATAATTATTTAAAATGTGTGGTTGTAATACATTATGTCTTGTCGTAAATAATTCTGACCAAATTTAAAATGCATGGTGTAAGAATTAATTGATAACTGTGGTTACAATTATTCATGAGATGCAATGCATTATAAGGTGCATTACAAGGCATAATTAATGCATTACAACTACTTTTATAATGAATTAAGCATAAAGGATTTAAGCAATGTGTTATTATTTGAATTATTTTTTACTTATTTTACTTATTAATGAATATTACTTATTAATAAATATTAATTATTGTCAGGTTATGCACAGTAACCAATAAATGACCAGTTAAAAACAAATTGAAATCAATTGCATAAATTGCTAGTGATTTAGGCATCATTCATCATTTATGGATATTCATATTGATATTTGCTAACACGATTAAAGACAGTTAAATGCTTTTCACTTTAGATGATATAAAATGTAAATCTAAACCTAAAAACAGGTAAATAAAACTAAACAGTGCCTGTAAATTTAAATAAAGTAAATAAAATAAAATTTTAAAATGACCTAATTTGGACTTTAATGCCATTTCACATGAAGATTTATTATCCATTTGTTGCATTCAATATCTGGCCAGTTCTTTTATTCGTCGTTCTCCAACAGACAAAAAATCCCTTAAGAAACTGCTGAAAGAAACCTTTCAATTGCAAGTCTGAATATAAACACACTAATTTGCTTAAACGTGAGTGATCAGCCTATTTTGCTTGCCTGATTTGGCTCAGGTAATACGGTGTGAACACAGTGCTCCAGTCACTCTGTCACACGCTCCCACAACACCGCCATTCTCCTCAGGGCACAATGGCACAAGTGTGCTGAAGAGCCACGGTCAATCAGCCCTTGTGCTATAGGTGCTGTGCTGGAGGTGCTTGTTGACTGAGGACGTGGAGCGCTGACTGCTATCTCTAAGTGGTAAAGGGGAGGTGCCCAGTTAGTTGTGTGTGACCGTGCACACGGACCATTTCTGCCAGAGGCCAAACCACAGAGTGATGATGATAATAACAACTTCCTGCATCCCGTTCTGCTACTGATTTGAGATGCAACCCCCAACTCGGTGGAAGAGCTTTGCTTTGACAAAATCAAGTCGACGGGGGAAAAACAGATTGCTTCTTAACAAACTTGCTGTTTTCACCTAATAGTTTGACGGTAATAAATCCAACAGATTTACAGCATCATGTAACTTTTATTGTAATATTACATTTAAAGTTTATGATATATCCGGTAAAAAGAGAGTGAACTGAAGAATATAATTGAAACAGAGGGTGGCTCATAAAGCAGATGGCTCTCCTACTGTGGCAATAGTAACCTGAGTGGAATAGGATCTTCTAGAACCTCTGAGAATGAGAGGCTCCTGGAGTTTAACGGTCTTCGTAATGATAAAGTTAAACATCATGCGGATATTGGCATGGTGCCGCTACTCCAGGTGTTCACATACTCAACTGCAAGAGCAAAAACAGCTATTCACTGGCATGCTACTGGCAAAATATCACTTATTCAGGTCAGCTTCAAAGAATGGGAGGATGATTCTTCGATCAGGGGCACTTTTGAATACTTTTGAATAAGTTTTGAAAAACCAAACCATTTTTGCTCACACGCTATGGTGAAGTCCATTTCTCGTATTAACAAACCATTAACTACAACCGTTGCCTCAATAGACTAATAATTTGCTGCTTGTTAATAGTTAGAAAGCAGTTTAGGTATTGGGTAGGATTACGGATGTAGAATAAGATTGTGCTTCATAAGTACTAATAATCAGACAATATTTTATATGTTCATAATAGGCAAATACAGCATTCTGATATAGCAAATTTTATAAATTAATACTGGGTCAAGTAACCTTTAACACTTTATACAATAAAGATTTCAAAGCAGCTTGACAGTAAAAAATAGGAAATAATATCATCAGTGATGCAAACATTTTTTTCAAATTTAGCTGTAAATCATTAGTGAGTGTTGATTCTGTTCAGTTGTATAACTGTAAAATTTATAAATTATGAAAAAAGTTATAATCAACTTTATAGGACAAGTGTGTTGTTATTCTGTTCAATGTTGATTTATTCAGTTCAATAACAGTTTTGATATTGCAAAATTCATCAATTATGAATCAAACAGCTCTACAGAAGACTGAGGTCTCGCAGTGTCAGTATAATATTCATGAATATTAAGTGTCTCCCCACTGTTGTAAATCCCAACTATTCTGAGGTTTTTCTTTAGAGATATCTAAGGGTTAAAGCTCCACTAGCTGAAGTAGTCTCACCCATTTATGGATTATCTCTGTGACTGACAGACAGGCCGCTCATCAAAACCTCTCACTTTAGCCTTTTGACACCACTTGCCACCTCAAGCCATAACTAAAACAGTTTGACAGCCTGGTCTGTATCGCAGCGGCCTGTGTGAGAGCTACAATCTAAAGCCAAGAATTCTCTCTGAAGCCTCATTCTTGTGAAAGATGGAAAAAGCAGAACTACAGTAACTCAGCGCTGCACAGGATCTCCATCTGCCCGCTTCTCTCACCCATAAACCCCCGAGCCAGTTTCCACCGAGGCAGTCATTTCAATTGCAAAGTATTTTTGTAGCAGTTCTTCAAAACATGTCACGGCTATAAAGTGGATTTCCTGATCTGGGGGTTGAACGGAGGACGCAATCTCTTTCTGATGATAGCTTAATTACTTACAGACTATTCACTGGGCTTCGTAGACTAACGGGGTTATCGCTGAGTAGGATTTTAATGCAATTTAGCTTGTCAGACTGCAATATTAATCAAAGTTGGAGGGTTTGGTAAGTATGGGATATGTTGAGGAGAGACGGCATTATAACATTAATCAAGCAGAGCTAATCCATAAAACATGATGGGTGTCAAGACTCAAAGCAAACAGATACTGCTAAATAAATCACTCTGTGTAATTGCTGTGATGAGACACACTTGATTAAGTTGCGCTCTGTGGTAAAGAACCCAGACACGTCACTCAAGGAGCACAATGTGGATCCTTAATTATCCTTTATTAACCCTTTGAAATAACTTTTAAACAAGGTGTTGATTACATCACATTCAGTTCATACAAGATCCTTGTTTACAACATTACATTAATAATCCCTTCAGAGAGGCTAAAGTCATTCTGACACCTACTTTAACAGTTAATAGTGGAACAAAGAGGTGTAGAGTAACTCATTGTATTCTTAGCGTGACTGATTAGCAGTGATTTTTATGGGCTGTCAGGAGCTATGGTGTTCCCCAGAGTATACTTATTTATATAAGTGCTTTTTTTGTGCTTTATGAAAGCTCCAAGGAACATTGTTCTTTGAACATGTGTAAAACCTTTACTCTTGCACATATATTTGGATTAATGAGGTGCTAAAGGGAACCGTTTTCTTTCAGTTGTGAATGCTCTTTAAGTTATTCAACGCTTGTAGTAACAAAACAATGAAACAGCTCCATAAAATGTTTTATGTTGTATCATAAAATGCTGCGTTACTACATACATTTAGATCTTGTTTGATGTAAATCAAACCGCTAGTGTTTCCTCTCTCTCTTCGCGTTAGACTTCACATGGCACAATCCGATCAGGGCTAAAGGGATGGTTCACCTAGGATTCGATATTGTCATCATTTATTTACCTTTATGTTGTCGTTCCAAACCTGTATGACTTTCTTTCTTTTATAGAAACAACTATCATATATATTGAGCAACCAGATCTAACGAAACGCATTTTATGAGGCGATTTGTTTGTGCATGCAATTAAATAGTCAACAGTGATCAAAAGGGTTTGGTTACCAGCGTTCTTTAAAATATATATATATTTTGTATTACACAGAAGAGTTTGTAAGGACATGAGTGTAAGGTGGACCATCAATTAAAATTCCGGTAGAAATCAGCTATGGAAATTCACCTGAATATTGATGAATCTGAAGTCAATGCAGTGCAAATTCCATGGCCACCCTGAATTTAGACTAAGTAACACCTCTTTGAAACAGATGCTAATGGAACCAGGCAGGCATGCTGAGGAGTTGAGGAAGGTCAACTCGCACACAGAGCAGCTGTCGCTGCATGCTCTAGGAAGGCACCTTCTCCTCTCCTTATAGAAAGCATTTGTCCACTCTAGGTGCTTGAGGTGCCCAAGTGAGACCCTCATGACGATGTTTATAATAGCACTCAAAGGCTACACGTGCAAACACAGAACACAGGCCTCGTGTGAAATACTAGCTTTTCTGTAGCAGCTTCTGTACGTCCAGCACAGCAAAGGTTTACTTCTAAATATTCCCAGAAGACATTTTGGACTACAGAGAAAATATCGGGAAGGTGGAGTGAATAATCTTACTTAAGAAAAAGGTTCAGCCTTTTAAACACACTTGAGTTTTAAATGACCGTGGCTGGGAAATGCTCTAATTTCTGCGGTTTGTAGTCAAGCTCAAAGAAACTGGGCTGTGTGGGTGGAAAGTTTTATGAGGATAATTAACCAATGATGATTACAAGGCTCCACACACAGACCAGAACTCAACACCCTGTTCTGTGGGACTGCTCTCACACTGCACAGAGCCAATCTGATGTGAACTGTGTCTCACCTGCATCTCCTCATTTGACCGGCTCTTTTATGTCCTGTCTGTCATTAAAGCCAAGTGGTGGAGACCTCAATTAAATCAGACTATTTATTCAAGGCCCTATTGCTTTCCTTCCAGAAGAACGGCATGTTTCCGTTTGACATCTTGCATGGTTGAGTCATAATGGCCATTATTAGCTTGTTTATTGTGAAGGCTTGTCTGTGACTGCAGTTGACCTCCGCCCTAAAATTGTAGGGATAAAATGATAAACTACAATCAAAAACTGATAAAAGGATCTTTTAGTAAACTAAGTTGTGAGCGAGAGCAAGAACTAATAGACATAAATACATTTTGTGGCAATTTATGCAACATTTTCCAAGGCTGCTGTGCTCTCTCATCCTGAAGAGATGTTTGTTTTAAAAAATTACCCCCTGCCAGCCACTGCTGGGTTGTATATATTTTCAGCTGGGATTTTCCCTATGGCCTGCCACAACACTGTTCATAAAGTTCATAAAATCCCAACAAACACTTAGCTATGCTGACCTAATAATATACAGAATAAACAAATACATTTTAAGAAGTTCTATTTTGTTTATCAACCTACAATATCAATTCATCATAATTCACACTTCTAATGGGATTTGCCCAAGGCAGTTTGTGTGGACAAATGCGCAGAGACCAAAGAACAAGACCACAGCAGCTTACACAATAAAAAATGGCCTTTTTCTGTCATTTAAGCTGTGCAGCACTAAACAGTTCCAGATGTGGTTCTGCTCAGCACGAGACAAGAGTGTTTGACATGAAAGCCTATATGCCAGCCTTCAGGTCTCTTCTTGCTCCCTCTAAATAAAAAGCACCATTTCTGCTTCTCAAATGTCAGATTTCCTGGATTAATGAAATTTGAAATTGATACACCAATAATTGTATGCAAATAACAAGTGTGACGTGTGCACTGCCGAGTTTCTAAGCCTCGTTATCACACAGGTCAGCTGTGTCCTAGCATAAGTGTTCGAAACACCTTCACCATCCACGGGTGATTGAGCACATCAGTCATGCTGAGTGTGTACATGTGAATTGAATGAATGCATTTCTAAGCCTATGCCTCCCGAAGGGGTGCCTGAACTACACCTACACTCTTACAAATAAAAGAGGGCGATGCATCAACGCCATTGTGTTTCCCAAACAATTCTTAATTAATTTTATAGAGTAAAGAACATTTTTTTCTTTGCGCAATGTGAAGCTCCCATGGATGTTAAAGGTTCTTCGTGGAACCAAATATGTCAATAAAGAAGCTTTATTTTTTTAAGTGTGTAGGGTGCAAGCCACACGCAGCAAGATGTTAATAGCTAGCACATTCGTAGTGTAGCGTGGTTCGTGTGCTGCTGTTGGCATTACAGCAGCTTTATTGTTTCTATTTCAACCCCACGAGATGTCAGTTTCTCTCTTGTCCCCAAAAGACGTTCTTTCAGCACAGTGGCCAAGCAGACCAGTTTTGTACAGGCTGGCCTGTCACAGAGACGATCGCCAGACTGATTTAAACCAGAGGGAGAGCGTGCGATGGCTTTGCATTCTTCTCACTCTGGCCTCTCTCGGTGTTTCTGCTTATTTTCCACCGCTTGTGAATGGCTTAGAGCAGAACAATGGGCTTTTTGTGTACTTCTGAAAATACAGCCAGAGCTAAACATTATTTATAATGTGCAACCTACCACTTAATCATTAAGTTCCAGTACTGTCGAATTAAGAAAACAAATACAGACAGGTGACAGATGCAACACATCAAAGCTGAATCATTGAACGTTTAGCTGTAATTTAATCAGTATTACTTGTGACATTGCAAAACAAAATTATGGATGCACAGGTTTAATGAACCTATCTACTTGTGCCAACAGATAGCAAATATAATTTTCTTGTATTCGCCCAACCGGTTTATTGTATGATACACCAAAGGCAACGCATGACTGGGCCTTGAGTTGTCGTGCATAATGATCAGATTTGTGGGGAGACTTGAATTTCTGACATTTGTTTGCGCATAATAATGCAGAGCCGAGATGAAAGTGTGGAAACGATAATTAGTATTTTCACAGAGATCAAGATCGAGGTGCCCTTCAAAGACTCTAATCAAATCCCACATCTGTCTCTGCATACAAAATAATGATGAATACATGTTACATGCAAAGATCATGTTACACTACAAATGTAATTATTTTTGCCCGCCAATTGTAATAATAAATGAGTGCTAGCTATTATAACTACGTATTGTCAACATGCCAAATACAACAGAATAAGAAATTAAAAGTGCAACGGTAAAAATGCATTGGTCAACTGTAACATACAGTTGTGTCAAACATTTTAAAAGCACTTTAAGATGCTAAATAAAGACTACAGTATTGTTCAAGTCACATGAACTCATACTGTTTTATTGCATTATATTATATTTTAATGTAATGTTAAAATCTACAAATCTCACAGGCCCTAAATCTATGGCCAGGAAACTACCAGAAGAACCAAGTGCAACTTCCTACTAAGTTTATATGTACACAGTGTAAAAAAAAGTCAACTGCTCGTGTATTCTTTTAATTGGTGTCTTACCGTTGGCGTTCTTCCCGCAGATGAGATGTTCATAGTTTTGAACGAGACCGAATATCTCCGCGTCATTGCTGACGCCAGCCTCCAGCGCCTCGGGGGTCACCGGAGAGGCGCTGATCCCGCTCTGCGCCGCGAGCACGCGGAGCCCGATCTCCTCCACGAGGTTTTCAACGCAAGCGGTCAAACAGATGGCCGCGTACTCGTGAATGCGCACCGAGATGCGAGTGTCCACCATCCAGCGGAAAAAGCGTCCGACGGACAGACTCAGTGTGCAGCGGGAGGACTTGCTCTTGCGCAGGACCTCTCCGGCGCTCATGCTGTACAGCGAGATGGCTCTGACCGCGGCCGAGACGCAGCTTTCCGCCAGCGCCCAGCTCATGACCAGCCTCATCGCGCTCTGCACCTCGAACCGCGTGCACCTGCAGTGCACGACGCTCAACCGCTGCGCCTCTCTCGAGATCCGCAACAGAGCTCTGCGCATAAGCAGTGACAGACTCCTGACGCTCTCCGGAGTGAAAGACAGTCCCTCTCCAGCAACTTTACGCAGGACAACATCGATTTCCTCATCTGTCCAAGGGAACTCTTCTAACTCCGGTAGCCTCGGACATTTGGAGAAGATGTCCTCCGGGTCTTCGGGAAGCACCGTGTTCACTGTGTCCCAGCTGTTGTTTCTGCTGTTCATGGAATCCGTGTAGTTCCACCAGTTTCCTCGCTGTGGAGAGCTGATGAGCGCCTGCGAGTTGGACTTGGAGGAGGACAAGCTGAGGGACCTGTAAGAATCACCGGCTCCATATCCAGAGTCCAGAGTCAAATCCTCCAAAGTCTTCATGGTAGTACTGCTCAGTGCTGCCATAGCTTGTTTGTTTTTCTAAGTGGAGTGATTTATTCCACGTTTCCCGATATGTAGGAGGTGGACTTCTTCCCTGGTTAGTAAACACGCGGCGCAAAGACAAACACCTTGCCTAAAGTTAACGCACGGCCATCGTTCAGCACGGCTCTTGGTTTAAAAGTCTGCGCTCATGGGCAATCCAGTGCCTTATGACCCACGCTGCTCAGAGAAACTTTTGACAGCTAAAAGTTTCGTCCAATCAGCGCACAGAGTTCTCCCAGCCAATCAGACACAGTCAGCGCTAGAGCAGTTCAATTGTATGCAAGTACCCAGGGATAAGAGTTCGGTGACTCCGCCCACGAGTCTACCTCTAATTTATACCACTACTGATGGATAGATATGTTGTAATAACGTTACAATAAAAAATATAAGTTGTAATTAAATTACAACTTTAATTAATATTTATTTAATTTATTTAGCTATATTTCAGTACACCACATTAACTAAGCTGTGCGAGTTAATACGTTAAGATATATTAATAATAATACGTGAATGTTAAGGTCAAGTTAAGACCTGACCATACTTGTAAGTTTGTAACTCTTACAATAAAAAAAAATCACTGAAGTGTAAAAACATACCAGGCAAACAATAGTATGATGTAATCAACACTACAAAGCAATCAAACTAATCGTGGGCGTGTTAGATCTGAGGGGCTCTGAGGGGCCCCCAGATAAAATTCTACTTAGGGACCCATAAAGGCTTGTGCCAGCCCTCGATAGATAAATGTACATTTTATTCATAAACTGTATTATAATAAATAAATAAATCAATAAACATTTTTGAATTAGTATTAGTTTATGCATGAGAGCTCACTTAATGGAATTAAGCATGAGCCTGAGAATGAAATACTAAAGAGGTAACATCTTGCTTAGATGCACGTGCATGCCCTCATGTGGTGGTTAGTAGAAGCATTACACTGAAATAATTTCTGAACAAGATTCATTTTAATGAACTTTATTTATTCTTCAAAATAAGAAATTTCAACAGGGAAAAGTACATACCTAAATCCTCTACAAACAATTTCACAGAAATTATCCCTTCATCAAAACTCGTCTGTATTACTGTGTAAGTCTAATGCTCTTTATAATTTTGCACCCTCTATTGTAAGTATTTTGAATAAACCTCTGCTATTTTAATCTACTCAATAAGTTTGAAATAAAGAGACAAACTGCAGAATATTAGACAACCCCCTCTCTTTACATTTCTTTTAAATCTTAAGATTGGCAAAGAAGCATTTTAAAATGTCTCTTGTGCATGTGCCTTTAAATATCCTCTCTCAGCGTTCTCCCGGTTTCTTCATAGATTCGTATTTTACCCTTTAAGTTGAATGAACTTGGCAAAGCCCTTAAGAGAATCTTGTTCATCAAACACCAGCACTCACATCAAACACAGCGTGGCAGGCCCATGTTCCCCTGAGCATCGACTGGGGCAAAAATGACCACCACACACACTAAAACAGCCAGCCAACAAAAACAGCAGGGTCCTCTGTGCTCCTCTGTTATCCTTGAGATGTTCTTTTAATAGGAATGTTCCACATGCCCCGTTTGGAGTGGAAATAGTGGTAAAAGTTCCTCAGTCGCAGTCTTTCGACCTCAAGTCCGTTCTGCAGAACCCTGAGGGAAGATGTGATAAAGGAAGAAGAGAGACAAAATAGAGTAGTTACACCAACACTGGAACCAAGACTTGATTGGTTTAATGTTAAATGTCACATTCTCACAGTTAAAGGAATAGTTCACCCAAAAATGAAAATTCTGTCATCATTTACTCACCCTCGAGTAATTCCAGATCTGTATACCTTTCTTTGTTCTGCTGAACACAAAGGAAGCTATTCTGAAAACCTGCCTGTTTTGGGTCACCTATGACTTCAATAGTTTAAAAAAAATGCTATGGGTGTCAGCGGTGACCCAAAAAAGCCTGGTTGCAAACTTTTTTCAAAATATCTTCCTTTGTGAAGATACAAAAAATGTATACAGGTTTGGAAGCACTTGAAAATGAGTAAATGATGACAGAATTTTCATTTTTGGGTGGACCATTCCTTTAAAGCACACAGTCTGTCATACAGTGTTACCAGAACTACCTGGAATTTGCAATGGAATTAATTACCTGTCCAACAGTTCCCAGTCCTCTCCTCCCCAGCGGTCTTTAAACTCCTCAGTGTTCATCCCACCGATTTTATCAAAATCAGACTTATAAATTCCAAACAAGCCAAAGCCGTTAACTTCCCAAAAGCCTGTGTGAGAAATAAATGTGAATCAGATAAATATACACAGACAGTGGAGATCTCCCAGTCTCTTAAAAATGCATTCTAAACAAATTTAGCAAAAACAGTTTTGATGAATTTCATGCCAATGCGCATAACCTAGATGTCTAAAAAAGGTTATTTGTCGATTCATGTCCAGTTTCCTAAGCGAGGGAAATCATTTCCAAAATGCCAGAGGAGGCAGACAGCCTGATGCATACAATATATTGGCCAATCAGAATAAATATGCAAATTGGTCTTTGACTAAAATGTGTCTGACAAAGGAAAATAAGAAAATAAATTAAATTAGCCTCTCTGTATAAATAACCAATTACAATTACGATGTAACCTTTTTTAAACAATCAATGTGCTCATTCATCATATCACATATCAGCCCTGCTTGTGATAAAACAGATTTTTATATTTATATCAGTGAATAAATTTACTAACACAGTTAATCTACACATACACTACTGTTCAAATGTTTCAAATTACTATAACCTTATGTTTTCGTAATAAATGTATACTATTATTTATTCTCCAAGCTCCATTAAAGTAAAAAAGTAAGAAGTAAACTATTAGACATTATTCTCAGGTTTCACAGATAAGCCTAGACCTAGACTAAATGTAAATCTGAGCACTTTCAACTGAAAGAAACTTGCACTGACTTATCTTAAACACGTCAGTGCCTTTGTTTTGTCTTAAGGTGCACACCAGCAATGATTTACAAAGACATGTTTACAAAAAAAAAATAAACTGAACAATTGCCTAATCCTGGTTTAGGCTAAGCCCTGTCTATGAAACCAGCCTTATGTCTAAAGAGAGCAATATGACTCTGTTTAAACAAACAGGATACGCAAGAAATAGAATCAGACACATTATGCACAACTGGCGTTTCAACGTGTGTTTGTATGTACTTCGCAGCTGTCTCTAAGAGCGTCTGTGTATATGTTTTACCATCAGGCTCCAGAGGTGAGCTCCCACAGTCCAGCCTCATGACGATGGGTGCGAAGGCCAGTCTGCCTTCCACACAGTGCTTCCTAACAGTCTCCAGGATATTGTGAGGGAAGTGGATATGCAGGTCACACAGGAACACTATGCTGTGACTGTCCTGGAAATGATGTTACACCATCACCAGTGTTGCTCTGTGCAACCTTCTTGTGAAAATGTGCACTTCTTTAAATTAGAGTAGACCATCTTCTCAGACAAGCTTCCATTAAAAGTGTACATTAAAATGAAACTTTATCTTGCACGTCTAAATTAGAAATCTCTTCTCACCTCTATGGTGTCTACACCCATCTGTAAACCAGACGATCTCTCAAAGTTCCCTTCACGTCTCAGATACTCATACCTACTCACACAGAGCAAGGAACAAAAAGGCAAACAGAGAAAAAGATTGTTTTTTTTTTCTCAGGTTCAGACAGTGTTTGAGCCCAGAATCAGGACTCGTATGAAAAATCCTCCTGTGAAGATCTATGCAGGGACTGTTCTCTGCGGGTGCTTAGCTAAAAGTGGAAAGACACAAGGACTCACCTGGGCACGGTGCTCTCCTTCAGTGCCTGCTCCACATCCATATCATCGCTCTGGAAGTCTACGATGATCACGCTGAAATTCTCATCCTTGGTCTCACGGTGCAGGAGCTCCATATCCGAGATAAACTGCTGCACCCAGCGAGCCTGGTTCTTTACTGTCACAGAACAGAACCCATACATTAGTGTACACTTTTTGCATTGCTTTAATGAATGGAGCTCATATTATTAGTGTAAATTAGTTTACCTGGTACTACAAAGTGTACCATCACGTCATGTCTCCATTCTAACATGGTCGGCTGGCAGAGCAGGGGTTTGGCCCAGCTGGTGCTCCAGGGTGCGGTGGTGTGTGTTTGGGAACTGGAGCCGCTGGGCGGTGGGTTTTTTCCGGGTGTATGGTGGGATGAGGGTAAAGTTCCCTCTCTGCTCTCGATCCCCTCCTCGTATCGACTGCGGTGCAACAGCAGGTAGATGTAGTCAGACAGTCGCACCACTCTTTTCCCTCCCTCCATCAACAACAGCTCCATCAAGTAACGGTTGCCCCTTGCTGAGTCTCTTCTCTTCTCTACATTTACGATACGGACCAGAGTGTAGATCCTGATGGAGAGGTAAGAAACAGTGAGGAAAAAAGAGAACAGCTGCTGTAAATAGGCTGCATTTAAATGAGACAATAAAAAATATACATGACAAATATAAGTACATGCTGTAACACCATGTATCCTCTTTAATCTAGTTGTGTCAGGAGCAATAAAGCGTTCCCATTTGTTATGATAAAACTGCATAAAGCGACCCACTGAGAGACTGCTTACCAGCAGGAGTTCAGACTGTCTCAGTACAAGGTTAGAATTAAAAGATAGCTCTATACTTGAGCTGCAGACTCAGCAGGAAAAGCCCACACGTAATTTTAAAGGGTTCATATTTATTCATATATATATAAATATATATATATATATATATACATATATATATACAAACACAAAGATTTATATTATTTACACCCAAGATTTATATTATTAGTAGTCTCAATTCTTTAAAAATACTGTTTTTTTCTGTCTTGTCTATAATTATTCATACTATCAAAAAGGCTGTTTTTCCAACTGTGCCTTAAAATCTACTGTATGTAAATGTTTTTTTTTTTTTACAATTTTTTCTTTTTAATAACTTCTTTAATAAAAGATTTATTTATACATACATCATAGAATTTAATAATTTAAATAGAAATCTGTTTTGCCACATTAGAATCCATCAAAACATATTTTTTTCTTTGAATTTCCTGAAAAAAATTGACATAGTTTGAAAGATGAGACTTTGTTTCTTATCAAAAGTAATCATTTACTGAACAAAAAACACCCCTTATATACAGTGTGTGTGTATATATATATATTTGCTGGATTAAATTATTAAAATATTTTAAAATGTCCTCATTTGCATTTTTGGTTCTCACCCACCCTCCATTCCTCTCATTCAGCCTCTCCATGTACTGTGAGATCACATCAATGACCTCGTTCTCTGCGAGCTGCAGGTTCCCCGAGACGTTACATCTCAGGTCGTTCCAGTCTGACCTCAGGAGCTCAAAGTCCACAGGGTTCACACTGAAGGTCCGCTGCCAATTTATGGCCTCCTCTGACAAGATTGGCCTTCCTTCAGCCTCCTCATAACTGTACTCTGACATCTCTCCTTCCTCAAGGCCTCTGCTCTGAAGAGCCATGTCCGATCCCTCCGGCATCTCCGAGACCTTTGTTGACTGCACCTCCGGAGGCCGGCTGTTCTCAGACGAGTTTAACCCGGGGTGGTCTCTCCTTTCTGTGCTTGAAGAGGGCAAGCTGTCTGGATCTGATATGGAGGCTGTAGGGTCACCCTTATTAAGAGGCCCAGACTCCGTAGGCAAGGAAGGATGACTGTGCTTTAACAGGGCAGACTGGGTGGAAGTCTTAAGCCCCATTAAGGGAAAGTGCTGCCAGGGGAGAGAAGCAGCTGCTTGTGTTTTTAAAGACCTCCATTTTGAGCTCAAACCCACAAGCCTCTTGCTCTTTCTAGATTGATAAAGGAACACACCAGGAAACACTTCCACAGGAGGTTTTGATCTGCTCACTGGAGGACGGGGTCTAGTGATGTAAATTTTATTGATATTAGTCTCTTTTTCCACACCGGTCCCAACCACAGGTTTGCCTGCATTACCTAAAATCCGATTGGCCAAGACATAGAGAGGGGACTTCTGAGGAAGCTTAAAGGGGGATCTTCCCTTCACAGGTGGGCTGTCAGTTTCTGTCAGTTTACTCTGGTTTGGCAGTCCTGGGTCAGGCAGTAGCCATGTTAAAGAACGCCCTCTCTGAACCAGCGCTAGTGTTTGAGATTCTCCTTGCTCCTCGCTTGCTCCCATCTGCTCATTTATAGACCCACTTTGAGGCTCTAACGCACCTGTACTACCCTTTGTCTGTCTTATTTCTGTCATTTCATCATCCACCACCAGAGAGTGTTTATAAAATCTTTCCCCTTTCGTTCTTGTACTCCCCTCCCGCTCTTTTAACTGAACGTACTGTCTTCCTTGCTGAAAGACGTAGCTCTTTGAACCCCTGTCTAATCTATCAGGCTTGGAGGAGGCAGTGGACGCTGTAATTCTTGACGTCTGATAGGGTGGACTAGTCCTCTTGACTGGCCGGTTGTTGGAATTGATTGTCTCCTCTGGGTCGACGCCTTCTTCCTCCTCCAGGAAATCTGTCAGAAGAGACAAGTCCCATCAAACCAAAGCCCTTTAAATAATTCATGTAATCTGAAATGAGAATTGCTTAATGACATGATTAAAGAGTCAGTGAGGCTGCTGTAATGTTGATGGAAATCTACAGCTAATGATTATCATCTCCACGCCTTCCATCCATGCTGTTACACACAGCATGTTGCAGCTGTCCAAATGCACACACATTTGACAATTTCACTTTTACATTGACAGTTTATCAGTCAAAAATATTTCTTATTGGTCACGAAACAGTATTTTGTTTACTGTAGTCATTTGAAAAATGATGCACCTAGCGCAAAAATGTAATGCACTGAAGCCTCAGAAGGACTGGTCTAGGAATGGTCTAATTTGAGATGATGCTTTTTCACAATTATAGATACAAACTCTCTCTGCCTTCCTTCTTTCGCATGCTGAGTGTGAGTCGTTGACCAAAAAAACAAGTGAAATGTAATATTGTGATATCTATATACTGTACTGTACCTTTGTGTAAGTGACAATCAAACTGTATTTTACTAATAGTGCAATCTAAACCATGTAATGATCCTAATAAAGTTGGCGGCCAACTGTTTTATTTACTCAAAGCTCATTTTTACTCACATTTGCCGTCTGGCTTGTGTTAATTTTGAACCCTGGGAACACATATGTTGCTTGGCTCATTACAGATGGTGAAATTTTAAAGAGAGCAAACAGCTGCTGAATTCTTATCTGTTATTAAGATTCCAGCTGAACACAGACCATCAGGTTTGGGGAAGAAAACAGGCTGGTCATCCTCGTCCTCATCCATCTTCATGTACTTGTAGAAGCCAAATCTACACGAGCAGTCAAAAGAGTAACAAAGCCACGGTTTTCTGTTAATTTACTTAATTGGTCACTGCTTAATTTCTTGTCATGATCAGTCAGAAATCGTACTTTTCTAAGTAGACAGGAGACTCTCGGTAGAAGCATTTGTTCTTTTTCTCCATATGAGTAAGTCTGGTGAAATCATTGGGATATACATAAGAAAGGTAGACCTGGTTGAGAACAAATAAGAAGAGAAATTAGGTAGAGATATTTGGTACACGTATTTATGAAATATTAAGCCAGAGTGGATGAAATAAGTCAATCAGAAGAATTTAAAACAGTGACTGTAATTGCACAACGTGACATTTAACATACACATAACCCTCTCTTTTTTAGACTTGTGTTTAACAGTGATGACCAAAAGAGGGCAATGTTTGCTCTAAACTCAGAAATATTGTAAAAGAGACAGCAGGCACGCTTCATCAGTGCTTTAAATAAATAAGTTGAATGTTATTCAGAATCACACTCTTTATAATCAGCCAATTGTCCAGTCATTTATGATTACAGGATATGTTTTTTTTTTTATTTTTACACTAGCTAACTAGTTTTATTTTTACACTACCTAGCTAACTATATATCAAGCCATACATTTCAGAGCTTGACAAAACTGGAAAAATTGTATTATACATAAATTTTAGCAATTGTAATGGCGATGTAAATCACACAATTCACACAATTATAATTTTTATTTTGAACTGTTTCAGTTTTTTTTGTCTTTTAAAAATCGATTTAAGCCATATTGCGGCTGGAAGTGTGCTGAGGCATCTAAGTTGTTGTTTTTCGTCAAATACTATAAAGTTTTCCACAAATGCAAACCTTGAAGCAACTTTCAATGAGCCAAGGTTGCACTACAGTGAGTTATCAACTGCATATATTAGCACATTTAGTACATCAGCAGCCATCATTCTGTCATCAACCCAGACTGTTACTTACAAACTGCAGGCCTTGATAGCGTGCGATAGGGAAGTCCTTCACCACGTAGGTAGGAGAGTAGACACAAGATGGCAGAACATTCTCCAGCCTGGACTGATCTATCATGGGAACTAGGACAACAAATACCTCATCACAGAAGACAATCCCAACACTCTTCATAAGACAGCTGACACACAAACAACTGCTCAGCACAAACATTTTCCATTCATCTAAATTAAAAATACGTTTGCTGATACAGATATTCAACAGATTCCATTCATCACTCTTAGCTTGTATCTCAGTCCTGACTGTCACGAATTCAGTGGTGCTGCTCCTAACAAGCTGACATCCTGTATCTACACCACCATATGGGTCTACCAATGCGCTGCTGAACTTCCACACAAGCAATTATACAAACCACACAATCCACAGTCTATCCTGAGAGATGGCTGTTTATTTTGTATACCAACAGTGCTAGAGCGCTGCAAAAATATTTCAAATATTTATGACATATTGCATTATGTATAATTTATCTCATTATGCCATTATATCCCATTTTATATTCAGCATTGCATTAAACCAGTGAAAGCATTACTTGGATGAAGTGAATGCAGCACAGTGAGATCCAGCAATATGACTGGACAGTGTTCATAAATGACCTCAGTATCCATCTACACTGTACAAAATACTCACTCTTGTAGAAGGTGTCTCGTGGGTCCGGTTTGAGCATATCTGCAGCATGTATCTCTGTCCTGTGGTTAACCCTCGGAGCGAGAGAGTGACTGGCCAGCGTCTGTGGGATGTGATGAACACTGTTCATCTTCAGACTGGATTCATCTGTCAGAGACAGAGAAAGACAGAGAATAAGGACAGTGAGAGACAGCATGTGAATTTAAATCAGCTAACAGACTAACGCTCAACAACTCCTGCTGTTTGCTATTTTAGACATGGTAGAATATTCCCTTTTTCATGGCTGATAAAGAAATGTATATTGTACAGTATTTATTAGGGTCTGAAAGTCACAGACCACTGGAAGTTTTTTGTTTTTTTTAATTGCAAGTTTTATCTAATTGACAGTATACCATATATATATATATATATATATATATATATATATATATATATATATATATATATATATATATATATATATATATATATATATATATATAAAATATTAAATACATAATAAAAAGTTGTATTTATGTATTTAACTTATATATATATCAAGCAATACATTTTTGGCTAGGTTTATCTGCATAACTACTATTTTTTAATAATTATTTTTTCATGTATAATTATTTGTATTCTAAGCTGCATAAAACCTGATATTTATGGTCTCCAGCATGATTTGAGATCCAAAAGCAGAGATGAAAAAAGAAAACATCTGACCATATGCATAAAGTGTCACGCAATCAGTTTCACAAATGTAATTATTTGATTAGTAACCTAAAAAAAATCTGAATCCGAAATGCTCATTATTTAGTTGATATTACAAGTCTGAAACCCACTTATTTACCTTTCAAAACCCTAGATTAAAACCGTGAATCCTAGATTAGGTTTCACCTATTATGAAGGTGCGTGAACAATTCTTTTTTAATATGACAATGTATACCTGTTTTCAGAAAAATATTAAGCTACTGTTTTCAATATTGATAAAAACATTTCATAAGTAATGCTTAAAATTTCGCTTTGCCATAACAGTAATCAGTTTCATTTTAACATATATTCACATAGAGAAACATTATTTTAAATGGTAATAATATTTCACAACATTATTATCACCGGATATTGTGTATCAAATGCTCTAAAGTAGACTTGATGCTCATGGACTGTCAGAAAACAAGAAGCTTGCAGATTGTCGCCACAACTGCAAAGCTTAAAGCAACTTTTTATTGAGTCAAAGCTGCACTGGATTGAGGTGAGTTATCGACTGCATATTTGAGCACATTTTTTTTAAACAGCTTTCCATCTGCACACTACATCTGGAGCCAGCGCAGATCTCAATGAACTCCTCAATATTACCCACATCGCTGTGCCCCAAACCACTGATGAAATCAAACCTCACTCTGGGAAACCTCTTTTCTGGTTGGATCAGCTTTTTTTGTATGGATACTTCCCCTAGGCTTAAAGAGATGCAACCAGTCTCACACACACTGCCTACGCTTTAAAACAATCCCTCGACGATCAGTCTATGGGCGCTGAAGCATGCAGGTGTGTGTGTGTGTGTGTGTGAGGGAGACTCTATTCGTTATGGTTTATCTCCTGACGTTATGAGAGCTCAAAACACTGTCTGCTCAGCGATCCGCTGATGAAAACACGCTTTAATTAGTCCTATCGATCCACTGCAAATGTGTTACTAGGCAAGTGTAAGTTACACAGCATCAAAGTCTGTCGCTGATGGTGGCAACGCAGAAAGCAAGCACAAAACACTGATAGAGGGATGAAAAGAGAGAATGTAAGAGTGATGGATGTTACAGTAATATCCAAGAAAACAGACAAAGAGATGAAGCAGAAATGAGTCAACAGGAGGCAGAAAGCTGCAGGCTTTGACTGATGTCTCTGTTGACACTTTAGCAGCGGACCATATGGCTTTATTGGTTATTGAACAGTCCAAGCAAATTTGCAGTTCCAAACAATCGTAATTGGACATACACATAAATAACAGAGTTATGATTATTTTTTAGGAATAATATGAAATCGCTCTAATTAGAAAAAATCAATCACACCGTAGAAATCACTTCTCTCCTGCTGGTTATAACATTTAATTTAAAAAATGCTTAATTTTATGATCAATAACACTGCAATAAAAAAATGCAAAAGCTTTACTGTAACACAAAGTAGTATCAGCAAATTAAATATAAGTCCTCTCTTACTGGTATATTACAACTTAGTTTTATACAGGGTTATTTTAGGGTTATTAAGGTTAATTATCAATCAAATGTCAAAATATAGCTTTTTGTCATTAAGAAACTGCATTCAAATCCATTTGGCTCATAAATCAGTTTGATTGCGCATGACACCTATACATGTGATTACAAGATGAAAATCTGCTCATCTATTTTTACTATTTGTGTAAAAGCAAGTTTTTTTCCACAGAATGTACAGTTTTAAATATATTTTAAATATATACATATCTATATGTATCTATCTATCTATCTATATATATATATATATATATACACACACACATATATAATTTTTTCTATTACACAACCTGCCAAATGCGTGTGGATTGTCAGCTGTGGCGGGTAACACAGTCATTCACACTAGCCACTTTAGTGGGCGGAATTTTATATACAGTGATATATAAAATCGCCATTAATGCTTGTCTGAGATTTTTTGAAGGGGCGAGTGAGAGTAGAGAATTTTACTTGCCCAACCCGTACAACTAATCTGATTAAACTCAAAATTTTGGTGAGAGTGGTTCTGATATTAATACATTCAGTGCATCTAAGCTGCAATTAATAGGATAATGAGTAACAAGCTTGTCTATATGAGAGAATCTCACGGAGAAGTCAAAACAAATGAACGCAACTGAACACAGCAACACATTCTCAGGACCCTTTGGCATCACTTTTGGATAATTTGTCCGATGCGCAGGTCCTACGTTGAGATCCTTGGTGTCGATGTGCAGACACAAAATACTGGGAATTTCATTGTCATGATTAAAATATATATTGGGTGAAAATATTGACATTATTGCATATGTGTTTTATTTACAGTATATAACATTATTTAGACATTTGTACCCAACACCTGACCCTAAACCTACCATTTGTCAATAAAACACAAGATATAACAGGCAGATAAAACTACTGTCACTGTTTATTTAAAAAGGATTAATATTCCACGTCTTCCAAAGTGAAAGGATTGATTTGTGAGAGGAATTGACGTGATCACGTAAAGCCCTTCCTGTGTGTGCTGCAGTCTCTGTGTGCTAATTCAAAAAACGCCGCCAGAAGGAGCGTTACATCAGCCTTGGTTTTGAAATGCTATTGGCTCTCGTTTGTTTCGTGATCGATTGCGTTATTCTACAGGATGGGAATATATTTTTGAACGAGATGTGAGCGTGTTAACGTAGCAGGGTCATTTAAAATAAGTGAGTGAAAAACCACTAGCCACTGTGGCCGGTGAGCAAAAAAGTTATTATCAAGCCTTGTTTATATTTATAGTACAGAATGCAAATACTCTGCATATACATGTAAAATATTTGATTAATAACACTGAAATAGCTAAAAAGGTGCAAATAATAGACCTTTTAAATACAATAACATAATCGTGCTTAACAAAGAAATAATGATAATGTTTTAATAATTCATAATAAAGATTGTAAAATTATTGATATGTCTCTTGCTCCGCCTTCCCTGTTTGTTTATTTGAACGGGTGTTATTTTATAACTCTAAAAACAATAAAACATTGATCCTGTCAAAAAACGAAACGAAGCAATCATAATAATAAAGAAGGAACATAATATAAACTACAGTTACACAAAAGAAATGATCATTACACACTACAAATACACGCATAAAAAACGAATGGAAGGGAGACAGGTGCCAGTGACAGAGATAAGTGACAGATCGCCATACACTGTATCTATTGTTAACAGAGCAGAAAGACAGTCAAAGCCAAACCACCCAGGAGATCTCGCTCCATCTGCATCTCCCTGATGACATGTCGAGAGAGAGAGAGAGAGAGAGAGAGAGAGTGTGCGGTCTTCCTTGAGGGAGTGGTCTGTGTGATTAATGATTAGGACACTCTGGAGTTGGCTTCGTACTCTCCGGTGAGCTGCGTGGGATGGCGATGGAAGCTAATGCACATCCCCCTCTCCCTCAGCTTGTTAAGTACAGTGAGGATTTAATCGAAAAATTGCTTTCGTCTCAAATAATTATGTAAACGAAGCAAAGGAGGGCCGTGGGGATTGTCTATCTCTCTTTTTTCACTGTCCCTCTTTCACTTTATGTCGCTACTTCCTCTTAAAAGCATGTGTAAATTAAAGTCAGCTCCCTTGATGAACGGCAGTAATTTGAAGGGGAACGTATGAACATGTGTAATGCTTGATAAGGCGATATGCGGCGGAACACAAAGTATATGCTGACTGTCATGAGGCTCAGGGGCAAGTGTTTTCTCGTGATTACCTAGTTGCCACTGCCTACATTCAGACGCAAGTACAATGACACTTTTCATGCAGACGGCAGAAGCTGTAATGTTCAGAGGCTGTGAATGTTAACTGCAATATTCAGATATGATTGGAACAGGCAGAGTTAGCAAATGGTACTCTTGAGAGTTTGGTTCCATTTTCTGTTTTATCTTCCCTGAAACGTGTGCATGTATTTTTAGTGTGAAAAAAAAAAAAAAAAACTCTAAAAGGAAGGAGCCGTTACCTGTGTACAACGAGATATAAGCTGAGTCAATAACATCATACTTCTGCCCAGGAAGGAAAGGTCTCCACTGCAGGGGAAGAGAAAATACAATTTTAATTAACTCAGTGAATAAAATTAATTATAATATGAATGATTCACTAACAAACCTCCATGTTTATTAAGTACAAATCTAGGGCAAACATTGTAAGATTGACAGATGATGTATCATTTTTTTTAATTGATAAAAATGTGTGGTCTGTATATACATACAGTCAAATCAATAAATAATATTTTTTTCTAGATTTTAATACTAGTTGGTGCAAGACACTATAGTTCATTTACGTAACTGAGGATAGTAAAATAAAGTAAACTCTGACATATTATACCCAAAAATGTATAAAACATTGGACTACCAGTAAAACATATAAAGATAAAAAAAAAAAAAAAAAAAAAATTATTCAGACACTTTGACTTGAACATGTTTTGCTTAAGTGTTTTTCTTTAATTGCTGATGCGACCTTTTCACACCACAGGCTGAACAAAGTTAAGCATTGCTTGGAGATCAGCTGACCTAAATTGGTAAGATATAAGCGTGTGCTTAAATTTAACAGCAGACAGCTATTCTCCGTGATGCTTGTGATGTTGTACAGTTGCAATAAAGCAAGCCAGATTGTGGTAGTTTACTGCATTCAGACAGCAAGGTCTGAAATAGTGCCGTGCAATCTGTATTCAGCAGAGATTTTTTTTTTTTTGCAGCGTTATCTATTTGCATAATTCTTTTAGCAAATCGAGGGCTTTAACAATGTACAAGTGCATGCACATAAATGGCACTATCAGCAGCCACAATTCATTCTTTTTTAAATCGCCCTCCACCCTCCCCTGTCTTTTTCTGCTTTTGCCCTCGCAATGCACAGGGATGGCATTGGCTCTCAAAATAGATAGGATATACAGACACATAGCAATTCTTATAAAGAGGCTCTACAATTACAACATCCTTCACGGCCACTCTCATGCAAGAGGTCATTTAGCAGTTGCATAACAATAACTCTTATCGAATTGATCTTCACACACACACACACACACACACACAAACATACACCAATGCCACACCATACAATGGCTTTCAGCAGTTCAGACTGTAAAGCTGAACAAAGATTGAGAGAGGAATGGAAAGGAGGAAGAGAGAACAAAGAACAAGAAAAAAAGAGAAAAATTAATTTGAATTTGGAGCAGTTTGATGTCAACATTGCTCATAGTTTGACAGTTTCAGGCCCAGAAAATGGTACATAACAGAGCAGCAGTGTCTATCAAACTCACTGTCATTGCATACTAATTAGTCACAAGCATACACTCAAAAGACGAGCATTTAAAAGATAATTTCGCTTATTATGAATTCGCTGATTTATTTCAATGAATCTTGACGAAGACTCGATCCTTTTTTACGCGCCAGAACCAAACATCTAACGCCCGTACCATTACTTGCAAGGCACCGATGAGGGCTGGTTTTAGACACACAACATAAACATTTCACACACCTGAATCAGTTTTCTTCAGTGTTTAGTATTCACCCTGTTGTTCTGTGCAGCTTGTGTTTCTCAAGGTCAGATCTGCCTTTCGGGAATCGATGGAGTGCAGTTACAGCACAATGTCAGATCTGAGGAGCCACAGATGCCTGTTTGCCCCCAGTGACATAATACACACACACACACACATGCACACACAAATATGCCCATGCAAACAATCATGCACGGTCACACACGCCTATGCAGTGTTAAACACCGAACAGGGACTAGCTACGCTGCTAACGCTGGTTTTGTCACTGCACGTGCGATTGAAAATTATCATTAGATTCTTTGTAGTGATGAGAAAATAGGAGATAAAACATCCTGCTACGCTATAAGGCACATGATCCTTTTAAGCAGCAAAGATTTCTGCAAAGCTTCATCTGTTTCTGCACAAATAATTATACGCAGTCAATGGCAAACACACTGCAATTCCTGGAAAACAATGTGCAGCTTGCATGATGTCGCACATATTGCATCAGCTACAGATTTATGTCTCTTTTGTCTTGACGATAAATAAAATTGAGCTCATTCACTGTTGACTGGCAGCACCGTCCATAATAGCTCCTACTGCAAATGTCATATTGGATAGTTTCTGGTCAGACTACATCAGACAGGCTTTTTTATTAGATCTCTTTGTCCCTACAAAGCCTGGGGATTCTGTTAAAATGCTAATCAGGCTCAGAATAACTTGGGTGCAATCATGAAAAGTTTAAGCACATGCGCACATCGCAGGGGTTAGGCCACCTTTTCTGATTTAATATGTGTTATATCGGTGAAACTGGGAAAAGGGAGAAACCTAAGGAAGTAATATTGAACATCTAAAGCATCTTCAGTGAACTCCACAGACTAGCCCACTGCTAGTTTGGTTAATAAATGAATTCCTGTGTTTGCCACAGATAATTAGCTGTTTTTGCTTTTTGGTGCCTGGTCCCTGTTGACTCTCTAGCTGAGAATACCTCCAAGTTCAATGAATTTATTCATTGGGCTCCTCTCATGTCTTTGAACCGCCTCTTCTCCAGCACTCTGCAGTGAACATTAAATAAGAAGTGAAGCACAGCTTCGTCATCTTGGGCCTTCTCAGCCTCCAGGCGCTGAAAGTTTTGTGCAGTGCGGATTAAAAAAAAAAAAAAAATCTTTACGAGTGCTACAAAGAAAGTTGTGCAGTAGGGATCACTTTCACATTAGCGTTACTTGTAAAGTAGATAACAGCTTTAATAGTTTTTTTTTTTTTTTTTAAAGATAAAACTGTCCAGTCTCTAAGACTTGCAAGGAAAGCGGTGTAACAATTCAGCTGACATACTCCGAGCAGAAGTGAAACATCTATAGAAAATGACACTAAATCCTTTCTTTCCAATTAACAGCTTCACTATCAGTACCTTGTGCTGACTGTCCAGTCAAATATGTGAAATAAAGGGGTCAAACTAACTGAATTTAATTCACTGCTCTGTACTGTTATTCATTTGTCTAGTTTGTTCTTTCTTTGACTGACTTTTGTTGAAGTTTTACATTCAGATTAATAATTCATCAAAAGATTCCCTCACAAAGAAATGAAGCGATCTAGAGGCTATGATTTAAGTTTACAAATGAGGAAAAATTATTCTGAAATGCATCATACAGTAAAAAACAGAGATGAGAAAGCTTTATTAACCTGAAACATTTATGAATTCATTTTTGTTCTTAAGTCATAATTGCTATGTTAGATTATGCAATGCAAGATTTATTAATTCAGCAGATGCTTTTATCCAAAGTGATTTACAAATGAGAAATACTACAAAAACTGCACCGCATCAATGGGACACAATGAAAAGTGCTGTTATACAAGTCTCCAGAATTGACCTGAAAATTACGAGCCAGTAGAGAAATAAAGGGGAGAACCTGTGACCCTTAGAAACAACGGAAAAAGAATAATACAGTTAAGTAAGTGCATTAAGAGCTGTGTCAGATCTTTTTTAATTGGTAGACTCAGGACTCAGCTGTTCTGACGGAGTTGGTAAGATTAATATGCTCTGCCAGGTTCACTGAAGACCACTGCTACCACTTTCTGGATCATTTTGCAGTTGTTTGATTGCGCATATAGCAAGGCCAGATGAAAGAGAACTGAAGTAGCCTAGTCTAGGGATGACTAAAGTCTAGATGAGGGGTGGTGCAGCATGGTAAGAAAGGTCTGATTGTGGCTGAATGATAAAGTTGGTCCCAGAGATGTCTGAATCCAAAAGAGTAGAGAGCCAAACACAGAACCTAGACGTACCCCATATGCTTGTTGATCTGTTTTCCTGCTCTTTTGATATTTAGATTTATTATAAAACTAAATTTATCTTAGCATATATCTACAAAGAAAATGGAGTGGAATAATGAAGAGTAAAAATCCACTACTTAAAGAACGTTAAATAACATCTTTCATTTAATATAAATATGCATTTATATAACATGGTAGCAACAGTATCTAAGAGCCTTAGATGGCAACGAATTAATGTATTAACTGTTTTTAATATTTTTATTAGAATTATAGCAATTTTATTTTACAAACTCTATTGTTTCTATTTAGGGGATTCTATTCATACACAGGTTTTAGAATTTTCTAAAATTTTGCTGTCGAGGAAAAAGAACACAAAATTATCTAATCTATTTTTAATGTATTTGTTTTCTATTCCATTATCAGCTCTCTCTCGTTCTCTGTCTGACTGCTTCTTTTTGTTTGGCTTCTACTTTCTATCTTCTCATAGATAATAAAATTACTCAAATGTGCTGGTTAAACTCTGGTTAAACTCATAATCAGTATATCAATAAGGCTGTTATACAACTCAAAGATATTGTAATGGTCAGAGATGCAGTATCTATAAATGTTTCAATAAGTAATGAGTTACTAAGTAGTGGGCCGGTAGATGTTTGTTTGCTGTGGATACAGCCATTACATTTTTACTAAATTTAGAAATGTTTTGTACTGCTGCGATAATTTTGACCCGGCCATTTCCGAGAATGTGAAAATGTATATAAGTGAAGCGGGCCATGGAAACTGTTTCCCTGAATAATTTGCCTCATATCTCATCTTTCCACTTATTCAGCTTTATATAATGCAATAACTGAAAGAGAGGTAGAGAAAATAGTATAGAAGGCTATAGAAGCATAAGCGTAGCAGACCACTTAAACAGAGTTTATTCATGACGCATCCCATACTTCAGTCTGTTTGCTTAAAAATAAATGTACAACGATTAACACTAGAGCTACCAAGGTAGTCATTTTGATCATTTTTGAATTCTGCAATGGGATAACTTTATTGAAACAACCAATATAACTATAATACCCTGACTTTTCCACTTTGAATGTATGTGTATTTTATTCTAACATCGTTATTTTATTAAAATTACAAAATGCAACAGAGTTTTTCTACCTTGAATGGCCATAGCTGTCAAATTGCCTTACAGTTGGCGTATAACACTTGGCTTTTACACAATTATATAGTACAAAAGGGGGTTTTAGGGGTGGAATCATAAAATAGGATGACAGGCATTCAAAGCTTCATTGTAAAACCTGGAAGGAAGCGGCGAATCTAAATATGACAAAAATGGCATTCAGTTCAGTCTAACATGAGCAGCCAAAATGACCGCTATGGCCATTCTAGTAGTTACAGAACTCTGGTAGTTCTAGAGTTAAAAAAGCTCTGCCTGGTAGACAGTCTAATGGGAAGGATACTAAAAGTATAAGTAAAGCAAAATGTCCTGAACAATATCAGTGAAAAGATTTTACATACAATTTCTACACATTATGACTTGAATTATGTTTTAGTGACACTTTCGCTGAAGTTTCATTGGAGACAATTCAACGTACAGTAAATTACCAGGATTGTCCAAACTCCGGCTCTGTACTTACCCCAACCTCTACATGGTCTGAACCTCTGTCATCTTGCTTGTGCAAAACCTCAAAGTAGTATCGCCGTGAGGACATGAGACTGCAGAGAAAGGGAGAGAGGGGGGGAAAGGAGGAGAAAGTAAGTGAAAGAAAGAGAGGGCAGGGGACACTCTCAGAGAGCTATAGAGGGACAGGCCAGATGAGGAAAGGAAAAACAGTGGCAGATGCGAAGATGAAAAATGCACATTGCACCATAGGGCAATGGAAGATGTGTACATTGTTAGTGACAGAATCCCCAGGTGCATTCTCATCTACATTCTCAAAGAAGCACTATGATCTTTTTCAACTACTAGAAAAACAGAGGTTGGTAGTTAGGTTAAAAGGGTAGTCGCGGCCTAATGGTTAGCGAGCTAGACTTGTAACCCAACAACAGATGAATTTACATCCTACCTAAGCAGATCAAAAAAGAAACCGCATCTATTTGAATTAATCTAAATAAAGGCTATAATACATTTTCATTTAATCAATCAACATGCAAAGTGTCTGAAAACATTACATTCATTTGACGCTAAAATAAAATGCAAATGATAAGCATTGTAGGGGTGACCTCAAATAGTTGAATAGTTGATTAACATAAAATAAGTCAACATAATAATACAAAGCAATGGTGACAGTATTGAATTAAGCAATAGGGACAGGAAGGCTGTGCAATGTGCTTGTAAAAAAAATATATTTTAGAAAAAGTCACCCAATGTCAACGAAAAATTCAAAGAAACACATTTCTAAACTGAGAAATGCTACTGACGGTTCTTTTCCCCCCAAATATTCATGTTTCTCTATCTCTCTCTCTCTCTCCGACAGAATAAAATGGCAAAGTTATGCCACTTTGTACAAAACAAAGAGATTTCTAAAGTCAGCTTCCGGGAGATTTTTTTTTAGTGTTGATAATTGGATGAAAACACTTGTGTAAACTATCTTTACGTGTAAACAGACCACGAGATTTGAATGTCTTTTAGCGAGATGATTTCATCCTAGAAACGACAGAAGTCACAGGCAGACATGTGAAAAGCAGCTTGTATTATGACACATGATTATTCTTCAGATGTTCTTCTGGAGTTGCTTTGATTAAATCAGCCAAGTACAATTCATATTGCAGTGCAGCTCACTGTGACAGCATGAGAAGGCGAAGGCTGTGCTACAAAGACAACTGCATTTGTAAAAAATATGCGTTTAATTGGGTTCAATTGTACTTCAAATCTTACAGTCACAAGAAAATCAAAATCGACAATTCTGTTATTGTTTTTATTCAACCTCATTATTTGTTTTAAATGAAGGTGCCCTTGCAATCTACAACAACTACCCCTCGCCCTAACAACAATGTCTCTTCAAGTCTCTGATTAGCTGTGTGATACGGGACAAAAATCCCTCCTCGCCAGAAACCTGTCACTCACATGAGATTGCGGCAATAGAAAATGACAAAAATTCAACAATCCAATCAATTCCCACAATCAAGTCCTGCCCTACTTTTTTTTCTCATTCAAGAAGCCAATTCACTAGGATGTCTATCACAACGCCACTGATGCCATGTATACACTACACGCTTTTTAAAGTGCGTTCCTTTCACACTGCAAACCTTTTTCGGGTAACACGAAGTTGATACACAATACATTGGCAACTGTGTGTCACCCATTACTCTATTTCACTAGAATAGAATCCCTGTTATCTCTCTTTCTGTGACTTCTTTTATGTACACAAACACACCCAATCACTGCATTAGCAACCAGCATTACATGCATTTACATGTGTTTGTTTGTTGTCCTTATGTAAGGAATGGAAGTTTGATTTTCACGTCTACTGAGAGTTCAAGTCAATAAAGGTTTTAAAACTACAAAAGAAAGGAGTGGCCAGTAGATCAGGGCTAGATTGAGACAGGCTTGAGGGGGTACAGAATGGAGTTTTAATTGGCTGACTAATTGCTTGGCTCCATCTGAAAGTGTTCTGCTCAATAATTGAATAGGACTGAGTGATGAGAGAGATAAAGAAAGAGTGTATTCAGGCAATGCCCACATGAACACAGTCTCAACAGACTGCTATAGCAACACAGTAAGCTTGTTTGAGATGTCAAACAATTCACAAGGGCAGACTTCTACATAAGCAAAATCTACATGAGCAAAAGTAGATTCTGCATTTGTGTTCTTTGTTCCAGTGTTTTGGATGTATTTGAAATATTGCTTTTACATGAAGGTAAAAAAACAGCAATCCAATGGCTGCTATTTAATTCTACCCAAATCTGTCTATTTTTAAGTGAAAAAAATTTGGACTTGGAATATGGTGATACTCCAATTTTTAAAGCATTACTCTCAAAAAACACATTAGTCTAACACTTTAAACTATATCAGAATATTCACATCTTTTCTGAGATGAACTAAGATGGACATCTGTTCCTAAAATGGAGCGTTCCACTGTTATTTCAACAAACCCTGACCTTCTGTCTTGAGGTCCATATATCGGATTATAGTGTTTATGAGAAAGAGAATACTGTCAATCATTCCTAAATGATATGTTTAAACTCTACAAATTGATCTTGCAAATTAAGCATGTGCAAATTTACATGTCAACGGCTTAGTTTAAATAATAAAAAACTTTAAATTCCGACCACAATGCATTTCTCTCTGTAGCTTTGATTTATTTATCTAGCTTTTTTTTTTCTTTTTTTTTGACTGCACCCACTATCCTGACTTCATTTACGGATGCTTCAGACATTTGCATAAACCCAATGTAACATGAAAGTAAGTGTTGGCACAAAAATTTGAATAAAAAACAAACCTTAGAAGGGAGATTGCTAACCGTTTTAAAATGCAAATTCCCTCTTGAGTAAAGTTTGTTTCTTGTTTGTTCATTTGAGCAAGTAAGTGAGTAATTTATGCACAGATTAGTGGATAACAAACAGACAGAACAATCAATGACTTCATCAAAACAAGAGCTGCCTTAACTGAATACAGAAAGACTGAGCATAATAATATAATCCACTTAATTTGAAGTATGACATTTAGGATGGAGTTTTGTGCTTTTTTATTAGAATGTAAAAAACTCAATTATTCAAGGACTAATACATTTACAGTATTTATTTACATTATTTGTGCACGTTAGCATTTTTAAACATGCAGTTTGGACAAATATTCAAAAAGTGCTAATGCAAATGTACTAGTATTCGAATTCAATCTGATGGATGCCCTTTTATAAATTTAGAGATCTGAAACTGCTTTTAACATCCCCTAGCACATTCCTGACAGATACTTCTAGAATGTCAAGAGAGGTTGACCTCTGCTGGCCCTGCAGAACTGGCATATTCCCATAAATGTCACATGCAATATCTGAGACTCCTGGAGTTACTCTGCCCTTTCTTTCCTTCAGCCACGGAGGGCAAGCCAGATATACTCCCTTTTATTATGCAAGTGATAAAAAGACTATACAGTAAGGAAGACACAGAGTCTCATTTATTAACTATGATAATAAATTGTTATAATAATAGCATGATGATACAATCTTTTTCAGAATAACAAAAATTATCTGGGAAAAATGTTCTGCACAAAAAAGCAGCCATTAATGAGTAGACATTAATGACTTCTTGCTGAATGTCATCTGGGGTTAGAGCACATCTAGACAGAAAAAGAGAGAAAATGCAAACACAAAGTAGATTATGGAGAGGTTTTGTGGAAAGCCTTTATATGGAAATGGTTTAGGCATGTACCATGTACCATGGATTATGCTAAATACTACATAATCCACATTATCAACATAAATAGAAATAACAAAGAAAACACAAATTCAGTCTTATGTAAATTCTGCACAAGATTTGTTATGCCTTCAAAAAATCAATAACTTGCATGTAAACGTATGACTTTTTAACATAAGTTACAGACACTACCAACTAAGTTACAGAGAAAACTTCAAAAAGACAAAAATAGAAAGTAACTGGAGTGGAATCTATACTCTCTGAATATTCATAAAACGTTTCATGAATTTGACTTAGATACTTGAACTTGACAACAGAGGTTTGTGGGTTGCTGGATTTGATATTATCTCATGTTCAGGGTATCTTTGTGTCTCGGTCCCAACAAATAAAAGCAAAGCAGTGAAACCGCAGACAAGGAGTGGATGACATTTTAACATCATCTCTCCATCTGACATTTCCACCAGTTTGCTATCTCTACTGTGTGTAACATGCTTTGTAAAGAACATCTTCCTAGTTTCTGTCATCCACGACTGACAGCCATGTCTTTCCTCTTGATTGCTGTGTAAACTTTTCACAGTAGTTCATTAGTGCATTATTTTGCCCTGCAACTATGGGAATTCCAGACGATCCCGTCAGACGTCTGCCCTGTTTACGCTCTAAAATCCAGCCCATTAGTCTTCACGACGCAACGGCCTACTCTGCTCTGTCTGTGTCACCAAACTAACAAGCTCCAATCGAAGGGCAAAATGAAAGCAAACAGAGAACTGAGGAAGGTAGACAGAAAGTCGTCTAACTTGGGTTGCATAGAAGTCAAAAAGTTTATATCCTGACATCCTCAACTAGAAAAGCAGAGGATATCAAAGACACTCTAGTGGCAGTTTGAACCGGTGCCAGGCCATTGTCAAAGCTCAGTGAAAAGAGGAGGCACTTCTCTGCGTTTCCCTCTGGAGTGCCAATAAGCATGCTCATTTTTTATTGGCACTAAAATATTCTGGAACATGTACATGCTCGCTTTTAGACTGACACTGCTGATGAATAATTCAATGCCACACACACCACTCACACTGAAGCTCCACTTGAAGCACCAATCAGCAGTGGTTGGAGAAGACCGACAAGGGCGATTAAAACGGACGACATGACACTTCACTCTGACAAACTACTATTTAATGTGTCCCTTGTGATTCACAATCACACTGTCAGTACAGACACCTATTGGGCAGCGTGCTTGTTATAGTAACTCCTCCTGACGTTTGATCATTTAACAGTGAAGTCGAGCATGTGCTGTTGTCAATGTCTTATAACAGCCTTACATTGATTATGGGCTTAACGCATGTGGTTTACACAGCTGGATTTAAGGAGGGGATAATGCATGGCTGAATATATATCGTGCATGTTTTTACACATTAACAAAGTTTGATGGCATTTAAACTCAAATTACAAATCGCAATGGAATGGATTTGCATGTTCAGACCTACTGCTGAACATCAAAAAAAGTGAAAATGAATGGGAAAAAAACCTGTGTTCATTTAAAAAGAAATGACAAGAAAATGTGTTACTTACAACTGTGTGATTGGCACATCTTGTTTCGCTCATCCAGATCACAGCGCACTTAACATATTTACTGTATAATTGTATAAAGCAATAAGCTGGCAAGCACTTTCCATGCTGAAAACAATCCACTGTGTCATATTCTCCTAATATGCATTTAATTACGGTGGTAAAACCAGGAAACATATGCTGTGTGACACTCACCGCACAGGTTTGGAAGTTTGAGATCTGAACTTGCTGAACTCTCCTGGAGCTGTCCACTCTGAGCCGTGCTACATGACAACAGACAACAGAGACTGTAACTCATCTCTAGCCACACGCAAACAATATTCAGGGTTGTGCTATTCACAACTGAACTGAGAAGGCATTTTGAATTCCAATCGAATTCCTGAATTTGAAGTTAAATTGAGGCAGAAAATAGCAAGCAGACTTGCAATTTAAATTTGAATGTGAGGAAGCAGAATAAAATGAATTGAAATCAAAAGTACTGTCATGGCAAACTTTAAATGTCGGCTTGGTGAATTGTTGTGTGAAAGTTTGAAAACTTTAAATCCTTGAAATAGACCGAGAGATCAACAGACCAATAGATAGACAGACAGATAGACAGATAGATAGATAGATAGATAGATAGAATCACAGACTGACAGACAGGCAGAAAACTGTGTAGTGGAGATCAAAACTACAAAAAAATCTATGTATAAATACTTGATTAATATCAGCTGTAGGTATACCACAGTTCTACTGCCATTTTTCAAGGCTTTTCAAAATAAACAATTTTGTGGAAAACCCAAGGGTTACAAGGGTTACAGCTATTAGAAAGGTAGTAGGAAGCTCTTCAGGATCACTAGATTCTAGAAACTTCCAAACATGTGTGATTTGGAGCTGGTTGGAGCTAAACTCTGCAGAGCTGCAGCCCTCTGGGAATTAAGACCACCGATTTAAATGTTTTGCTGTGTGAAGGGGGCATTGTCCTGCATGAAAATTGCAGGCTGATTGGGAGATGCTTGCAGGAAAGGACCTGCACGTTGCTTAAGGAGGTTCTGATAAACATTTGCTTTCACACTGCCACGTATCTGTAAAAGAAGACCAATTCCTGTTGCAGAAAACTACCCCTAACATGATACTTCCTCCTACAACTTTTACTGACTTCTTTATGCACTATGGCAGTTCAACACCAAACAGGCAGTAAATAAATCATGCTCTCATTACTAAAGTGAACACTGGACCAGTTATCTTCTTTCCACACAATATGCTCCTCAAAAGTTGAGCTTTAATTGTATTCTGAGTGTAAAATCTTTAATGTATGAATTATGCTTAAAGCTACTCTTCTACACCTCATAGGACTAAGCAATGACCTTAAATTGTAGGTAATTGTAGGTTATTCTGTAATTTTGATCTCCCCTGTATAGACAGACAGATAGATCAGAAGCGCAGCCTGTTTTATTTAAGGGTCATACATCAAAGTACACACCTGTCCCACGTACACCAGGAGCCGTGCATTGAGTGGACTCTCATCTGAGCTCAGCCACAGTTCAGAGTTATCATCTGATGCAATAGCAAACTGGAAATCCCCTGAAATAAATAATTGATCACTTACAGAGTTGTACTGTATAACCTTATGACCTGACTTGCAGGTTCTGAATTCTAAACTTGCTTTGATAAAATGTTGTTTTGTCAGCCACAGATATATCACAGCAGTCTATAACCCAGTAGTGATACCCAGTGGCTTTATTCTGCCTGTCAGTGGTTCTCTGGTATATACCTCAAACTGATAATCGTTTTTCCTTCTCTTATTGTCTTGTGAGCTAGTGCGCCACAGTCAAAAGCCTGACTCAGCGACCCTAGTTATTTGCTAATGAAAACAATCTCATAACTTTTCCCCCACAAACACGAGCACGCCTGCACGCATCAAGGCTCATATAGTAGTCCTCACAGCAGCTTTTTCTTATCAGGTTAGGCAGAGTGTGCAGAATTTGCTGACTGTAGGGGATCTATTGAAATAATGGTTTCTGTGTGCCTTTAGACGTCAGCTTGGGCAACGTTCAGGTCTCTTACACTTCACTCAAACTTGCTTTGAGGATCACTTTGAACATTAAGAAACCAATGTGTATGTATTGTATGTGTGTGAAGGTACATCACAAAAGTTTGAAAACCTGGAATTGTGCATGAAACACTTCTGACATGATCTAACTTATGAAGGCAATGTATTTTTATTATTACATTAAAAAATAAATAATAGGTATCAAGGAAAACGCATGTGTTCATGAACCATGGAACAGAAATGGAGTTTATAGTAGGTTAGAAGAAAATATGGTTAGATGACAAAACCTTTTAAATAAATGTACACAGTATATTTGGAGAAAACAAAACATTGCGATCCAATACAAAAACAATCAGCTGTGAAACAGGCTGGAGGCCATATAATGATTTGGATCTGCAATGCTGTCTAAGGAACTGAATGGCTTGAGATCCCCGAGGGACCAGCGCAGTCCAAGTTGTATCATAAAATGCTACAGCTGAATATCAAACCATCTGTTTATGATCCTAAACTTATAACAAGCTGAATCACGTAACATGACATTGATGCAAAAATGAGAAAATCAACCACATGGTGCTTTGATGGAAGAAACAGTGTTTTGGAATGACAGTTTTATATTCAATCCATCTATTTTAAAGGATGTTCTGGCTATCTCAAGCCAAGAGTCAATTTGGTTTCTTTTTTTATCACACTATAGGACTGGTTTAGTTAGTGAGCCTGGACATGACTGCACAGCAATAGAGTACAATATTGTCCATTTTATTAGCTACTAGAAATTACATGGCCATGTGTTTGATTGTAATTAGGATAAAGGCCAATTACTTATCTTTTAAAGTTTTGTAAACAACTTTGTACCATATTTTTGTGCAACAGAAAACCCTGATGAAATCCCTGTAATGTAACAAAAACACTAATAAAATGCACTAACCATCTTTGTAAGGATGAATAAATCCAAAGACTCTAAGGCCGTAATTCTTCCATTTTGGAGCCACTGCAATTTTTTTCACCGTGGTCCTGGTCTGTGGGGAAGAATTAAATATAAAAGCATCTGTAGGTCTTTTCACTCTTAAACCCAAGGCACTAACACTAATTCACAGAATCACACCTCAAAATGGCTTCTAAGAAGAATAAACAGACAGCTCCAAAATACTGTTTTAGTGATAATGCAAAGGTGAAAAGAACATATATTAGTTCCGTCTGCAACACATCCTGCCTCTAGCAAATATTAGGCCAACATTTGGGATTTGTTAATGAAAATAATGAAAATGAGATACTGCCCAGAGTGTCCAGAATACATTTCAAACAAGCGTGCTAATCTTAATTGTTCCATCAAACACTTTCTTTCAGTGTCTGGTCTTACATGTGGGTAGAGAGGAAAATGAAGATTCTTCCTGAGCTGGGAGATAGATGAGCCACACCAGTCTTCAAACACATGCAGATTGGCCTGACCTTTATACTGACAGAGAACAAAAAGAGAGAATCAGCCTTTACTGCACGTGTAACCAGAATTAATGTGGAGGAAAAATCAATTGTCCAAACATTTTAAAATAAAATACAGAAATAAACTATATTATGAACTATAATATGAACTATTATTATAATTTTAACAGTACAGTATGCATGGTGCTACAGTAAAAACCTGTTAATTGGTTAGCAGCGAGTCTCGTACCATAAATTGACATTTCCAGAATTCCCTGCATGACACTGCACATTTAATGCTTTTTTCATTGATAAAACTTTCTTAGTTTCTTCTGTAACACTTTATTTTTAGGACTAGTACTCACTATTAACTAGTAGCTTATTAGCATGCATATTACTACCACATCTGGATGTTCAGTAATACTATAATATACCATATTATACAATTTAGTAATACTAAATAAACCATATTATAATAAACCGCATATTAATGCCTTATTATACATGACCATATTTTAGAACAGTTTATCCTACCCAATGTCTAAATCTAACAACTAACTTACTAACCAGCAAATTAGATTATTTTTTCTTTGTGAAGACTTTTAGTTATTAGTGAACATGCACTCCCTAAAGTCTTTCCACTTTATTTTCTAATCAACCTGAGGTTTTAATTACATTTTAGTTTAGTATTTTATGAATGACACTGTGCACATTATTAGTATCAGCACATGGAAGAGATACTTATGATGAGCTTTGATTTATTTTGATTATTATTGATCCAATGCACTTCCTCTTCTTTTTCTTTGTTTTGCATTTCTCTTCTGCTCTAGCCCATTTCCTCATAGGTTTGAATAAACCTGGGCTGTGTTTTTCAAAAGCGTCATGAGCTAAGTTGAAAAGCTCTTTGGTCATGAAAGAATAACTTCACATTGCAGTAAATGTACACTAATTATTTATGTATTTTATTTTTGAACTATGGTGTGTACTATATGGAAAAAATAACAATGACCACAGAAAAAAGAAAAGAAAATTAAAATTGTAGTCAAATATTTAATTGATGTAATTGGTTTTCTATCGAGAAAAGTTTAATGCTATATACTATAATGCTATATACATGGAATTCTACATACATTATAAAATGCTTGATACATTAATTAATGCTATATACATGGAATTCAAAGTTTAATGCTACTTTAAAATCATAAGCCCATAAATGTGATGTCTATTAATATAGCACAGGTGGCTGAATTTACACTTGAGTCAGAGGTGAGAACAGGGCCCCAGGCCTTTGCACAGACCTAGATTATGCACAGGACAGCCTGACAACAAACATATCTGTAATTAGATCTGTGAATATGCAGCTACCACAAAGGCAAGAGAGCGATTAAGTTAGTTGAGACCAAACTTTAAGTGAACCACAAATATTAATTTTAGTACATGCATTTTTAAAGTAAAGTGGTTTTAACCAAAAGGTTGAGGTTTGGTTGGTTACAAATGTCCAGTTGGACACCTACTGCAAATAACATTGTTCAGTTATTATTTAAAGTAATAGATGTGTATCTATTCTGGTGGCTTGCATAAATTTTAAGCACATTTCACATTTTAAGTCCTATTCCTATAACATCAGTTCCAATGTAAATGATGTAGTGACCTTATATCAATAATATGTTTTTCTCCTAAGAAGAAGGGAAAGTATAATTATCATGTTTTGGACCGATAAGCTGGATGCGGCACAACGCTCACAGAGTTTTCAGAGTGATTAAATGTCTATTGGATATGCAGCAATGCTTTCAAAAAACACAAATTGTCACAAACAGGAAAATTGGGCAATGCATTTCCAGCTACTTCATGCTCACGATTTAATGAAGAATTTATGAGTTGGAGCAGCAGTAGTGGGATTTAGCAGGAAATGCGTAAGCCTTTGCAAATCTTCATGTACCAAATTCTCCAGCACCCTTTATCTTTCTGTAATGCTCCTGGTGGTGGAGGTGACAGAGACAGGCATTACTCATCATGCAGGTGAGCTCACATTAGATTGCTCTCGCCCCTTCTGTCAGTTGTTTAGGTCTCTCGCTGCACAGCCACATTTAAATTTAGCCTCTATAATTGCAGCTGGTGTGGATGGTGGGACTAGCATCCCCACCCACTCAGGGTGGGCGGACAGGACGTCACAGAATCTTGGGGACGGTTACAGCTGTCACGGGCACACCAGGCTGTGCCACTCCATTGCCATGGCACATTCGCACATGGCAAGAGTTCGCTCGAGGGAGAAGTTAGAGAGTACAATTCGGTCACAGGTGGTACGGTGGATTTAGCTCTGGGCATCATCAAGTGTACTATTTAAATTTTCACATGCTCCGAATAGATGAATAACTGTCACCCTGGTTTGTTTTGTGCAAGGGGAAACAAGGAGAATGTGACAGCGTCTATATAAAAATGTGCAGTGTAATACAAATGCACTATAAATCATGAAAAACGGGATATGCTACCATAATCCCCTAGAGGTATGATAAAAATATCTAAATAGTCCCTTTGTGTATCAGTAATAGACTTGTCTGCACTTGTTAGAATAAGGTGTGCTATAAATACCTGTACATCTTGTGTTATCAGTCAAAATTAATAGCATTCATCTTCTCTTTATCTCTGAATTTTAAGTAAACTTAAAATACATTCTGCGGTGCATGATAAGAGGATCTTATGCTGCAGCATATGGAGTGTGAATGAATGGCCTGTGATCTCTTGTCAGAGTCATCTTGCCGTGCTTCCAGCCAAAGCCCTGATGATAGATTTCCCAGCTTGGTTATTCCTACTGGCCATATAATGACATTCAATAACACAGAGAGGGAAGGACATAAATCATTGGATAAAAACAGAGGTTATCTCTGCACTGGGGTATTTTTTTCCTTTGTTGTGAATCATCCTGGATAAGTATCTGACAAACAATCGGCACATTTCCAATGAGACAGGAGAATGGGACACCACAAGGACTCCTTTGTGACGTTTGTGTGCCGTTTGCTATTTCTGGCATTTGGTGCTCCCTAAATCACATGCCTCTTAAGAGCTTCCGTGCTCCCGTTGCTTCCTGGAGGGTTCGCCTGCACCTGACACTTCAGCATCGAACGAGGAGCTCATCTGTCACAGGGCCCAGAGGAAGGGAGCCTCGGGGGCAGCGTGTGGTCAGGGACCCTCTTTGATCATTGTCTCTTCATTATCACACAGTGTCGTGTCTCCTAGCCTGCTTCGGCAATGAGGTGGGGAGAGGAGATAAGGATTGTTGGCTTATCGATCGGTAATTCTACAGTGGAGTCAGGTTCAGTGTTTTCACTGTATTTAGAAAAGAGCTTCACAGCAGCTAGCTACAATATTTAACCTCCTTCATGAACAACATACAAAATGTTGCCTCAAGAGTTAGTTTACCCAAAAAATTAATTAATTCTGTTAAATTTCTGTCATTACTTACTCACACCCATGCTGTACCAAACCTGTAAGACCTCGGTTCATTTTCAGAACACAAAACAAGATTTTTTTTTTTTTTGAGGGTTCACGGTCTAGGGTATATTAGTAGTTCATCAGGAAGAAATTGGAGCCCTCAGATGTGTGAAAAAAGTTGGGTATCAAAGAAATGATTTTTCATCCAAATTTTCTTATTGTCATTGGTTCAGTCCAGTATCAAATCTTTTTTATCAACTACCAAGTCTCCTTTGCCATCCATCAACAAGTCACCTTCATCGCTTTTGGCTTTGCCCAGTTCTAAGTTATTCCAACCTTCTCCTCACCCAAAGCCATTCTGTTTCTCACCCTCGCCTCACCTATACACTTTTAGCCCCTCAGCTCATCCGGTGCGTCAGCCTGCTGTCTGGAATGGATCCACTTTGGCCTTTCCAGCTCTACTTCTTTCAGCTCCACCATGGTCTGTTGCTCCACCTTGGCACCCCTGGCATTACACATCACCCTGGATTTCCTCAACTCCATATGGATGAGTTTTCATTTGTCACTATGGTTTCTAATTAGTACAAATCCTGTTTCTTTGATAACCATTCCCTGAGTATATAAGCCATCAGTTTCCTCAGTTCAAGGTCTTGAATAAACATTGATGTTTCTTTTTGTGTGTTCTCTTCAGTAGTTTAATTTTTATGTGGATTTACATACATACTACTGTGATAACTGTGTGATACTGTGATAAATTGCAACTTTTTAGCTATTTAAAGTTTCCTGAATTAAAATTTACCCCAAACTTTTTAACAGTAGTGCACATTTAATAAGCAAATCTATTGCAACAAAAACGTCATTAAACTTCATTACTTATCCAAAGCGACTTGCAAATGAGGAACATCATAAGCACTGAAAGTGGACTGAAAAGAAAAAAAAACATAAAATATATATTATAGTATGACCTTTTAAAATATTTAACACTGTCTTATTTCAAAAGGCAATCTGAATTGCAAACCAGATAATTAGTGTTTTTTTATGTAGTAAATACTGCAAAGATATCTGCTTTTAATATGAAAGGGATTCAGTTGTTTATTTTATATTTTTGAGAAAGCACTAGTCATGGCTAATGTGGAGAGAAGTAGCACCTTTAAAAGTTCTTTGTAAAACTGTTAAAGAAAAAATAAGGTAAAGAAAAATAATAAAAATAATAAATAATAAAAAAAATCAATAAATTGTCCCTCTACAGAAAGAGCAGGTTTGATATTTTGTGATTTCTGCCACATTGTTTTAGACAATAATATTTATAGTAATTAACGATTGTTAAATATCTTATTTTCGAAGATGCAAACTTAATCCATGTAAAATCCAGTTTGAATGGCCATAAGGCTTCGGCTAGGTTCAATGTTAGCTTCTGGCTCAGACTGCCACTGACTTCAGCTCTCACTGACAGAACCAGTGAGAAATTAACTGAAATTACAAAAGTCACCTCAAATCCTCTGAGGATTTAAGCTAGAAGTCAAATGCAAAAATAGTCGCCTCTTGGTGTGAAATTCTCATCAGCTTGGTAAGGTTCGTTTCTACAATGATCCTCACAGAGAGACTAATAGTGGGATGTTAGTGTTAATGTCAGAGTGTTAATTCCTGATATTCAGGTGTTTGTGGGTGTCTAATTCGTTTATATCTGGAACAATATAGAAGGGCTAAGCAGAACTGGCTTGTTCATCATCAATACATCGCCTGTTGTTCTCTCGTCTTTTCGGCCACCTGTTCATGTAATTTTAGCACGATTCCTGGAGGGATGCTGAGCTATGGGAGGATGTGCCTCCCAAAGGAAATCACACACAAAGACAGAGAGTGAGAGATTCACAGCTAAATTGCACACTGTCAATGCGTGTTAGATAAAAGCAGTTTTAAATATTGGAGAATAGTGAATGCAAACCACCACACATTATCCTACATATTTCTTCTGTATAGGAAATTAAAGTGTATGCATCTAACACTATAAAAGCATGTTTTACCTCTGGTTTCCATGGCAACCTGAGGAACTTCTGGGCAAGGAGTCTGCGCGTCTCAGCATTGGCACGGCTCTCCTGTGCAGATTCATTGAGCTCTTCCCCCTGAAACAGCAGGAACAAGGAGTGCTCAGTGACCCTACATAAAGAGATGCCTCACAAACATTTTCATGCAACACTCAGCGGCTGCAGTATACTTACTATAATCATGCCACCCCAATACAAATATTGAAGATATATTAGTCCTTTTATTTACTTAATATTTAAGCAACCAAATGACATTAAATTAAAATGAGGTCTAGTTTTGCTTTAGTTTAGCTTTATTTAATTAACTGTTACACAACTGCCGCTGATGTTAAACATTTAGATTTAGACTTCAAACAAACATAAATGGATAATTAATTTACAATGAAACCTTATAAACAAATTTTGATTTGCGCTTTGGAATTTTGAATCATTTGAGCCAGTAATTCAGTAGTCCATTCATAAGTATGAATGAATCAGCCATCTGAACAAATCATTTGAAGGCTTCCACTATTCATTTTAAGATGAGTCACATCTTTAAGATGTTGCCACCTACTGGGGATTTAGTTTCATAGTATCTTTTGTCCAACATTTCATATTTATAATATAAATCTGAATATAAAATAATATGCATATAGCTATATGTATATTAAAATACAGAGCTCACAACATCATGCTGTAATAATTTTGCATGCAGTGTAAATGCATTTTTGCTGTATTTCAGCTAGGGCTTGGCAAAAAATGTACTCTATATTCCTGCGTATCTTGTCAGTAAAGCAGGTTCCTAAATTAGCTGTAAATCTCCATCACCTGTTTTCAAAAGGAGCGGCACTTAATACACAGAGTCGTAGATAAGTGGCAAGCTATGTAATATCGCAATATCTAGTGACACTAAATGTCACTAGATGAAATCTAGGCAAATTCACTTCTATATAAAGATGAATATAGATCAGTGGGCAGATGAGAACTTAGATAAGGTTTGTCCAAGAAGTTGCTATATCTGTACCTAAACGTACAAAAAAGCCTCAAAAAGGGCAGGGAAGACACTAATCCATCTACAATATAGCTAAATTGGTAACACTGGTTTTCATAGTGTTGTGTCAGTTCATAGTTTTCATAATTGAGTTATTGTCTCGTCTTTTTGTCTTGTTTTTCTGTTGTTAGACTTTTGCCTGTGTATTTTGGATGAACCCTTTGCCTGCTGTTTTGAACTCTGGACCATTGCTCATGTATAACCCCTCTTGTCAAGCCGCCTGGATTCTGTTTGTTGTCGCCTGGTTTGGATTATTCTTGTGTCTCACCTGTGTCACACCTGTGTGGAATACTAACTGTGTTCAACCCCTTCGGCTTCCTCTGCACCCACTTCCTGTTTGGGAACTTTATAACCAAAGGCCCTCCAGGTGTTCACCGTGAAGTATTGCAAATTAACCCTGCCTTTCTGTTATCTCTGCCTGTTGTATCTGTGTATGATTTTTGCCTGGTTCCCTGTTTTTCGATCTCCCCTCTGTTTTGGTCGCCTGTTTGGACTTACGATTCGGTATAGACCCATCGCCTGCCTATTCACTTACACCTTTTGAATCAGCCCCTTAAACGTCAACAGATCGGACTGCCACTTTAGTTTTGACTCTCTGCCTGCCTTCTCATATCTGTGTATTGTACCTGCCCCTAATAAACGACCACACATGGATTCTAATGTGTGTGTGTATACACAAAAATGCACAAACATATATAATGTAAACAAAACTTTTATTTTGAATGCGGTTAATTGTTTAGCTAAACGCAAAATAATGTACCTCTTTGCATTTGTTTACTCTACATTTCTCTTCAGCAGGATGTTCAGCAGGAGGTTAAGCAGGATGTGTGCAGGTTTTTAGTTTTTACTCTTGTAACGCCTGTAATCCCACTCAGTCCTTCTAATCCTCCACATAGAACTGTGAATGAGTCCCCATCAAAACAATGACGGCAGCACATGAAGAACTTCTCTAGACATTACACAAAATGTTTCCATCCAGCTGAGAGCCAATACAAATCACATTTAAAGTGACTGGAGGAGTTCCAGAATGCAATAACAAGCATGAGCTTTCTTCAGAAGCACTGCCTGTGAATTAAACTGTGATATTAAGGGCTGAAAGCAGGAAAAGCACTTAAGCTCTTACTTCTGTCTGTGTCGTGTTGAGTGGGTAGGGGTTAATGAATTGCACAACCTACATTGCAAGTTCATGGATGACTACAAAAAGGTTTGATGAATTGTTAGAATGGGGATATTTGAACTACGATATTGCTGAAAAGGCGAATTACATTGGCACACTTTAACACAAGTTTTGTTTGTGTGTGACTGTTCATATTAGGGATAGGAATAAATATTTAGGGGGACAAAATGCATTACATCACTAGATAATGCAATAACTTTAATACATTTCAAAAATGTATTCTTCAGATATGGGCACACAGATTTTTTGACAAATTTATAGATGACTGTAAATGCCACTCAAAGCAACGTGGTTGCAAACTACAGTTCAAATGTTTGTCATTGGTAAGCATATGTTTTTACATCTTTACTTAATAAAAATACAGTAAAACAGTAATATTGAATATTACTACAGTCTTCAGTGTCTCTCAATCCTTAGTCTGACTAAAAGGCATACTGAAAAGTAAGGAGGCAGATGCAGTGTTTCACCACACTATAACATCATAAGCCTCTTTCACACAATAAATCGGTAAATTGCCATAAATTTACCAGAACGACATTACTGATAATTACAAAAATGAGCTGTTCACACAGGCAAATATATTCTGTTTTCTACACATCAAATTTGTTTCAAATTACCGGTAAATTCTGTTGGCATCATAAACCAGAAATGACATCTAAACGAATGCATCGTATTGACTTCAAACCGAACTACACAGCAAAGAGTAAATGCTTCCTCTTAGTCAAAATGTTACGACTGGCCAAGAGTAAATGTTTTATATCAGCACGCTCTGGACTCTTACATTGTCATACTGGCAATCTTCACACCGAGCGGATCACTGGTAATTTACTGGTTACAACTTGTCATACCGGTAAATTGCCAGAAAAAAATGACTGCAATTTTTTAAAAGGTCCAGTTCACACATAACTGATAATTTACCAGTAAAGACTGCATGTGTGAAAGGGCTTAAGAAATACATTCCACAACCTGTCGTTTTGGCAGACTGGCTCCAATATAAGATGGCAGAAGACGTAATTCAAGGGAGAAGAATGGTTGAGTAAATTATGTTTTTTTTGCTTTCTTTGCGCAGAAAAAGTATTTTCGTAGTGTCACAAAACTGAAGTTAAGTCCTGATGTCACATGGACAGTTTTACAGATGTATTTAGACATATCAGTTGTTGGCTGTGGAGAGTCAGATAGCCCTTACATTTAATCCAAAATATCTTAATTTGTGTTCTGAATATGAACAAAGGTCTTACAGGTTTGGAACGACATGAGGGTGAGTACTTAATAATTAGTAATTAGTAACACTTTATTTTATGGTTACATCTATTAGCTGATTATTAGCATGATATTTAGATACTTAGCCATTTAGAAGTAGTCTTAAACATGACCTTATTCTAGATCCCTAATTCCCACTCAATACTTAAAAAACAAACTAAAAAACAACTACAACACTAACTATTAATATGCAGCAAGTTAAGAATTTATTGAGGGAAAAGTCATAGTTAATAGCTAACAAAACTAAAACCGACTCTTTAAGCTTCACATTTAGTTGATGTGTGCTAAAAAGAATCAATTTAGAGTCGTTCATTTGGGAATCAACCTACACTAGTTGTGCTGTATGTTTTTATTCACTCAAAATGACTGGCTCATGTCATTTGTTCTGTAATCGGTCTGCACTGATCGCGCTGTCTGTTTGGTCCTGGAGACAAAACAGAGAATTTTAGTACAGTATTCAGTCTGCATCGGCTTCAAGACAAATTAAAGTCACTTTCAGCTAAAGAAAATAATGAAGACAAGCCTAAAAGCTCATCTATCCCAATTAAGCTACGTGCCCCTGTCATGCAGTCCAGAAGGAAGGCTTCGTCCTGGCTAATGGCGTCCAACCGATCGGCCTCCCTGCTGTTCTGCGAGCCCAGTGCAACCCACTACTGTCTAAGTGTTTGGTAGATCTGACCTCAGCGTAAGAGCGAGGGCAGATCTCATAAATAAACGAGCTCTGGATCTCCTCTCCGCTCTCTGACAAGACAGCAATGATAACCAGATGGCTCCCACCAACACCCTGAAAACAGATCCTAGGACTATCAGCAAGGTTAATGAATTCTCCTTATTTACATTAGCAAGGCAGGACGGGGCGAGAAGAGACAAGGCTTATTTATTGTGAGCTGTGACAGACGATACTGGGGTGGGGGTTTGGTAATCATCATCATTATTTTGTTTGCTAGGGACTATACACATAGAGATGTTCATCCATAAGAGACCATGGCTTTCAATTTGCGTTTTCCCTGTCATTAATCAGGGGACATAGACGGAGACGAATCAGAGTATGACAGTAAGAGCATGTTTTACTGACAATCAGTCATGAGTGAATAGCTCTGCCACAAAAAAGTCCAGATGAGGATAACAGGAGGAGGATAGAGACTCAAAGGACAGAAACTGAAGAGAAAGATAGACATTTAATTGGGAAACTTTTTGAAAGCTCCTTTCTAACGTTCTGTAGGTAAACTTTGTCCTACTTGTCATGGCAACTTCTGACAAACCAATGTTTTATATATATATATATATATATATATTTTTTTAAGTAGAGCAGACAAACTGCAAGAGTAGAAAAACTAAAGAAAACACAAGATTACAATATCTTTAACGAGTGAACAAGACATAAATCAGTAACATTAATAAAAGGGTAGATACACTTAAAATTTTTAATCACTTTATTTAGCAATAATATATTAAAGGGTTACTCCACCCCAAAATTAAAATGTTGTCGTTAATCACTTACCCCTGTGTTGTTCCAAACCTGTAAAAGCTTAGTTTGTCTTCAGATCAAAAATGTAAGATATTTTGGATAAAAAATCGGAAGGCTTATGACTGTCCCATTGACTGCCAAGCAATAAACTCTGTCAAGGCCTTTAAAAGTATGAAAAACATCGTCAGAATACTGCATCTGCCATCAGTTGTTTAACAATAACATTATGAGGCTGCAAAAATACTTTTTGCACTGAAATAAAACAAAAATAAATGACTTTATTCAACAGTTTGTCACTGTAACGTCATCATTGCTCCATTTGAGAATATCCACGGGACGCAAAACTAAATACACTCTTCTGTCAGCTATCCATGTGTCGCGGCCATAGACTGTAAAAAAGATTGAACGGCACGTCTCCCTTCTTCTATAGGAAATTGAAGCCAAATGGCAGCTGCCATCTTGAGTAAATGACGTCATTTGGAGGCAAAGTCTGCACAGTAAAGATTAGTTTGGAGCCCAAGTCTGCATAGTATTGTCATGAGATGGAGCCGTGCCATCAAACTCCCACTCAAACTCCTGCAGACCAAATCAGTCACAACAACTAAAATCAAACGTATCACAAAAAAACGAGCAGTTAAACCTATATCAGCGTGAAAACAAACATATTTCTATATTTTTCTATTTTGACTCAAGACAGTTTGTTTTCATAGAGAGGTCAGGGTTTGTGACCTGTACTGCAGCCAGCCACCAGCGGGCGATCAAAGAGCCAGCAGCTTCACTTTCCAGGAATGGGGTTACAGAAATGTTATGGTGCCGAATTGTTATTTTATTTTCGTTTTTTTCCATACAAAAAGTATTCTTGGCAGATGGACTATTCTGACAATGTCTTTCATACTTTTCTGGACCTTGACAGTGTAATTTTCTTGGGGGTCAATGGGACAGTCATAAGCCTCCACAAACCTTTGATTTTGGGGTAGAGTAATCCTATAAATTGCTAAAAACAAGAGTAAAGATATTAGATAGCTCTAAAATGTTTCTATTGCAGATAGATGTAGCGAAAATTCTTGGCCAAAGCCGAAGCCGACCAAAATGAAACACTGCACCAAAGGCCGAATACCGAACACGTTTTTTTGTATTTTCCCCATATATTTTGTGCATTTTTTTTCACAATTACATATAGCCATATGCTTTTTCCTGTTTTGTCTAGCTTTTCAAAAAACATCTATTACAAAACAACAATTTAATAATATTTACTTAACACTAGACATTTCTTCTATATACTATAAAAGCACAATTTAACTTAAAATTTATTTTTTTTTTTGAGACCCCCTTCTTGAATCAGGTACTGATTCAGTTACTGTACAAATAAATACAGCTTTGCTGAGCAGAAGAGAATTCTTTCAAAACATTAGAAAATATTTCACATCCCAATTGGAACAGTATGTATGAGTGTTGTAATTATTATTATCATTATTACTGTCCTACTTTTCTTATTTCATAAAAAAAATATATATATATATGCATGAAAACGTTATGGAGCAGCTGACTAGTAACAATGTTTCATATGCATAGATTTGGACTTTGAACCCTGGCTAACAAGCAGACAGACCGTGAATTCCTGCAGCGCTGTTTGAATGGGCTACATGCACCTCGTATTAGACAATTTAATGGTCTGCAGTTTATTTACTAATCATTTTCTAATTCAGTCATCACACGGTAACCAGCAACAGTCACCCTTCCTCCTCTCATTGGAGACATGAGATGCAGTGCTAAATGGTCTCTCGCTGTCTGTGCTTGTAATGATTATAGCATCTTTCTCTGACACTTTTAAATGCTCTTACACTGCCGACATGTTTGCTGCTTTAGTGCGTGCTCGTATTTGATCACACCGTGTCATTATTCAGTATCATTTATTCTGTCTTTTCAGTTATTCGGCCGAACACAGAAACAGCTTTTTTTTGCTATTTTCGACCAAATATTTTCAGTTGCCGAACATTCGCTGCATCCCTACATAAATGCTGTTCTAATAAACTTTTTATCCATCAAACAATACTGAAAAACTAAAACCTATTAAGCAAAAATCTATTAAATCCAAAATATCACGCAGCACTTTGAAATGAGTAAAAAGATAAAAAGAAATGTTTCTCGAGCACCAAAGCAGCACATTACACTAATTTCTGAAGGATCCCGTCACTCTAAAGACAGAAGTAATGGATGCTGAAAATTCAGCTTTGCCATTTCAGGAATAAATGACATTTTAAAATATATGACTTATTTAAAACTGTGATAATATTTCACAATATTGCATATTATAAATGCAGTCTTAGTGTGAAAGTGTCCCCAAACCCTTTAATGGTAGAGTATACAGTTAAATGTGTGTGTGCGTCATTAAATAATAATCATTTAAAAAAATATATGCGTGACCTGATTATAATTTTAGCTATAGACCCAAAAGAATTTTAAATCCAATAGTCTCTCTCTGTTTCACTCTTGATGCCACATGCTTTGAACTCATCTTTTTCATATGACAGCTGAACACAATGCAACGATCGCATCTACACACTGCATTTAAAATGATTTCATAAATTTATTTAAAAAAAAATAGTTGCACACCAAAATAAAAAAAACCTACGACATGTTTGTTCAGCCCTGTGAAAACTGTGACATATCCTGGTTGTAATGCAACATAGGGCTTTAGAAAAGCAGGTCTATAAATAAACAGACACGGCTGCTTTGCCCATAGTCATGGTGGTGTAGAGGGAGTCTGTTCTGATCTCACCTTTTAATGTTATTCCATCTTTCATTTGAACTCTCCTGCAGCCATGAGGCTTTCACCCAATGCATTGATCTGTCCCCAGAGCAACTATACGATGAGGAAGAAAAACTCTCTCCCTACGGTGGTTTGCATCCTGACAGCTGATACCAGTCTGCTGTTAAATAAAGTTTGTCTCCAGTGATTACTTTCACAAGAGCCCCATTTGGTGACATGAATGACAGAGGAGCAACACATCGGACATAAACAACAGACGTGATCTTTCTTCTTGCATTTTTAAGTGTAATTTTAGTCAGCCGCACAACTTGTATCACTCTGCTTAAAGTTTTCCTTTTGCTGCTTGCACATTTATGCATGCTATGTTCTCAAAACTGTTTTAACATGGAGATGACAAATTTGCACACCGTCTTACCAGCACACAAAAAACAAAAAAATCAAAAAGAGAGAACACATCTAAAGACCAAATGCACATGCAGTGCTCACCTGTTTGTGCCTCCACACACACAGACAAAACAATGACCCTGATCACACAACTCAACCTACCGGTCTTCAGATACTAGAGAAAAAGCAGACTCACTGTGGAACTAGATCTCTTTGAATGATCTGAGTGCAGCTCTGCAAAATCTCACAGCAGGAGAGAGCTCTTTCAAAACTTACCTGAGAGACTTACAACTTACAAGCTCTTGTAGAATGTTTGATCTAAAAATACTAATATATTTTTATAGAATGGCTTGATGCCTGAATTTTCACAGGAAATGTGAACACTGTCAAAAATGTTTGTAAATGAATGAATGATTTGAAAAACGGTGTCAAACCTCTATAGTGAGAACGTATTTTTAAGGATCAACAGTATTATTATTATTACTGGATCAACAGTAAGTAACTGTACCATGCTCAATGGACAAAATATATTTAATTTGTAATAGAACACGTGACTTTAATTTATGGCTTTCAGAAGTTAAAAACTGTAGCACTAGTTACAAAGAAAATTTACTTTTACGTAAGTAAAACATACGTAATTTTACATAAGTAAAACATTTCTATTAGTTAAAATTAGTCAGTTACCCAGACGTATCTAAGGATGCATTTTCATTATATTTTAATTGTTAAATTTTTGTTGTTATCAGTTACATCTGGGATGTTATGTTGCCTAATTAAAGCTGTAATATGGAAAAGGTGTACGTTTGTGACTATGTGAGTTGGACCTCAGTTCACCACTTTCTCAATAATACATTTTGTTATTTTTAACAAAAATAAAAAATAAATCTTCCATACAGCATCTTTAAAGTGTCCATATTTTGCCATTTTTAAGCCTCCTAATATTGTTTTGGGAGTCTCCTACAATAGGTTTTTATGCATGCAGAGTGAAAAAACATTTGTTTTCTCAAAATATGTGTTTAATATCACCTCATTTTCCAGCGATTCTCAAATTATTAGTTCAAAGTTTTGAAGATTCAGTCTCTCTAAATCCCTTCTTTCTACCGCATACAGCAGACCTCAGCAAAATGAAGTGTTTGTTTGGGGGGGGGGTTCATGTTGCTCGCTGCCGGTCAATGTACAACATAGACAGGAGTGATGAAAATGCACTATGCTGTAGGTGAATTAAGCAGAATACTATGTTGATGTTGATTCAATCTTTATAACTACATTAAATTGAATTAGAAGGATATAAAATGGTCTGAGCAAACATAAGCAGTCTAAGTGCTTACAACGACCAAGATGCTTGACCAAGAATTATGACATCAGAGCAAGTACATTTCTATGGGATTGTTGTTGGTTGTAATGACCCGGTTATGACTTATATTACCCTCAGGGGCCTGAAAAGTACAATGATATGAGTTTTCACAGTAGAAATAATCCTTGACTGAGCTATGGAGACTAGCGGTCCACCGAGGCTCCTTTTGTTGCTCTTCTGAAATAATAGCCCAAAGGCTGGACCAAAAAAAATCTATTAAGGATATATCTGTTGAGACATCTCTCACACCCTGAAATTCCTCTTCAGGGCTCTGGCAAACCCCAAGACATAACTGTTAGATCCATCTCTTTTCGTGTTATTCCAGTGGGCTAAGCGAGGTCTGCTGCAAAAGCTTTTCAAAGTGGGATTTCTGTAAGCTTGTCAACAAAAGTTCTCCTAAGCCTGTCTAGATCAAACTCTTACCCCCTTATACCACTAGAACATGGAGAAAGAGGACCTCAAAGACCCATCGGAGATTACCACCTGCAGGTCGGCAGAAACCAATTTAGGCTCATCCTGCCATGCGCTCGGGTTGACTTTAACAAATGCGCCAAAACTTTTTGAGCACCAACAAGGAAATAACATTTCCAAAAACTGCAAATATGGCACAATGTAAAAGATAAGTAAGTATACTATGGTCAAAATATGATTTAAAAATGAATAAGGAAGCAAAGGCAAGACTTATTTGTGGCCCCAAGTAGAGCAGTGCACGGCAAGGGGTAGTATTAATCATGGTTAGAAAATCAATCATGGGTGCAGAAGACTAGTAGAAATCAATGTGACAAATGTCCCCGACGGCATTCTTCAGGAGAGGACAGAATGTTATAAACTACAGAAACACAAAAGAACCATAAAGGACTATACAGTCCAAACAGACAAATCCCCACTTACAGTACACTAACACATTTCTTGCTCCCTCATGCGGTCCACATTTGTCTTGTTTTGAATGTTTTTCCTTTTGAGGTTAAACAAATCTCAAAAACCCAGCTCAATACTCAGTTTCAGCTGTCCCAGATATTTCCCAACGGCTTCTCCTTTGCACCTCCCAAAATTAGTTTTGCAACTCTCTGTTGTGACTGTTGCTATCCCAGCCATGTGTTCTTCTGGAGCGAGCAGATCAGCTAATGGTGGCAACCAGATGGGCAGATTTACATTCACCTACTGCTGCTGTGCACAAAGTGTTTCACCCACATTTTTCTCATTGTAAGTCAGCCTAAATATCACTGAATAATATTTCAGGATGCGGAGCTGTGCTTCACTATTGCACTGTAAAATTACCATGAGAAGGTTAATGGGATAGTTTACCTGAAAATGTTCATCCAAGATGTAGATAAATGTGTTTCTTTATTGGAACAATTTTGGATAAGTTTAACGTTACATCACTTGCTCATTCAATGAGTTGTGAATGGGTGCCGTCAGAATGACAGTTCAAACTGCTGATAAAAACATCCCAGTAATCCAAAAGCAATCTCCATGACTCCAGCCTATTAATTAATGTTTGTAAGAAACAAATCTATCATTAAGGCTTTTTAAAATGGGAGTCCAGAAACCATAACCTCTTTTACATCCCCTGTTGTCCTCTAAAAAAAAAAAAGCTTCATCATATTTGCTTAGAATTATTTTTACTTGTAAGCATTTGATCTGTGCATAATTCACTCCTGATTTAGACAGTACAGAATTTTCATTACAGAAAGCAATATTACGTATAAAAATATTTTAGCTCGAAGCAACGGATTGAAGTTAAAAAAATGTCTTTTTGATGAACTTGCTTTAGACTCTCATTCTGACGGCACCCATTCACTATAGGGGACCCACCGGTGAACAAGTGCTAAATTTCTGTTCTGGTGACGAAACAAACTCATGTACATCTTGGATGACCCGAGGGTGAGTAAAAATCCAGCAAATTTTCATTGTTATGAGAACTATTGCTTTAAATGTAAATGGGTCGACTTTCTGAATCTTTATTGCCATCTTTTGCCTTGTCTGACAAAGAAGTGCGTGTCTGAACATGGCTAGCTCATGTAGTTAGCATGTCAAAGCTACAGGGACTGACAGTAAGCTGACAGCAGAGAGACTAAGCTAAAATCCTGCAGGAAGGCATATGTGTTGCTGGAGAATGAATTGTGAAAACTAGGCATATGCGCTAAACACACACACAAAAAAAATCATATAATTCATCATTTCCCATGCCAAAGTAGGGTTAAAGGAAAGGCTGAGTAGTACTTTTTCCTCAAGGGTTCATAAAAGCCTCACTATGATTAAAATCATCTTAGTGCTGACAAAGATACACAGAACCCCTAAATCAGGTTAGACCTCCACAGCCACCTCAAACCAATAACTTCTATTCCTTCATGTCCATTTGTTCAAAATGCTGAATGCGACCGAACATGTAGAAACAACACTCTACGACTTGAGTGTCATATAGAGTTAAATATAAATGAGCTCTGTAGGGTTTAAAATGGCATCCTCTACATGATATACAGATATAACTTACAATATTTAAGACTGGAACACACAGCACAAGTTTTATAATCTCGACAGATTTTAAAATGTTATTATACACTTACCAATTTTGTAAACAGCAAGACTGGGCATAACACACTAAACAACATCAATTCAAACACTACCCGATTTTAAAGGTGTTCCAATCAAAGCAAACACAAGACGTGTGTCAAATTAAAACAGTATGTTCTAAAAATATCATAAATATATATAATCAATGTTCGTGAGACTGGAGTTTGAATTGATGCCTTTTATTTGCATGACACATTGACATTGCAGTACAGAATGGCTCTTTCGGCATGATCCGGAAAACACTGTAAGCATGATAGGTTATTATTATGTGATAGGCTTTCTGGAGCACGCACAAGAGAGGTTTTGAATGCATACGGTTTTGGAGCGCATTAGCTTATGGCACACATAAGCTTAAGGCTAACATATTTATAATAAAAGCCAAAAACTTCTAATTTCATGGCACTTTAAAAGAGATACAAGTGCCAGAACAAAAACGAGAAATTTGAGTGTATCGTACTGGTATATGAGAGTACTGTTATTTTTAATGAGACTCATCCCTTGAGCCAGTTACATGCCTGGATCCCCACAGGGGCACTGAGAAAAAGAGATTATATTATGCATGGATGTCAACAATCCACTGGCATGGAATTAGTCAAAACCCTCATTTAGAGAGCATTTTATTTAAAGGGATATTGTGAACAGGGCAAATCCTGCCGGGGAGATATACATAACACTCACTAAACAGTACTTTTAAAAGCATAGCACATCAAACATAGCACACATCAACTAACACATCAAAGCCAGGCATAACTTCTTTCACCTTAATACTTGAAAATGTGTTGATTATGATATAAAACTCACTCACCCCCAAGCCCTCCTCCTGACTTTCAGCAGCGTCCTCATGCTCAAAGGGGATAAGAGACGAGGGGAGGTGTTTCTTGTGACTGGACCCCATCCCGTCTGCCTGCCTCTCCATATCTGTGGGGAAAAAAAATCAGTTTGGAAAAAAATTACACAGTGTGTGCCATTTCATCAAGAGTGGGAATAAACCAGCCACTTATGCAAATGTTGTCCGTGCATTTGTTCAAAAAATCATGTAAAAATTGTAATTAAAAAAAATCATTTAAAAACATGAACAAAATGAGAGAGAGACAAGTATGCAAAATCAGGTGAATTATGGATGAGAGAGGGCACGAATAATGAAAAAGTTCAAATAAAAACACAGCAAATATAAAACTCTCAATCTTGAGGCTTTAAAAAAGAAAGCAAAGAAAAGGAAAACTGTGAGACTGGATGCCATTTTATCAAGCAAGGAGCAGGGTGTCTCTCCTACTGCATCTGGCACTAACGAGATTACAGGCTGGCAGATGGGAGACTGATAAAACATCCCCTTTTTTCCCTAATTTCTTTTATTGAAAATCTTTTCATGTGACAAATAGGTGGTTTCACAAGTTGAAGTCTGAGGAGCCAATGGGGTTGTCAATGTCAGCACTGATAGAGGATGCTGCAAATCCAATGCAGAAGCGACATGGGAGAACATTGAACATGTCAAGAAGTTAGTTGCTTTCTTTTGTTTGCCAGAGACATGGTGTACCTTTCCATCCCACCTCTTAAGCAGTGGTGTTGGCATGAAGGTCATAAAACTAGGATGATGGTCAAAAGTTTAGTACTTTTACCCTGTGGGCTGTTGGGGAGACGATACTGATACTGCTTAATAATATTAGAGATTGTGCCATGATGAGACATCATGTGGTGGCTACTGTGCAACGTCTCACTATATGGGCTTTATTTAAGGACCTTGACACCTGAGCAGATAGCATAGTTAAAAACACAAATAGCTATACCACTTGGTGGAAAATCAAAAGAGTTAGGATCAGTCTAGGTCTCTACAATCACGCCTCAAAGGTTAACGATGATGACTAGCTGTTTGCCCCATCAGTTTGACCACCTATTTAAAGAAAGCAAATGCCTATTCAAAGAAATGTCTACCATACAGTGTTTAATATTTTCTTATTTTACTTTCATCAAAGAAGCATATAAAACTTGTGTATGCACCTGGGTCTTAGGATTCAAAAATTCAATTCCCTCTAAGAAACGAATGAGGCTTTTCAAATCTATAGGCCTGTTTGGAGAGAGTATCCATCTCCAACTGGAGAGTTCAATTCCAGAAGCATACTTCAAAAATTCATTAAACCTTGCAGGAGTGCATCACTCTCTGAATATTTACAATGTAAATGAAATTCATCATCGAATCGACAAATCAAACCAGAGGAAAGTGTAGCGAAGTTGTTTTTTTTACAAGACATAACAGTCTTAAATTATGTGTGAATGAACACACCGGTTTCCAGCTACTGTCTGTCGTCTTTGAATCATCAGGAACACTCTTAGCATTCAGAGAGCCTTTGTCTTCTCCTGGAGAGCAGTGTTTAATCAAGGCAAACTACACCTGGGGAAAATCAGAACTGATGCTTGAGTCTCTTTAAGTGGGCTCACCAGGATAAAACCTGTCCCACTCCTCCAAACACTCTTCAGATTAAGATGGAGTACAAAGACATAAAAGAGAAAGTGAGGCTGACACAGATGCAGAAAAAAAAAATATATATATATATATGACTGAAGTATTGCTAGACAAATAACAAACAGCACTTAAATGAGTCAGAGAATCTGAAGACAGATGATTATATAATGCTTATATTAGGCTAATAAAAACCTGTTTCATGTATCTTCAAAAAATGTAAAACACGGCATGATTGTCCTGCCTATAAATATAACAATTATAGGCACAAAAAGTAACATTTTATTTTTTAATTCCTCGTATTTGCCTAGTATTCTGATTTTCACGTCAAAATAACATATGATGGTACTGTATTTTATATATATATATTTTTTTCCATTGCCAATGAAAAAACCAAACGTTACTGTATTAGATGAATCCTTTCACTAAATGGGTCACAGAATGCGTCAGAGCAGTTAAAATAACATTTAATTAGTTAATGTTAATTCAGTAACTGAATGTTAATTCAAATGCTCTGACACATTCAGTGATTGCTGAACATAAAGTCTATCAGTCATATCCGTCTTGACATGAAATATGTTTTGTGTACTTTGTGAAACTTCAATTAGTTAAATTACAGACTGACTGTGAAGGCTGAAAATTGGCTCCCCTGCTGCAAGAAAAGAACTGTTACTATTTTGAAGCTCTTTGTTAGAAAATGTGTCAGAACAGAGTCAAGCTGCTGTTGCAGGTGTTGATCTTAATATGTTTTTTTTTTTTTTTATTATTACAGGAAAATGATAGGATGCAGTCGTAGGTTTGCCTGCAATTAATTTTTGGTCAAATTCTTAAAAACTTTTCATCCGTCGTTTGCTGGTGCACAACAAACCACATCAGCTTGTGAGTGTGAGCTGTGGAAATGATTCTGGATGTTTTTCTAAACAGTCTGGCAGAAAAAAAAAGGAATGAAAAGAGTGAATCAGGTATCTCTAGTTCAGCTCCTAAAAATGGGGAAAAAGGAAAGTGACATGTATCGCTCGGTATTTAACGGCGGCGGTAACGAGGCTTAATTCACTCCAGGTGTGCGTCGTCTCACGCCGCCAGACCTGACCAATACCACGCCCCTCCTCTCAAACACGCCCACTCCCGTCAGGAGCCTGGTGAAGGGCGGCGAATAAAGGACGGGGTTATGATGACAATAAAGGGGAGGGGCAGCCGACTCGTCACTATATATATATATATATATATATATATATATATATATATATATATATATATATATATATATACAAGGTTAGATTTTCTGCATTTTTGCATAGGATGGCAAATTATGTTAATGTTTAATATTTTTTTTTACATTTTAATTAAAATGTTTACATTTACAATTATTCCCATATTCCCTAATGAATTATTCACATATTCCCTAGCTCAATTTGGTCACTTTTTTTAGAAGTTATATTACTGCGCTTCAATATATTTTCTTCTATTTTCGAGAGATAGCAGACTTTCAGAAATATAATTAGATTAATAATCTTTTATTTCTATCTTCCTTTATTAGAGGTCAAGCTAAAAAAAGTTTTACCTCCCTTTCCCTGTATGTCATTGATTTGCCCTAGAGAAAACACAGTTACTCAGACTCAGGGAAGCCTCATCTCATCTTGCATTTAAAAGAGGTCCTGACCACCGTGATTTCTCTGCAAGCCACCATATTGTCATTGACAGAGGAACCAGAAATGTGATGAGCAGGTTAATGAGAAGCTGTGCGAATAAAGAATGTGAAAATATCCCGGTAAAATGATAGCCTGTTATTAGATAAAACGTGGTCCAATCATTAAGCCGGTTATACAGTATGCTTACCATTGTCTCAAAGTCAAATGATCTGAGCTGTGTTATCTACGTGAACTGTATAGATATAATTAGATGTCTACGTATGTGTATAGTTATTCTATGCTTTTACTATATGTCAACATCTGTGTATATCCTTCTCAAGGTATTTTATAGAAATAGCTAATACAGCGGATACGTCAATGAAACCTAACCGAGACTCTACCTCTGAGGAATAACATTTTCCTCTGGGAGTGCTATACATTGCATTAATGGAGAAACTGAAGCATCTTTGAGGCATAAACCAAACCATCTGAGATTTCTCTAGTCTTCTAACAGAATATCTAATATCAGCACAGCTGGTGAGGATAATAAGACGCATTTCACCCTGATCTATTTCATGTAACATCCTTGTCCCCAGATATGACTGGTACTACATGGTTAATTCCTTCTTTTTTTGGTCATTTGTTCCTTGACTCTTATGTGCGCTGATTCACAGAGGAACATAAAAATGCAGCATGTTGCCACCGATAATGCTCCATTTATTTTTTTTGGACAGATGGCTGATGGGAAGGCTTGATTTGTCAAGCGGGGGAAGGAACATTCACCATCTTTTCACACGAAAAGACAAAGGTAGGGAGTAAAGAAGAAGAGTCTGAGGGACGTTTCTACTGTACGTTTTGACCTTGAACACAAGACGCTGATTTATTTATGCGACTGTGAAGTTGTTGATCTTTTTGTCTGTTTACAGAAGTGAGCTCTCCTCGGAGTCTGCGAGTATGAGTTTGCCGTCACGGATTAAGCTGAATTAAAAAGATTTGAAATGGAGAATTGCCATCAGCTGAACAGTTTGGTCTGAGGCGAGGCTTAAGATGCATCTGGTGAAGTTCTATTTGTTCAGATGGAGGGGCTTGGGAGTGGTGCTGTTGTCGAAAGGGTAAAAGAGTGTCTATAGCTGCAGGACAGGAAACTAGACAATTGAGTTTTGGCAGGCATTTTATCTTCTGCATCATGAAACTCACATACCCAAGCAGTCGTGCTTCCCTGCACAGTGGGTTTTCACAGTGGAGGCAGAAGAGCAATCAGCAGTGGTTTGAGCATTCATGCCTTCACGCTCGAATCTAACAAAACATCAATTCCACGCAAACGAAGACAGAAAATCCTTACAGTATAAGCAAGAAAATGTTGTGCTGTATGTATTTTGGATTCTTATACTAAACACAGCTATACGAATATGTATATATTTGGAAAGAATCCTGAAAAAAAGGCATCTGTTTATGCAAAAAAATATTAAGCAGCACAGTCGTTTTTAACACTAAAATGTTTTTTGAGCACCAAATCAGCATATTAAAACGATTTATGAAGGATCATGTGACACGGGACTTATGACTGGACTAACGGCTGCTAAAAAAATCACATTTGCCGTCACAAGCATATCTTTTTAAAACAATGACATTTTAAAACATAATAAAATATGTATCAACTACATAAAAGGAGACACTGCAGGCAAAAACCCTATTTTTGTCAAATTTGACATTTTGGGATTTTTGGTTTTTCATTAAAAAAAATTCTGACTAATGGAAAGAAAACATCCAAAAGTGACTGGTAAGTGTATGTTTCATAGCACTTTTTTTTTCATTACAATACATATTTTTACATACGTTTTCGCGAAATGATTTTCTTTCTCCTACACTGAGCATATATCTCCACTTAAGTAGTAATTACACACAACTTTTAATTTTTATTCGTGTCTATACATCTTTTTTGTTTGATAATATACAACATCCCCAAAAAACCTGTCAAAATGTATTGTTTTCTGTCTGTTTTAAGTATTTTCTCACGGAGCAACAAAATGAGAACTTTTGACTCTAATATGTCAAAAGAATTTTGAAACTGGCTTCATCCAGCGTATGCAAATTAGCGCATCTTTCATTAAATAATACCTCATTTGCATATTTAAACTTAATATTTTACAAAATTTGTAATACAAAAAATTTTTTGCAATTATCAATGTAATCCATCAAATCGGTAAGTAAGGTAATAACTGTAAGTTATTTTTTTACCCTGTTCAACTGCAGCGTCTCACCCTAAAATTGTAATAATAAAAAAATGCAATAAGAATTTAACTTAATAACACACACTCTCACAAACTAAAATGTTGTTTTCTACGCTTTCATGCAGGCAAAAATAAATACTAGATTCTAGTTTGCAAAACTGTAAGACGAGCTATACAAATATTTTTCTAATTGCAACAACAAATCGATCAATAATTGAAGTGCTTCTAATTATTAGTATTAACCTCTCCAGCTGTTAGTCAATAATATCTTTACAGAACTTTCTAAAGTACATTAGTGCAGCACTCTAAAGCCATAAAATACTCAACTGAAGTGCCTGCTTCCAAAAAACTCTAGATCTGTCACAGCAGTTCTACAAACACTTCAGAGTTTCAGAATCAGCAAAATCTCATATGTGGAGCTTTAAATAGCTTTAACAGCTATGACGAAGAGGCTAGTCTAGCTTTTAGGCTTCACTACACACAGGTAATTGAAAACTAATCTATCTCTGCAGCCTATGCAGCAAGGCGTCCTGAAGAATTACAGATTTGCCACAGCAAGAATTATATTCTGCAATTGTACAAAAGAGTACCAGCAAGTGCAGAGGTCACCCTCAGATCCTCAAAGGCCCATTTCAATTAGGCCTACCTTGCACTTGTAAACGATTTAGATGTTTCAGCATGAACTAACTCGTGCATTAATGAGAAAGGCTTGCGTATTTACATATTAACGAGCTGGAATTCAGCTAACTGTAATTAGTACATATATGAACAAGTCAAATGCTCAGGCAATCTCTCTCATTAATCTCTATGCAAATGAATCCAATTTGACAGTGTAATCTGGCCGAGTTTCAAAGCGTCTACAATGAGTAAACAGTTGCATTTGGCTCCAAACAATAACCTTCATTATTGTGTGCAAGTAACTGAAATTTGGGCGGATAATTGCATTTTTTTCCCTGCCTCTGAGAATTTTCTGCACACGCTACTGATTACCTTTTCTTATTTTTCCCCAAATGAAAGTCAATATAGCTTCACTGGTGGCAGAGCATGAGCTACTGAAGCAGAACGGACTCCCCACTAAAGCAGAATTTTTTTTATGTACTTAGAGTAAAAATGTCTTCAAAGATGCGTTACAAAAAAATAATCCAGAAGAGCAACACGTGGACTTTCTACGTGAAGACACATTCGAGATCAAATATGGAGAATCGATTGCAGGGGAATGCAGAATATCCAGCTAGGGATGCAGAACAGATTCTTTCAGACAGGTTTTGACACTTGCTGTCTGAGCTGAGATCAGTCTGTCTGATCTGTGTCTATTTGATGAAGTGACAGCACACAGAGCATCTACATCATGCCACCCGCTCACATACAAGACAGGTCTTTAACAATACAGACTCTATAAAAAGATCAATCTAGCTTAGTGCAGCATGGTGCCTGGTATGATTTAATGATTTGCTGTGTGTTGTATGCCGTCTTGAGGTGTGAGACAACTGATAAGAATGGAGATTAAAGTCAGAAATGATTTATTCAAATGAAGTGTCAAATGTTCTTAAAATAATAGGTGGCATTCGTTTTCATGCTAAAAACAGAGCTAAAGGAGTGATGCCAAGATATATTATAGGACAGGGAAATATATCTGCCTCTAAATCTGACAGTGTGAATGCAGTCGTACCTTATACAACGAATAACAATGATGCAAACTTCACCAAATAAAAGACAAATCCAACTTATCTTATCCAACAATCTTAAAAGACAATAGTGTTTTATTGGTTCAGTGTTGATTCAGTTCAGTTCAATACGTGTGTAAAGTTGATCAATTATGAAACAATTCAATTCAATTATAAGCAACTGGAAGACAATGCTATTGTTATTCAGCTCAGGTTAGTTAGATGTTGATTCGGTTCAATTCAGTTCAATACAGTAACGGTGTCAATGTTGCAAAATTTGTCATTTATAAGATGAATGGATTCAATTATGCAGCAGCTCTACAGAAGAAACAGTGTTATCCATAGTGTGCAGTCAAACTGATAATATTACTCTACATTAAGCGTCTATGTGTCAATGTGCTTTATATAGTGTATTCATATCGCAATGCACCTGCACTTTCACGATGGGTACGCACACACATAAAGCAGGTGTGCCTATAGCCTCTCTCTGCCCTTTACCCGCAGAGTCTGACAGTGACTCTAACATCTGTACGCCAGCTGCCACTACAACATCTGAGGGAATTGCACTCCTCCAGGCCGTCCCACTGAGACTAATGACCAACAGAGATTGGCAACTAACACATACATTAACATATGTAGGATGCTTTTTCAACCATTATACTACAATACTGATGGCAAAAAGATTTCCACTCATAAGTGCAAATGCACAGAAACTAGATTCGAGTCAAGTTTATTTAAATATGGTTTGTACAGTATGTATTGTTTCAAAGAAGTTATAAAACTAAATGTTAGGTTTTTAATATCTTCAGAGTTGGGTAATAATATAATTAATATTTTGCATGTAATCAATACATGTAATCAAGCAGTTGACAAGTGATATATTGCACATATCATCATCCTGTAAAAATATACTTTGTATATGTATAGGTTTAGGCATACTTAGCTATGTATTTAACTTTAGATAAAGAGCTGGGCTGTAATATAGCAATATTTTGCACTGAAAAAATTTTTTTTTTTCAAGATTTGCTATATAGTGCACATTGTGTGGGTTTAGTCTATGTAATACACCTTTATATATGAAGCTATATGATGCAATTTACAATTTAGAAGATGTTTAGACCTTAAGGAACGATATGAGTCATAAATATTTTATTAGTTTACTTAGTATTATAGAAGACAAAAGTTATCCAAGTTTGCCTTTTTTGTTTATGAGTCTGGTTTGTCCCGAGCAGTGATACTGTTTGCAACTCTTGACAAAAAGCCTGTAGGTCCTTTAAGTTCTTTGGTTTCCCATCATGCTGTGCACATTTGAGTTCTTCCCCACAGTGGCTAAATGATGCTGAGATCCAGCTTTGCCACTGAGGACAGTTGAAGGACACATACACACATCTCACAAAAGGCTGCAAATAGCCAGTGGTGTTTCAGGCAACACGCAATATTAACATTATTTCAATAATTAAAGTTATTTAGGGCCAGATTTACGAAACAGGGAAAATTAGTGTGAGACTGCAATTTCTGCTGTAGACCTACTGAGAATGTGCGCATATATGTGAGTGTGGGTGTGGATGTACACGTCATGTGTATGACATTTATGAATTTATGGATTTATGACATGAATTATGGCAGTCATATTTAATGTGGGGCTGACAAGTCATCCGCCCAGTTTATCATCCTGTGTGGAGGTTTAGAAGTGTGTCTTTCTTGAGTAAAGTCCTTTAGCTGAGCCTCCAAGCTCTGGAAGAATGGAGAGCGCGCCAGGAACATTAATATTTATAAATGAATACATGCATATGTTAGATTCCTCTGTTTGGGCAAATGAGAGAGATACTATACGTTTCACACTGAGGGAGACACAGAAAAGAAGATTAAATGAAAGGGAAGAGGAGAGAGATCTCCTACAGAGAAAACAGACTGCCCAGTCCCTCATCCGTTGCCTGAAATATTGTGATTTGTAACTGCCACTGGGAGATACAGTACACTCAAAAAGCCGCAAGAATAAATTCAGTGCTTTTTAGTGCTGTAGGGTTAGACTTAAAATACAAAAAAACAGATTTATTACATAAATCAGTCACACATGCGACCGGTGATCTCATTCATTAGGGTCAAAATCAAATAAATGAGCAAAAGGTAACCAGAATAAATAGCACTTCACTGTCCTAGACCTATATATTCACAATCCAGATGGGACCGGCAGTAGGACTTAAAGTAAAAAAAGAGAGAACATTAAAGAAAGACCAGCTCTGTGAACATTACCTAGACTGATTCAGAATTGATTCTGTGGGACCAATTAAATCTGCTAGATGCAAAATACTTTGTACTTCAGTGAATTAAAACAGATGTGATATTGCAACAACTCATTTTAAGAGGTTATGGAGGAAAGGGATGTTAACAGCTAAACCAAATAATTTGAGAATCCGGCCCTTGAACATGTATGCTTTGCTAAGGACTAACAGCATGAACTTTATGTTAAGTTAGGAAATATACATGTGCAGTGCCACTTTCAAGACATTTCACAGAATTATATTTAAATGAAAAAAAGTGGTTTAGGATGCATGCAAATAATTCTGATGCAATTTATGGGCATGATTTAATGATTTGCTGTGTGTTGTATGCTATCTTGAGGTGTGAGACAATTGATAAGAATGGTGAGAAAAGTCAGATATGATTTATTCAAATGAAGTGTCAAATGTTCTCAAAATAATAGGTGGTATTTCACTGACATATTTGTTTTTTACACTAAAAACAATACTAAAGGAGCGATGTCAATATATATTATAGGACAGGGAGACATATCTTCCTCTAAATCTGACAATATGAATGCAGCCGTACCTTATGAGCAACTAAGTCAAGTAAAGAGGAAAATAATGATGCAAACTTCATCAAATAAAAGACAAATCCAAATTCTGCTGTAAAGCAGATCTAAAAAGGCGAGTGTTTTATTCAGCTCAAGTCAGGTAGATGTTGATTCAGTAATAAATAAATCTGTAATAAAATGATAAACAATGACAATGTATTTCATTGATATACCACATAATATTAAACGTCTATTTATCAGTAAAAATACAAGCTTGAACTACTCCATAACATATTTAACATATAACCCTCTTTTACATGTGTTGTTTGTTTATTGTTTGATTGGTGAATGATCTAAGAACTAAATTAATTAAAATTAATTCAATCAAATCCTTCAGAGACCGATCTATTTGCCTGGGATGTTAAAGTGAATATTATTAACACTGAGAAGTTCAACAGATTCAAGAAAAAAAGAGAAAAGAGTGTACGTAAAGGATCTGCATAGACAACAGATGGTAAAAGGCTAGTTTTCAAAAGATTCTGTAAAAATAATTAACACATGAATGAATGAATAAATATGAATGATATTTTAGCACAAATGCAAGTGAAAAATGTTTAGTTTCGCACATAATGCGAGGCAAGTGAGTTCAGAAATGCATTGTACACAGACAAGTAACATTCAAACAACAAGAGCTTCTGATGCACTCTGACGAAAGATGTTCACCTACAACGCTCGTGGAATAATACAGAATGCTGAAATGATTTAAATTACACCTGCACCAATTTTTCACAACACACTTACAACAAAGCCAACTGTTGCTCTCGTCAAAGCAGCAGGCTGAGGTAACACATCCTCCACCCACACGATTCTATAGCAGAGATCTCTGTCTATAGTCAACCAGCTGGCTAGCAGACAAGCTCTTTGAAGGCAAGATATGGAGCAGGAAAAATCTGGCAAAGATAAGGAAAAGTCTACTGCAGATATTTCTGAACAACATAAAAAATAATAACTTTCTATAGAGTATTGATTACCGATTGATGTACTGTATAGTTTTAAAATGAAAAACCAAGCAGCATCTCAAAGACCCTCGTGTGTCTGGAACCACTTTCTAACGCCACAGGATCTTTCACTGCTGGATTTATCTAGGTCTCTGTTACAAAATTATAAAACTACCAACAGTGTGAGTCATTTGAGAATTTACTGGATAACAAGCGGGCAGCACCTGTAACACCGCTTTCATACAACAAATAAGAAATTAATATTGAATCCCAGATAAAAATAGCTTCAAACTGAACTGTCTGGACAAGTGCACTGACAAAATCTCTGAGACTGTTATATCAGCATTCTTCGATACAAGAACTGGAACTAACCTCTATAAGCTACACTGGACGTTCAAAAGATTTAGGGGCATTAGAAATTGTTAATGTTTTTTTTTTTAAATAGGTCACCCAACAAGGCTGCATTTTATTTGATTAAAATATAGTTACAAACTATAGTGAAATAAATTTCTTTAAAAGTCTCAATGTTTTTTTTTCGGTGGCTTTACCCTAATAAGCAGAGACTTACGTAGCTCAACTGAGAAGGGAGACAGACATAAAGAAAAAATGATATAATGATGGCATAAATGAATTTCACACCATCTTCTAAGGATCAACTCCTGCCTATTGCACCTGCCACTATCAGTCTAGCAGATGGATAAAAGTGTTCCTTTTCCTACTGAAAACTGCCTGTATAAAAATGCATTTATGCTCGATATATTGAAAGTAGGTCTATAACATTTGCTCATGGAATGAGTTTATGAGGCAAACAAATTATCAGTATTGCCAAAAGATTACTAATGAAGCAGAGAAAGCAATTAAACATAATAATGTTTAAGATTCCAAACTGCGCATAACAATACGGAAACTTCCTACAGTATAAGCAAAATTGTTAAAACATTGACATGCAACCTGCAACCTCCCATATAGTCTCTAAATAAAAGAGCCATGAATAAGGAATGATAATGGCTCCTCAACAATTGGACCGAGGCCATGCAGAGCACATCTTCAGCCCCAGAACCAGAGCCACTGCTGCCTCCAGGAATACCAATGAGAGTTTGAGGTGCCAGCAGCTGAAATCAAAGGCAATGAGATGCAGCCAATTTTTTTTTGGAAGGGGGGAGATCTTTTATATATTATGCACTAAGTTCAGGTCTATGAAACATGCTGTACTGCTCGAAGGCACCAAGACCAAACCAGTCCAATCAGAGCTTCATCTGTGACCACAGTTATCATATTACACTTTGAAAGGGCTTACGTGTTCAAGCATTAGTGGTTCCATTTCATTCATCAACATCTGTGATAACCCGCTGACGGAAGGAATGGGCCTGGCACGGATGGGCTCATCCATTCTGAGTGCGGCCCAGTGGCTTCACACCTGAACATATGACCCAAACAAGCCAGTCTCAGTCTAAACTTCATAGCAGGTGTAGGTGACACATGAATGGCTCTTTGGATATCAGCCTACTGGCTCCCAATTAACTGAGTGGGTGGTAGACAAACTGCTCCATCAGGCAGTGGGAATAAGTAAGCCGCAGACATCTCAGAGATCTATGTGGTGATGCTTGCAGAAGCTGTCCAAACAAGAGACAACGAGAATCCAAACCAGAGGGCAACAAATAGCAGCCGTATGCACCATCTAGCATCACACAAAAGAGCGCACGCACACACACACACACTTACATATATCTTTGTGTGTCAATATGGACTAAGATTATCTCTTTCAAATAAATGTGATAAACCATTTTGGTCAAAATAAAGTACCATATTGCCTAAATAGATTACGTTGCTAGAATATTTAGCATGTAATTTGTATTCAGTAATGGACTACACTTTGGGTAATTACCCAAAACAGACATAAAACATAAACGAGCTAAGAACAAGCGCAAGAAAGAAAATGTTTCCAATGTTGAAAGAGATGACAGTTCATATTTCAAAATGTGCTTCTGCCTAGATTCTCTGACTGGCAGTATGCTCATCAAAATCTGCATGTTTTATGCTCTTCCTGTCTTGGTGCTGAGTGGACCACCACCTGCTCCATGTGTCCTTGCCCCGAGCCAAGTCAACAGACAACGGACTGTTCAGTCGCCTAAACACAAATGCAGGATCTCTCCCGCTGATGAAAAGAGGCACATTCAAGATGCACAGTATAAACGCAATGCAAACACCGCTCGCTGAGTTTTAAGTTTAGGTGACGTCCTAATTACTCAGGCTTGGTCATTTTTATTTCACTGTGACAGCAAGTGTTTCTCTGAAAGACCTTTGTCCACAGAAATCAACGTCAAGACGTTTACCTCCCCTCTGACTAATGACTACCCGGGTGAAGAGATTTTAGAGCTCAGCCCTCTTACTTCCCACCTATAGCACGTCTCACTTGAGATAACAGTGGCATCTGTCCAAAACAGCCATTTGCATAAGCATTACCTTGTGTGTTGAGAGGAGCTTAACACAAATTTCATTAACCTATGGGTTAAAAGAGTCTGCACCTCTAATTTCTCTCCCTGTCAACTTCAGCCACAGAATTCACAGCAACTAGCTTCCATTTTTAAATCTCAATCAGTGGGAAAAAAACAAGGGGGGAAAAGCCTTGAGCCTTTATGCTATAATTAGATATATACAAATTTATTCCTCTCTCAAATACAGTCATGGTTTATCACCTAATCCGCAACAATTACTTCACCTCTAATAACAAAGGACATACGGCTTCAAGGTAAAAGTTAATGAGAGGCTATAATTTTAAAAATCCAATTTAGTTGGACCAGGAAGCTAAATTAAAAATTGTTTAAAAAAGTTCCTCAGAGCAAACACGGGGTATTTTTTCCATTATATGGATATGGGTGTGGTCTGGAGGAAAATAAATAAATAAATGTTAAAAAAACAAGCTTTTAATTAAGCAGTGAATTAGTTCATTAGTGAATATGCTGATTATTTGATAAACATATCAAAACTTGTGCAGTTCAAACTTCGTTATACGTGAAGACTTGAATTTACACCTGAATACTGTCGTTGAGACATCTTTGTATATTATTCGTTTTAAACTTTTTTTTCAAGGTTAAGGCAGTGTTATTCAATTGAGACTTGAGAGAAGAAAAGTCACATATGAGCTTGATGAAAACGTCTGAGTAGTGAAATTAATTTATGCGTACTATCTACTGTGTGAATAACATTCTTGGCATGTAAAAAGCTTCTCTTATTCACATGCAAACACGAGTTCCCAAGTTTAACAGGAAAATGTAAAAGGCCACTTGTGCTCTTAGAGTTGCGTGTGGTAAGTAATTATTCCTGACAGTAATTAAAGCAAGGGAACTCTTGTCACTGAATTGGTACCTTTCAGGACATTCATCAAATTGTGCCTGTGGGTTAGACTTAATTTCTCTTCAAAAAGCATAAAGGAAAATCATCTTTGCACAGAGCCGCTTTGAGTCTTATCTGTAGTACTAATGGTTGTACAACCCAGAGTACAAATTAGTTTAGGAATAATCAGCAGTTAGCTGGGCAGAAATAAGCGATAATTAAACTTTAACCTGAAGGAAAAATCCTCATTTAGATCATACAATGGCTTTAGCAACAGACAGCTCAATTTTACTCCGCTGCCTTGCTCATTAAACTGCTTCTGAAACCCAATAGAAAGATTCAATTGATACGTAAGAATAGTCTAATTTTCAAAGCCAGCTCTGCGCAATTGGATTTTTGTGCACAATCCCATTTAAAGCCATCGGAGATATGTTTATTACGGCTTCAGTGGGCACTGCGATCGTTTGAAGGGAAACACTCCGCGCTCAAGGCTACAGGAATAGCGCAGTTTCGTGAATACCGACCTTTCCCATAGTTGAAGTGGAGTTTGATGGCTTTGCCTTGGTTGATGTGAAGATACGTGAACCCAATGGCAAACATAAGCAAAACGAGCAGCAGAAGGAGTTTGAACTGCTTGCGGATCTTCTTCAGAGGAAAGCGCATCCTCATCACAGCAACATCACCCACTCAGTGGAAAATTCAGACTTGTGCTCCTTCGGCGTTGATGTTGTACAGCTAGAACGTCAAAAGATGCTGAAATTACGGTTTGCACTCACAATAACAGTTAGACCTGCCGTTGAACACCTGAAATTGTTTCCTTCATACTTGACTTTTCGATAATGACAATTCTAAACTTCCGAGTAGGCTACCGAAGGGAGGGCTATTTATTATAAATGGCATTTGCAATGCTACATAGCCTACATTCGTCAAAAATGCCACAGGCGGCTTTAATAATCGCGAATACTTACCGTAGACGTGTTTTTCTCAGTAAAACTGGCATGTCTAACCGGTGGCACCATGGGAGATGTGTGTGTTGGCTGATGCTGCGCTGTCCTGTGTCTGTCTTGACTGCTCACTTGAGTCCAGCCAGAACAATATTTGGTATAACAAGAGGGGCAGCTCATCATTATGTTATGAGAAGCGCGAATATAGGGAAAAACACACACATTATCACACAGCGACGGATCTGCCGAGGCAGCCGCCAAACTTACTGCACGCGCTCATTTCGTTTCAGGTACGTCTTCATAAACACAGCTTTTGATCCCGAAGTCCCGTTTCTGACATGAGAGTTTTGTACAAATCCTTTTTCCGGGCGCGTTGCGTGACGAGCGGACAACGGAAGTGCCAGATTATTTGTTTTTCGCGGTTTAGTCTCTTGTTTATTGCGAAAGGGAGCTGGAGACAGATAAAGCCGCGCGAACAGCGATGAAGCGTCGCTGTTTTGTGGTTTTGCCTCGCGCCTCTTCTCGCGCTGGGATTCACGAGCACGCTTTTGTTTCTTCGGTCTGTTTCACACACGGGAAAAAAACGACTGGAAACATATTCGCACGGTGCGTTCTCAGATCCTTGTGTTGGGTGATTTTCATTCGTCTTAAGTCCTTTTTGTTTCGGTGTTCTCGTCTACGGAAGAAAACTGAAATATTTTGCTCAGCAGCATCAGCGCGCTTGTCCGACCGCATCCCACAGTTACATCCTGGTCTTCATCTGATGGATAGAGGGCGCACAGTAACAGTGCCTTTACCTGAAGGGCTCAGAGTGATCACTGAACAGTGTTGAATACTCCTTCTTTTTCTTTACTCTGACAGGCTGTTAAAAGACGTTATTACACGATTTTAAAGGGACTAAGTTACTAATGAGTTAATGATGGACGGTCAGGTATTTTAGGATTGCAAATCCCTTCCTTTAGACAGAGACTGCTGTTCGTTATGAGTCATTTATACCACATAATGTTTCAGGCTGTGAAAATGTACGTTTATAAAAAAGTAGGCCTATCCAAAATACATATTAGTCTAATAATCTTCTATTAGGAACTGGAATAGTTTTATTATATATATATATATATATATATATATATATATATATATATATATATATATATATATATATATATATATATATAAATTAAGAAATGTATGCCCAATCTTGTTCAATACCATAATGCACTGAAAAAAGATTAATCAGATTTACTATTTTTTAAGGTAAGTGGATGCAATCAGTGTATTTTTAGCAACATTTAAATAAACTAACTTTGACTAACTTTTCATAATTTATTTAAATGTAACTAAAATAAATAATAATAATAAAAATAAATATTTAATTCTCTCTCTCTCTCTCTTTTTTTTTTTTTTTTTTTTTTTTTTCTGTGACCCTGGACCACAAAACCAGTTACAAGGGCAAATTTTGTATGATTTGTTAGAATGTGACAGCATATTTTACATAATTTTAGCTAAATTTCTATCATCTGTAAAATTAGGCAGCTCCAAAATGTTCTAGTCAATTTAATAGTATAAAATGATATCGTATATTTATTATTTCTTTATGTATGATGTATTTATGTCTATTTATACAAATCTTTTTATATCTAAGTATGTTTTAGGTAGTATGTGGGCATGGTGATATTTACAGCAGATTCTGCTCTGAAGCATGCCTAAAACTCTACCAGAAGAGTCTTTCATTAAAGGCTCACGGAGGAGGGCTGAATAACAGTTTGGTCTCAATCACGCATCATTTAGCAAAACCTTCAGTATGTTTGGATTAAAGGCGCTCCTTTTGGAGATTCATTCAGGCACCTAACCTTTGAAAGCTGATGCCCGACTTCCTTGTTTTGGATGCTGAAACACCAATGGTCTCGATAAACACGTCTTTGAACAGATAACCTCAGGCACAAAGCAGGAGGAGAAAGAGAGGTAGGTGTAATCTCAACTTTTCCAAGCGTGTGGTTTGAGTGCTAATGTACAGCTTGTAAGGGTTATAAACCCTGAGAGTCGTCCGTCTCGGTTCAAAGGAGCTGATAAAAATCAAAGCTGAAAAGAAATTGACAAGATTTTATTATTTTTTATTTTGCCAGCCCAGCCGCTTTGTATATCTCTCTGCTCATCTTTCAACCTGATCTAAAAAGAAATAAATAAAATAAATCGAGATTTTCTTTTTTTCTTCAGATCAAACGTAACCGAAGGCCAGGGAAAGTCACACCCGGCTGTGGCTAAACGGATCGCGGCATGGTCCGATAACCTTTGTAGCATGAAGTGTTGCATTGCAGCACAGATGAGCGCATCGATACCTGCTCAATTATGATGATGAGTGATGATGTGTCATCTTTTTTTTTTTTGCGTATGCTCTATTTCTGTCGGGCCTTCTCTCTCTCGCCGAGGCTCAATTATGATGTATGGCACTAGCAATCTGCCGAGGCGTGGCATCCATCACCCAAACCTGTGTCACCACATGCTGTCAGTGTCCTCCGAGAGCAGGAAACAAACATGAAAGATCCTCGCATTACAGGTAGCCCCGATGATGCTGGCAAATATCTCACTGAAGGTTGAATCTCTGGTGTGTTCTCACTGGGAAGGAGATCTGAACCACCAATCTGAGTCTTTTTTCACTACAAAATAAATAGATGACGATCAATAAACTGGATTATAATGCTCTTGAACTTTTGCTGAGGATGACAAGAGAATCGGTCAGGATCTATTGTAAGCAAACGGTGTATTTCCAGAGCCCTCTTGTGGTCGAACGGAGCGTCTGTCGTGTCGAAATAATTCTACGCAGTCCGATCAAGATTAGAAAACTTCTATTTATGCAAATCTAATTCAAACATGGAATAACAAAGTAAATAGGCATAGCATAATTTCACTATATACAGACGGAATAAAACCAAAGCCTTTTGGTTGGAGTTCTCAAAACTCCTTAAAAGGGAACGTACACTGTCCGTAACTCAAACGCTGCAAAACATATTTTGAATTTCAAGCAGATAAACACGACATTGCAGAGGCATCTGACAGAGTCCATACTGTAATAGTATTTAAAACCATCTACTGTATATCTTAATGCAACGGCGTGATAGCAATTCAACGCTCGACTTACGCCGTTATTCTGAGAGACGAAAAAAGTGCTTAAATATCCTGTTTTAGATTCAAATTTTTAGTTTTACACATAATGACGAGAAGCATGGTTTGACAATGCAATTCACGTGTAACCTCAAAGCGGAATCTGAATCGTTAAAACCTGTAAAATGTAAACCTGAAGCTCTTCCCGGGCACGACCTTCTAAGACCAGTTGACCGTTTATAAAAAGCAAGCCTACGCTAGATAAGACCATCAGAAAGAAAACCTGACATTTAAGTCATTTATGATACAAATCCTATAAGCAGTAAAATACAATACTCTAAAAAGCTAAATGTACAAAATGTTCACGCAAATAAAAAACGGGTACAAATACAAATGCCCAGAAAGCTGTGTTTAGAAACAAGCAGAAAAATATTGTTGAATCTTATTAAAGGCCATGTTTAATATTGCCATCAGCTGGGAAATTAAAGCACAAAGACACTTCAGCTGTCTCAATGAAACTGTGCCAGATCATTTTGAGATGAACATACTTTGACAGACTGCTGCACATGCCATTAAACTATAGTGCGGTGTTTTCTATCAGAATAATAAATATTGGCTTGTGGACTCTGCAAAATTGGCATCGTACCATAAAGCTGGTATCAACAAACAATTCACATCACAAACCGTTCAAATGACCACATACTGTAAGTATATAACTCTACTTTCTTATCAGAAAGGATAAGCTACGGTAATAATTAACGTAGTGATTTGCGATATTAACAAGTAATTGCAATATTCCGTAGAGCCATCCCTAGTGAAAAATAAATATAATAAAATGTATTTCAGAAACATTTATTTCATTCTAAGTATACTACAAATCCATCCAAATATTTATAAACTTCAGAAAAAAAAATACCCTGCAGTTGTACTTTTGGTATATTAAACTAGTATACTTAAAAAAACGACAACTAATTTTGTCCTTAATGCTTTAATTTAAATGTGGAGAAGTACTGCTGAAGATATACTGAAGTATATTTGATTGTGCGGTAACACTTTATTTACGGTTACACCTATTAGTTGCTTAATAGCATGCAGATTACACGAATACTAGCCATTTATTAGTGCTAATTAAGCGCATACTAATGTCTTATTCTAAGTGAAGTTATTCTACATATCTACTCCTACCCAATACCTAAACTTAACAACTACCTTATTAAGAATTTAATGAGGGAAAAGTTAATAGTTAACAACTATTTACCTGTTCTAAAGTGTTACCAACTGTGCTAAAGTGGAACTATTGCAAGTATACTTTAAATATCTTGCATTCAAAGACCAATGCCATTTAAAGATCACACAGTTCTCATCAGTAGTGACGTTGCACCCCAAATAAAGTTGAATTATAATATCAGTAAGTCTCAAATTATATGTCAGTGAATATGTGAACTATACTTAGTATGAAATAAATGGATTTTAAATCTATTTTGTTTTTATAGGGATAGCTTTTGTCTGTTAAAAATCACTGTAGTGAAAATCATTCATACTACACAGCACGGTTCTGATCTTTACATTACAACTTTCACCATTTCATTGAATTTGGACCCAGAAATTGCAAAGACATCGGCGGTGCTGTAGTGTAATCGAGTGGCAGTTCTGTACAAACCCAGAGAGCGTGAGAGATAAGCTGGAAGGCAGTTGTTCATAAACAATTGGCTATATGCTGAGCAGTGTATTAAGCAGTGAGCCAGCTCACTTTTGTTATGAAGCTTTTATCTCCGTCATATGTGCCAGCTGCGATGTTTGTGCAAATGCGTCACAAAGTGAGTTTGAACCAGAGCGAGTTTGAGCTTCAGAAAAGACGAATGCCGAAAAACTGAAAAAAATCAATGATGCTCTCCACAGGAACACTGGCAAAGCACTTGAATAAAAGTCAGTGGGCAGCTTAAAATGTCTCTGATTTGGGCAGGTGCTGGCTGGAAGGAAGCGGGTGCTGGAACAGAGGGTCTGAATGGACTGCGGGGATTCGTTGGGCAGGTAACTGCGGCAGCTCACAGGTTGTCGAGGAGGTCTTAAGTGAGAGTCTCTCTGACAAATTGTCCATATTCTGACTTTCATCGTCCCCTACCTGTCCCTCATAATTTTCAGAACTGAAAATGCCAGAAGGCTGCATGGAAACGGATTCGAAACTGTCTGGGGGTGAATCTCCTGCCACACTGCCCCCTGCTGTCTCTAAAGTGTCCTGCACCGAGTTCTGCGATGTTTGCGAAGGCTTTTCATCCTCCACGTTTGAAGGTGGATTGGGGTCGGACAGCTCCGGTTGGTTTTGGGTCTCGTTAAGCTGGGGTACGGGAGGTTCGTACGGAGGAGGCCATTCCCCGCCGTCCTCGGGGGCTCCTATCATTCCGTCAGGAGTGATGGGAATCTGGCTGTGCACTAGGACGGGGTCCGGGGAGGGGAGGGGGGACATGCTGCCAGTCCCTCCATCGTTGTAAGGCTTCTTTTCCTGTGAAGGGCTGTCATCTAACATGATGGACTCCTGCTGTAGAGAGATGTGTAGAGAGGCAGGTGGTCGTTTGATGAGCTGGGCTTTGCTGGGTGTATCCTCTGAGGGGCTCGGTTTGGGCCGTTTGACTGGAGTTAAAACAACTGGCAGCTCCAGACCCAGAGGTTTTCGTGGAAACTCATCAGGCTTAGCTATGAATACAAAAAAATTAAATGAGAGTGGACTGAGAATGTAAGTGACCTACATGAACTCATTAGCTATGGCCAGAAATATCATCTATGCTGTGAGGTGGACAGAACACCGCATGTGTTTTCATATGCAGTATGAATAATGAAATAATGTGCATTTCACAGTTAAAATGATCGACAACAGCTATAGCAATATATTCTATCAAGCAGGTGCTATTTTGACGGGGTTTTAGAAATCATTTAATATCAAGTTTATTAGACGAGTGGGTTAAAGTACTAATAAATTGTATTTTAAATGCATGTATATATAATTATGTCTTCTCTCCAGAAAGGTAACTACAGTTAATTTGACACTTGTTATATAATAACAAGTTCATTAGAAAGAGAATTTAATATTAATATTAATTAATTTAAATGACATAAGTCTCTCACGTTCACAAAATTAGTTGATGTTTTCAATTTTAATGTTTTAAAATGTAATTTATTTCTGTATTGCGAAGCTGGATTTTTAGCAGCCATTATGCCAGCCTTAAAGGATTCTTTACTATTATTATACCTTTGTTGTATTCACAGAAATTAAATCAATTTGTCTTGTATTTTGTCCATGCATGTTCCTGCTTAATGAATGTTCATCTTTTGATTATTGCTGTTGCCTCTAGTAATTCTATTAATAATAATACTAGTAGTAACTAGTGATTTTTAATTTCCAACTATTTTAAGCTTGCAATATAATAATTTTAATTTAGTCTGTGTAGCCCAATTCTGTGGAAAAACAGAAATGGCAATAATGTGAGGTTTTCAACCCAGCATGTGGATGAATAGAAAGCTCAAAAGAACAGCACATATTAAAAATAAAAACCTTTTGAAACACTGCACTTTTAAAAAAAAATAATAAAAATAAACGAACTAAAATTAAACTTCAACTAAAAATTCATTTTTTTAGTTTTTTCATGTTTCATATGCACATGAGGGATACAAACGGGTTCTGCGGCTCACTGTGACATTTCTTAATAGATTAAAACATTTAAAAAACAACACAATCATACAGCTCCATGCAGTTGGATACAGTATATTAAGAAAATGGCTGAACCTGGTGGTGGGAGGTCAAGCTTCATTTTGCGAAGTTCAGACATAGAAACTTTAAGCTGCTCTATGACAAGGTCGTCACTGAGGTAGATGGACTCTCCTATCTTCTCCTGCAGGAACTCCCTAAGGTCCTCCAGAGACATCTTAAGCAATCGTTCTGAAAATGATTAACTTCAGTTAGCCAAAGTCAAAAGATTTCTATAAAGTTTAATTTATATCAAGGCAATGTCTATTAGCATGCAGTGAGTTGGTTTTGTAAATAAAATTATTATTTATTTCAGTACTGTAAAAAAGGAACTTACTTTTATGGAGCTGAAGGATGGTGTAAGCCATAGCTGTCAGAACTTTCTCACCCTCGAGGATGAAGATGTCCCACAGACGTAAAGTCAAAGTGAATGGGGTCTGAAAATGGTAGAACGCTTTGTAGATAAACTAAGACCGACATTTCTGCACAAAGGTCCTCACAGCATAATGGAAAATATAAACGTGTAGAATATTTCATTTTAAACTGGGGCCTCTGCTGATCTAAAGCTAATCTCCCTAAGCGAGCTGCCAGTCCACAAGCGCAGCTCTGAAACCGAGCTGGACCGGATTCTGCAGTGCTGACAGTGTCTGCTCTCTTTCCTCTCCCAGCAAACCCACAGGATTGTGTGTATGCGCAGAATAAACATTGAAACACCCGTGTCTGCTGGCTAATTGCACACTGCAGCCTCTATCAAGAGGCCCTGACAAAGAAAGAGAAAGGAAGAAGCACTTCAGCCTCCTTCTTTCAGTTTCTTAAAGAGTAATTTCCTCTAAACCGAGTCCGCCATCCTCTATCATGCTTTACAGTATGGCTGCTTATTAGCCATTTTGAAATGAGACCAATATATCATAGGTCCGTTCTGAACCTAATGAGGTTTTTTTAGTACCAATTAGGGCTACTAAAATGAGGTGGATGTCAGAAAGTAGCGATCAGAAACTTAGAAAGTGGTGCAAACTTCAACCAATGACAATTAGTTTGACAGCCATGAATTATGGTCACTGTACCTAAAAATGTTTTCCTCGTGTAACCAAACTGTGTTCATCTAAGTGTGCTTGTTTAACTTTATTATAGATAGATAGATAGATAGATAGATAGATAGATAGATAGATAGATAGATAGATAGACAGACATGAATGCCTGCATTTTAGTTTATTTTCTAAAAGTCCTACACAAGTGTAAACACCCAATGAGCATTTTATGATTCTACTGAAAATCAATTTCTTTCCACAGAGGTGTCCCTGACTTTACACCTAATCATTTGTATTCACCGATTATCAATGCTTTGCTGTTGACATTTAATCCCAGTTCCTCCTTTTGTGTCCACATCTAAAATATGAGTCAAAATCAATGCCTGTATAAACCCGAAAGTCCACTTAACACCTGAACGAGCCTGAGCAGGTCTCACTGCCAGCATCCCTTCATATATAAACGCCTCTCACTTGAGCAGATCCAGAAGTGTTTAGATCCCTTGATGGTTGAATATAATCACAGTTACAATCAGCTGACTCAACTGTTTCATTCAGAGACAGCCAAATGAATCACCACTTTTAGGATGGTCTGCAGTGACTTGAACCAACACTATAATATACACACGGCTGATGTATCATTTCCTTGGCTTTGAGATCTAAACCTAGCATATGATTTATCACGTACACCTATCTACCAATCACCGCTTACATAACACCATTGTCAGTTTGGTTGCAATGCATCTGCTCAGATCAAACACCTACCCTGTCAATAAAACACTGGAGGAACCATTTAGTGCTGTAAATCCCACTGGACATCTGCTCCTTATCCTGATGAGAGTGCGTATAAACAGAAAAAAAAGGAGTGGGAAGAGAAGAAAACTTAGCATTAGATACAGTACCATGTTAAGTGAATGAAGTTAATAGCTATATTTACTGTAACCTAACCAAACTTTTAGGTTTTTTAGTCTTGTGCGTGCCGCAGCAATCATACCAAATGCTTCTTCAGTTTGGGTAAAAGTTTGGAGAGAATCTGGTCATGGTGGTTTTGGAAACGCTGAAGTTTGGGAAATCCAGGAACAAAGAATCCTGTGATGGGTTGCAAATGTGAAGGCATGATAAAAATGTCACGTGTTTCCCAGAACTAGACTTTACAACAATAACCTCCTAAATTCACAAGTGTTTTGAACACTAAGAAAAGTTTCAAAAGTTTTGGGTCAGTAAGACTTGAAAGAAGTTAATACTTTAAAAATTAAATTAAATTGAGAGTTAAATGTTAAGGGAACACTTCACTTTTTTCTGAAAATAGGCTAATTCTTCAAGTTTCTTGAGTTTTATCGTTTTTGAATCCATTCAGCCGATCTCTAGGTCTGGCGATAGCACTTTTAGCATAGCTTAGCATATATCATTGAATCCAATTAGACCAGTAGCATCACATTCAAAAATGACCAAAGAGTTCTGATATTTTTCCTGTAGTTATATTGTGTGCTAAGACTGGTGGAAAATGAAAACTTGTGATTTTCAAGGCCGATATGTCCGACTGTCATTACGGCGTAAAAGTTTACTGCCGTACCAGTGATATCACGCAGCGCCTGGAAACAGCCAAACCCTCTTGCTTTGCACAGGGAGCTGGTCTCGCAAGCTAAGGACTTTTTTCCACAGGTGCTGCGTGATATCACTGTGCCTGCTGCGGCCATGCTAAAGCAGAACATTTCCTTGATTATTAAGCTGGAATGACAGTATATTTCCTGATCATATTGACCAAGAAAATCATTCATCATTTCATTTTCCGCCAGTCATTTTTGAATGTCATGCTACTGATCTAATTGGATTCAATGATCTATGCTAAGCTATGCTAAAAGTGCTATGGTCAGATATATATTATACTGTGTGTATATATATATATATATATATACATACTGTATCAAATGATTAATAATACACATTGATAATATGGCGATTAATTGTTTAACAGCACTATATATATATATCCTTATGAAATGTATATGTTACAAGAAAGAGTAGAATAAATGAAGAGAACTCACCATGCATGGCATGTTTCTGATTGGTTATAAGCTGGGACAAAGCCCAAAATGCATCTTCTTCATTCATGAACATCAACAGTATGGCAGCAATCTGACTCATGCCCTGGCAGTAACTCACTTCCTGTGGACAAGAACAGACAAAGTCAGCAATTATGTAACATCTCTTTATTAAGCATAGATGTGATCGCACACTTACTGTATTGTAAACAGAGTACGCAGAGAGCACATGGAACAAAGACTGCTGCCTGTAAAGAGAAGAAAAGTGTTTTCAGACTCAAACTCTGAAAATGAAACAATGAAACAAGCACACATCAACAACACACGATCCAAACATTCATATTTTTCCACAAAGATGCATTCACTCCTCAAATTAAAGTTGAGGCCCTCCCTTCACGTGTTAGCATTAATGACACCCTTCAGATGAGCAAGACTTTCCACTTGGCTCTCTAAGGCCTGCAATCTATTAAATCCTAAGTGACATCACTCCCTTTTCTGGCCTGCATGGAGAACAAGCTCTGAAAATGCAGAAATCAGCTCCAGAGATTGTCTGCAGAAGCAACGAAGAGAGATCGATGTGCAGAAGAACATCCACTCTGGCACTTTCATAAAACACCTAAATAGCCGGTACAAGAAATGTTTGAGCGAATTTGTGCGTTCGTTTAGCAATAAACACACGCACTGTGCGAGTTCCAGTTTTGTGTCTGTATTTTATGCACATATCAGTCACACTTTAGCTTGGGGACCGAATCTCACTATTGACCTCAAACTTCTAATTTAGGACGCTTTGCAGGATTTATAAAGCCAGGATAAAAGCTAAACAAATATACATGTTTCAATTAATAGACATTATTTCAATATGTAATATAATCGTGCATGTAATCAAATTCGTTGAATGTGTTCAGGTGTTACTTACTTTACACCAAATCGATCCATGAACATGATGTGGTTTCGAAAGGTCCTGTTGATATCAAGGTCAATCTGTTTGATTTCTGGAGAGTACAGCTGGGCTTGCTCCTTCATTCTCTGTCAATCAAACAAATGGCTTTATCAGAAATAGATTCAATATTGATAAGCTGCAATGCGGTACAAAATGACAATAGAAGACAACCGTTTCTAGATTTAATGTATAATATTGTAGGTATAAAATCACATTTTGCAATTTGTTTCTGTTAATGATATACGCTACCATTCAAAATTTTGGGTCAGTTTTAATGTTTTCGAAAGTCTCCTATGATCACCGAGGCTGCATTAGTTTGATAAAAAAAAAAAAACACTAATAATGTGAAATATATACTAGGAACAGCATAAACAGTGACAATAACCAACAAAGTCAATAAAGTCACACAGCAATATACTGTATACATGGAAAGACTAACCACCAAACACCACACAGGTAGAGAACGGTTACCTTGGAGACTAACTAGGATCATTTAAAAATAAACAAAAGAAAGCAGGAAATAAATACAGGGACCGACAGAAATACATACCAACATAAATGTCCTCGAAACAGCAGTTTTAAAACACAGCATTTATATGAAAATAGACATATTCACTAAAATTGTGGATGTTTTTACTCTCACTGTAATGTCAATGTAATGTCCTTGCTAAAGAATATAAATTACTTGAAAAAAATCTAACTGACTGCAAACATTTTAATGGTAGTATTCAAGAGCACTGTGTAATACATTTACAAAAGCACTTGTGCAAAGCATGTAATAAAGGATATTACCACCGGCTCACCTTGTTCGGAGAGACATTGTGAATACTTTTTGCTTGCCATAAAATCTCAGCGGATCTGAAGGTTTGTTTTTCTTGTATTTTGTTCTCTTCTATCTCTTTCCATGCCTTGTATCAGCCATCTGTCTGTTTTCAGATCACTCTCTAATCCCTTTGAAATAGCTCTACCACAAACACCACTCCAGTAATCCCACTCTCACCAAACACCCGGCTTTAGGCCAGCAGAGACTCGCCGCTACATAGTGTCCACAGGTCACAGCTAAATCTGCTGAGTGACTGTGTGTCAATGTATACTTTTTATGTTGTACCTCATATTTTCCTGCATTGTCGCTCTTGACTTTCTCAACATCCAGTAGCAGGGCCCAGGCCTGTCCTCTTAGCTGTAGTGGGATGCCTTTATACACCCTCTTAATCATCTGCACAAAGACACCAGCAGTAAGCACAAGTGTGTGTGTGTGTAAGTGTTTGTGTGTCTGCGTGTTTGTGTGACTGTGTGTGTGTGTTTTAAGCATCAGTCCAGTTCTCTATGGAGCTACATCACAGTGCTCTCTCTGATTTTGAGAGAAATTAATCACAAATTCTTGAACTGAAGCTCACCCGGTCACTGTTCCTGTACTTGCTCCAGTTTTTCAGCATCTTCAGCCATTTCTGCACCCTCTCGATCTCTACCTGTTTTTGCTGCACAAGGAAAAACAATGAAATCAATGAATTATGATTTGCAAAAACTAAAAGGAATCACAATTAATTTGCAGGTTATTTATCATTCGAAGTGAAATACACTACCATTTAAAGGTTTGTTGTCACTAAATAGAAAATAAAAATAAATCACAAGTCACAAAACAAAAAAAACCTTCCTATTATTTAAATAGCATTTTTTTTATAAAGAATTAAATAGTAAAAGCCAAAAGAATATGTCATCAGGGGTATATGGTGCATAGCACACATGCTTCTAATCTTCAGAGTCCATTACCAGACAGGTATGAGTATAAATATCTGCTACATGACACAAACAACCCTCTTGTGTTTTTGTCCAAGGAAGCAGTATTTCTTTCCTCGTTTGTACAAGTACTCTGGGATTAGATGCAGAACAGGCATTCAGATCACCCTGCTGCTATTAACATCTGTTCTGAGGACAGCTTTCACTCTTTCCACCACTAGTCTTTAACCTTTACGTGCCACAACACGACTGCACAAATGTCAGCTGGGAAATGCATCAGCCACCTCCACGCTGTTAGTACATCACATGAGAGCACACCTCCAGACAGCCCAGCTGTGTCTGCCACACACTCTTATGTACTAAATGCTAATGTCTGAAGGTCACCGTAAGACGTTTAACAAAGGAGTCTCCACACTCTTACTGATTCAACCTGTGATCGTTTGTGATTTTAAAAAACACTGTTTGAGTAGTATATTCACATGCTGTTTGCATACACATCACATGCATAATATATTTACACTCTTAATTAGTGAGCGTCTACATTACCTTCTCTTCGAGCACACTGGGTGTGGGTAATTCTTCTTCACTGTGGGAAAAATAAGAGGGTTAATAAAAAACAATACTAGCATACCACTGCTGTCTGGCTGGCATTAGACCATGAGATAGCCCAAAAAAAAACAGTCGGCAATTGCAATTGTAATTTGTACAGTTGCAAATGTAATTTGCTGTTAGATTTAAGCATAATTAAAATCTTAATGTATGCTACAATTTAAAGTTTTGATCTCTTACACTCACCAGGGCTTCATTTATTTGATAAAAAATACAGAAAAAAGTAAAATACTATTGAAATTTACAATCACTTCTATTTGAAAATATTCAGAATTCATGAAAATAGTCTGAAAATAGCAAAGCTAAATAAATATGTCTTATTATCATCAGTCTTTAAATCAGTTGCTTAATTTCTAATAGTTTATTTACTTATTTATTTACTTGTTTTTGCAGAAACCCTCATGAACACAACATCATTTAAAATGTTATATATTTTACATATATATAAAAAAGCCTTTATTTGAATGCAACTGACCCCCCCCCAATATGAAAATATGCAGAGTTTTAAGCAGGACTTACTGAAGAAATCCAAAGCGATCTGTGACTCTGTATATGCTGTAGTCTGCATCCTCCCAAGGATCGATCTGAACTCCTGCGTCTCTACCCTGAAATATACACAAGCGGATACTTCGTGTGACTCATCTAAACACAAACAGTGAAGAGTTTATCAAAGGTAAAACAAATCATCCATTTCCAAGCACCTTCAAATCCAGCAGATTCAAAATCAGAACTGTGACCTTTGCTTTAACAAACTCCTAAATTGCTGGTTATTAACAGTTAGTAAGGTAGCTGTTAAATTTAGGTACTGATAAGGGATGTGGAATATGTTAATGCAGAATATGCACTTTTTAAGTACTAATAAACAGCACATATGTTAATAATAGGCATGCTAATACGCAACAAGTTAACAATTGTTGAGTGACAATTGGTCCCTATTACTAAAGTGTTACCTATTAAATTATTTGTTGGTACACTTCTGTGGAAGCAGTAAACCAATAATTCAAATCTAATATATACTGCATTTATTAGGTGGTTGACTAGATTTTCAAAGAAATGTTATGTAATACACTTGGGCTAGTTGTCCAAAAAACAAAAAGAACATATCATACATGAATGCATCACAGTTTTGCTTAATAATAAAAAAAGAAATATCACTGACTATCCCTACCTGATCTCATGGCATAAACGTACCTTGGTGCACTTTTTAGCGAGACGCATACATATCACTGCAGTTTCCAAAATAAATAATCACTAGAGGCAGTAAAACCCTGACACCTTTTATTCCTTATCACATAAATGTAAAAAATTTAGATTAACAAAGTGTTATTTTTGTTATTAAGTACTTATCATGTTATGACAATATTAACACGCTGGAATATTTGAAAACTGATGGTTTTGAACATTAGCGTCACACATATCCAGCTTCATATCTATGGGTTTTCACAGACTGTAGGGTTTGTTCGGTAGCTCACAGAATACAGATACATGCTTGAGACGCAAGCAGCTTTGGTTCGAATCCTGTAACAAAAAACTGGTTTGGCAAAACTGCATAAAAGGAAGTTGAAATGACATGGTTGGTTTTGCATTTTTTAACTTCTTCGGGTAGGTTTGGGGTTGAATTTAGTGTAGGGTGTATTTCCAACATGATAAAGCATACATTTTTAGTGACCGTGCCTGGATATTTAATCTAATACACTTGTGTTTTAGCGTCACTCAGTGGACATTGCTCTTTGAAACTGCGGCGACATAAGTAAAAGTGCAAGGGTATGTATGCGATGTATCTACTGTAACACAGAAAGCATTTACAGCTGTCGAGGAGAAGTGTGTTCAATGGCAGATCTGAAACCTTTTAATTTGTTGCTATATGGTCATCAGCAGCAAGCACACAGCTCTTCCCCCTTTTGCCTTTCTACGGCCTGCTAACCATTCTAGTGAAATTACAAAAAGCAAACAAATGCGTCCTAAGTGCTGTCATACGTCCATTGACATATAGCTGTAATTTTGATTTATGAGCGGAACATTTTAATGCTCTGCACTTATTTAACAGAATTTGCACCCTGTCAGAACAGCTGACGTTTAAAAGCTTTCCCAGTTGCTGTGCATTGATTCCCTGAGGGGAGGGGGGCGGCTTTTCTCCTGCCCTCCTCTCAAACCCATGATGGAGAGAAGTGTGGAAAGAAAGCAGCGGTCCGTGACAGACAGCCGAGGATTACAGTCCCAGTATTTCCCAGATTAAAATGAGTCTGTAAGAGAATGTCATGATGTGCCACGGCCAAACTGATCACCACGTTGGCCATTTACTCCGCAAACACTTTGCTGACTTGAAAATCCTCAGTTTTCTACCCTAGCGCATAAATTCGCCTCCCCATTTTTCCCCTCTTTCGCATCTCAGGGAGTTTTTCCTCGCCACAGTGTGTGTTACGCAAAAAGCTCCATGCACATAAAATAGACGTGACTCAACAACCACAAAGACCGCAGCACATGTGAACAACCCGATGTAAAATAAACAACATCCACGAAATGTACAAATTGAATTAATAAACTAAGAAACAAAAGGAAATCCCCTACGCTTGAACATCCCCATGCTTGCAAAAGTAATGCAAACTATAATTTATTGAAAATGTTTGGCTCTCGTGACCTCCGTCGGGCATACTCAGACCACTTTTTCCCTACGCACCTGTCTGTCGCCTGCAGGTGTGTGACGACTGATTGCTAATTGAAAATGTCATTAAGGAAATGCCAAACTGTGACACAGATTCAAACAAGACAATCCATTTCCCCAGCAAATGCTGCTAATGATAGCAATAGGCAAATAATTAGCATTATGTACACTACCGTTCGTTTTTGTTTTGTTTTTGTTATTAGTCATTTATGCTCACCAAGGCTGCATTTATTCAATAAAAACCAGTAAAACAATAACACTGTGAAAAATCGTTACATTTAAAGCTTTCTATTTTAATAAACTAAATTTTCTACAGTCACTACAGTCGTTTTTAATATAAAATGTTTTAATATAATATAAACGATTCTTACTATTATCCGTATTGAAAGCACTTTATTTATTTGGAATATGAATCTTTTGTAACATTATGCACATGTTTACTGTAACTTTTGATCATTTTAATGCATCCTTGCTGAACACACATACGTATTCATTTCATTTCTTACATTTAGACGGCAGTATACATATCAATTAGCAAAAATATGATTTTATTAGTTAGTCGTTAGCTTAATGTACAGTATATCAAAGGAAACAGGCAATCTTGAATAAATTACGGTAACTATCACCGTATCTGTGCTTTAATACATATCAGAACAAAGTGTACGTGCAAAGGGAAAATGGCACAATTTACCTTATTATATTTAGAGATGATCTCAGTACGTTCCTCTGCTATCAGCACCTCTATGTCCTTCTTCATGTCAATATCTAGAAATATAGCACATAAGGAACAATTAATGACAAGAAGAAAAATAAATAAAGACAAAAAGCTGAACAATCTGGAAGACAGATTTTTATGTTTTTTAAGGGCTATATTTGAAGAGATGAAGTGATTCAATAGTCACTTTCCCCTTTGAAAAGAGCTCAGCAGAACAGGAAAAATATAGACGGATCATGAGTGCAACATATTCCTCTCATTCAGAACAAGAAACTGGTCCAAACTCAGATCTTGTTGGCACTGCGTAACCTGAGCTTTCATAATGTTTTGAAGATCCCGTTGGTCATATGAAGGCCGTGACTGTCTCAGAAACATTAGCCCCATGGGAACCACAGAGCCAGAAGAAGGGAACAAAGGTTCCCGCCGGGCTTCAGCTGTCTGAGAGTGCTGTGTGTCTGCTGAGTCTGTCGCACACACAAAAATAGACCCGGACCGAGAGAGTCACCCACTGCGGGACACAGCACTGCATGACACTCCATCATGTGTCACATTCACTATTTCCAGCCCATCGCCAAATCATACCATCCGACATTTAATACTAAAAACACAGCGCTGTATTTCTTTGAATGACAAGTCACTTGCCCTCAGCGTCTGTTGTGTTTGTACGGTACCGTCAATGACATTTGCTAACAGAGAAGTACACTCCTGGCAAACGCTGCCCTTCTTCTCACTCTAAACCTCTTCAGATTTCCTAACTGTTTAATTTCCCTGTGTTTCCCTCGCTTTCGCTGCTTCTTAAAGTTTGCTTATATCACATGGCTGTCAAAAAAGTACTGACACGAGGAGAACAAGCGAACAGAGAAGCTGATCTATGTGTTTCCTGAAAGCACAGTAATAAGTGTTTATAGGCATCTTCAGGCACAATCGTGGTTTGAGAGAGACTAGGCTTCCATGGCTTTCAAACCAGAGGAACCACAGGAAATAATTCTGTTCTTATGAATTTTGTACTACTCAATGAGAAAATCATTTACTGAAAACCCCAAACCACGGTTTGTGAAACTGAAGAAAAACAAAAGACTTTACTAAGCATTTTTTTTCTCATTAACCACTGGCATTATATTACATTGTATATCCTTTCACTAAAATCCCTCTCTGTCAGTTGAAAAAAGGGGTTACAAGGGTTGCTGAGGTAGTCTATGGCATAGACATTGTAAAGCATTAAAAACAAGTAAGGTTATACATAAAAAGTCTGGCACAACACCAGTCCAAATAATCCATTTTTACTGGAAAAACTGAAATGATTTATTAATGCTGATTTAGGTGGTGATAATTAAATATTCCAATAATTGATTAATTAATACACTTTTATTTTCATTTTATTTTATTTTTTATTTTATTTATTTATTATTATTATTATTATTTATTTTCATCTTAGATATTTTGGATAAATGAAAGCTACTTTTCAGTATCTAGTAAAATAATTTCTGTGTAACTAGCTTTTATTTTTATATTTAAAGGACACTTATTTTGAATAAGTTATTAAAAACATTAGCCTCCTTATAATAAAAATGCATCATGATATTAACACTTTACAATAAGGTAGTTCATTAGTTAACACTGGTTAACAACATCAGTAAACCTTAACTAAGAATGAACAATACTTCTATAGCATTTATTAATCTTAATGAATATTAATTGTAGCATTATTAAAATCACAATTTGTTTTTAATGTTAGTTAATGCACTGTGAACACAAACAAGCAATGAACAGCGTTATTTTCATTAACTAACATTAACAAAGATTAATAAATAGTGTAATAAAGGCATTGTTCATTGTTCATGTTAGTTAAGTCATTATCTAATGTTAACAAGAACACCTTATTGTAAAGTGTTCCCAATATATGTTGAATTGAATAATGAAACCAAGATTCATACCCCTACTTTTGAGATGGCAGAAACCTACTGACACACAGATATTCCGACTATGAACAAAAACCATAGAAGGTCCAGTTTTGATGTAAATTGAAGTATTTGCACAGCAGAAGAATTAATTGGGGAAAAAATGTATCTCAAGAGTCGTTTTGGAATTGGATCGTGACGGATAGTGAAGTGTCTTAACATTCCCACCCTAAAGTTGAGTTTGATGTTAAAGAAAGCTTATTTATTTTATTTAACTAGTTTGAGCACTTTATTTCAAAAATATTTTTTTCTATTGTGGCTGTTGTGTTTCTATTTATGCTTACAAAAACTTAAATAAAAAGTTGTTGTTGTTGTTGTTGTTATTATTATTATTGTTGTGACAGTGTGTATTAAGTGTATCATTTAACGTTTCCCCTATGGTCTAGACTAGAGAGAAAAAACAAAGATCGCAACACATAGCATTATCGAATCGCAATACTTGCAGAATCGAAATTTGTAAACTAAGTAAATAAATAAATATGTGAAGGATGTAGGCAGTCAAACATACACAACTGTTAGCCAATCATAGTGGGGGGGCGTTTACAATCACCTATTCAAATGAACTGTTCTGATGAGGGTCAAAACAGGACAGAAAATAGCCCATTACCTTACATTATAAATAAGCAATTAAAAAAACAACAAAGGCAGTTCATGAGCCCTTCAACCTGCACACTAAAGAGTCACCTTCAAAAGAACTGATTTGAAATCTGAATAAGCTGGCCTTATCCCAGATTTACAAAAATAAACCAAGACGTCAAAAAAATGTTATTTGTCAGACACCCTAATCCCGTTTCACAAGGATAAGCGTTAAAATCCTTCCTTCTCCTGAAAAAATCGGTGTTGTCATCTGTCACCCTTGCAGCAAACAGGTCAAGGATTAAGTTATGCAATCTCTGATGAAACCCCAGATTATAAACGTCAAGACTGTCATTCTCAATCTTTGTGTGCTATGAAGGATCACATGCTTTTTCCCTTAACATCCACTGAACTTTTTTCCACCCTTTCTCTATGACGCAAATAATTAAATATGTGTCTTGTTTATTTCGTATCATTAAAAATACAATTACAACATATTACAATTAAAATGATGAATGACTCCAACCAAATCCTTGCAGAACCACAAAAGCATATCCCTGAATTCCTTTCAGCAGAATATCTGAGAAATGCATTTCCACTGCATCCCAAATGTGAGGTGTCAACAAGGCCATGGCAGATGTTTTCTGAGGGGCTAAAGGGACTGTTTGATTGATAGTATACGACAGTCCCCAAAAGGAGGGACAAGACTTCCTCAGAGGGACCTTGTCGCAATATTATTTAAATAATCTTAACATTGTGACATGTGGAAACTTTCCACTTTTGAAGACTGGACTGCTGCATTTGACTTGAGAATGAGAGAAGAAGAAAAACTGTGGTTTGGTAGCTCGGTCGCTGGGTTTGCGTACCATCCCCCTTCAAGGGGGAGAGAAAGAGAGAGAGGACTTACAGGGGACTGTGATGATCAAGCATTTCATACAGACCAATCAGCTGTCGGCTATTATACATTCTGTATTTTACCATTGGCTTGTATCACTGTCGTACTTGTGTATGCGTGGTTCTGTTCACTCAATTTGAAATTTCAATGAGATTCAACCTAATTGAAGAATGCATCTATATAGAGTTTTTATTATTTATTGAAAGCCACTTCTTGTGATCAAACACAGAAAGTTACTTGGCGAATTCACTGGATCAGAGAGTTCAGTTTCAGTTATTCCTGAAGAACAAGTATGACAGAAATGAGGTCAAGATATTATGTCCCTGTTTGAATGAAGCCTGGGTGGGGTTTTTATTTTGATCGCTTGTGTCAGTGTAAAAGTGTCTGTTCGATTCATCTGGACTTTCCATTTTAGGCCTGACTGCCGCTCTGCTCCAACTCTGTTCATGAGTAAAATACAAGGGAAAATGTTGACCTACGGGCATAGATCTTACACAAGGTGCCATAAATAGCCATTTCTCCAGAGAGCCGGAGTCTAACGGTTGGCTTTCTAATTGTCTCAGCTTTCACTAGTGTATGGAATGACAGGCCTTTCTGCTGAACTTCTTCCCAGCTGGATGTGAAAGTCCATGCCTGACCTACTGTAGGAATCACTGCCCATTAGCCTCCAAAAATACAGACACTACGGTCAGAATAAGTTCTCGTCAAATCTATAGTATCTTAGTAAGTGGTTTATGTTTATGATAAAAAGATCAAAACAGCAAATTAAACAATGTAACATTATGCCATAACTCAGGAAAGTACAAACGTAAAGGTCATATTTTTGTAATGTAATAATGTTTGTCGATGTTACTAAAAGTAATTATACACTCTATTTGAAATGAGTTTTAGCACATAAAGCTGATGTCAGAGTAGTAATGAACTGGTTGCACTTTATTCTACAGTAACGTACACTTACAGTGTACCTAAGAAAGACCTGGTAGTACCCAGTAACTAGTACCTAGTTATTACCTAGTTATTGTTATTACTCTAAGAAGTACATAGTATGAACATGAACAACAGGATTGTAAAAATAAAAATGCTACCGATGGAGTTGCTGTTCACCCAACTGAAGAATATTTTCATGAAGAAGACAATAACTTGAATGTATGACAGTAAAAAAAAAATAAGGGGATCATTGTGGCCTGAAGCTATGAATTATTCATGTTTGCTGAATGAGGACTATGTTTGTTGGCAAGCATACATATTAAGAGGGGTCTTCAGCATTTTTAAAGAGAAATATGCATGAAAACATCGCTTTTAATTATTTTCATACTGCTTTTATTAAAAGTCACTATATCATAGTTTTCTGGCCCGGAGCTGTAGGGCAGAAACTTACGTAAGGTTTTTTTGTTTTGTTTCGTTTTTTTAAGCTTGTCACATATTTATCCAGTTATGCGGAGGAGCTTAACGCACACACAAGGGCTTCAAGTCGAATAGCTGTCATTCTCAAGACATTGCACTACACGTTGGAGACTCATTTCAAACTGTGACATCAAGCCTTGCTGGCCAGGGGCGTGCGCCGAAATCTGAGGACCAAACTGAGTCTAGTGTGGTTACGGAAAGAAAAAAAAAGACTACAGTGACTGGTTCCCTTCATGCAAGAAAACAAAGAGGTCAAGGTTTAAGCAAAGCCAAGACTGGACGGTACGACGCTTTTTGTTTGAGGAAAGAGTTCTGATTCAGAAAATCATATAGGTCTGCCCTGTTGACATTTACTGTTCTGCTGTGAAAGAGAGAAGGTAAACATTTAGAGCCGGGGAGAGTAGAAGTCAGCAGGGGGAGAGCAAGGACAACTGGCATCACTCGCACCGCCATCTGGGTGGGCCGTCACCGCCTCGTACTTGCTCACAGATGTACAGCACTTCAACACACTGAGGGAGCCTTGTCCTGACTGAGAGTCTCTCACACACACAGTGGGAGCAACACCAAGACCAATTATTAATGTGGCAAGTTGTTTGGTTAATGTACTCGGGTTCAGTGCTGAGCACAAGCATATGGCAGTGACGAGTGTTAACATCTGAGTGACTGGTAACTGAGTAGTAGTGCTGGAATGGTCACAGTTGCCAGTTTTACACAAAATGGACATAAAAAAAAAATCTATATTATGTGAACACCTCCCCACAGAGGTAAGGATATATACCTTAGATGGAAAACTAAATCCTAAAGAGGAAATACTTAAAAGAATCTCCAAAACCTGAAGCATGCAAAAAAAAAACATCTGGTAACACTTTAAGTGTCCGAAGGAAGGAAATGTGCAATACCTACATTCATATGTACCAAACTACGTAGCCATGGCCTAGTGGTTAATGGAATGTGCTATATATATATAGATAGATAGATAGATAGATAGATAGATAGATAGATAGATAGATAGATAGATAGATAAATGTAATATTAACTGGCTTCTGCACAAAATTATGCAAACGCAAAAGCTGAACTGTAGCTATAAAATATAGCATATATGTTGAACATGCTATGAAAAACGGCCTGTACAATGAATGCATTTACCATAGTATGAGATACATCATTGCATGTATGTGAGACAGAGCTACTGTATTTTGCTTACAATAAATGCAATATGCTTCTAGATTCAATGAGTGTAAAATAAAAACGAGCTTAGCACTGATGAAAAAAAAAAGATTTATATTGTTTTGGTAAAATTGAACAGGTTTAATATTTAGCAAGTAGAACTCCATTCTTCAAAGTTATTTTACATTGCTTTAGTGATTTCCTTTCAACATCCCTGACAGTAAGCATTTCAGTGACCTACAGCAAATGCCTCTTTGCTACTACAGTATTTGCTGCACTATTCAGCATAAATTGTGAGATCAATGCAAAGTAATCACTTTACTGTCAGAGTCATAGCCTAGCATCCAATGCACTGAGCTATGTTGTTCATTCAGAGGATACAAATCTGATGCAAATTTGAGACAGGTAGAACAGTCATTTCAGCCTGTTCTCCCTTGTCATTTCATGTCCCACTTCTCTACCGTAGCACTCAATACTACGGGGAACAGACCGAAAATAAAACTTAATAAAAAGAAAGCCTTGAAATTAAACTGATCTGATTAAGATAAACCTCAGTGAATAGCGCCAGTGTTAATGTCATTGCCGATGAATGATAAGGCTATGACCACATGGATAACAATTATGGGTAACGGGGGTGAATAAAAAGCTCATTATTCAATAACCATTATTTATTTATTTAATTTACAATAAAAAAAAATCAATAGCTGGCCAAGCAACAGAGATCTTCCCACAGAGATGGCCATTTTAGGCAATGTTTAGTTCATTGTGGTATACAAAAATGAATGAGCTTAAACTGACAAATAATTATAATTATTATTCTTGACAGTCAAGCGTTAGCATACATATTTTACATACATAATTTAACTGCATGTCAAAAATGAGCTTAAAAACATTATTTGGCTCAAAGGGATCGTCTGCATTTATTTATTGACCACAATGTCCTTCCAAACTTGTATGTCTTTTGTTCCTCTTCAAAACATACATTTTTAAGGGTTACTCCACCCCAAAATGGAAAAAAATCTAATTGGGAAACTATTAATCACTTACCTCCATGTCATTGTGTATTTAGGCTTCGATTAGAAAGAAAACGCATCTGTGTGTGGTGTCTGACACAAAACTGCCAATGTGCGTCCAGCGGATGCTCTCCAAAATGGTGCAATGCTACGGTACCAAATTTGTTGAATAAAGTCTTTAGTTTTGTTTTATTTTCCTACAAAAAGTATTCTTGTCGCTTTGCTAACATTACAGTTTAACCACGGATGGCAGATGCACTATTCTGACGAAGTCTTTCATACTTTTCTGAACCTTGACAGCGTTATTTACTTGGCAGTCAATGGGACTGTAATAAGCCTCTTGGTCTTCATCTAAAATATCTTAGATTATGAACAAAGCTTTTACAGGTTTGGAACGACATTGGGGTAAGTGATTAATGACAACATTTTAATTTTGGGGTGGAGTAGCCCTTTAAAGAAGCTTGAGAGATTGCTGTCCTTCAGTTGAAAGTCTATTCCACATTTGAGCTTCCGCAAAAACTAATGAGGGTTACATCAACTGAGTACATTTGAGCTTCCATGCAGCCGATATTTCATGAGCTCCATGTATGTGCATGACTAATGTTTATTTGTGGAAAAAAAAGCCTAAAAACTAAATGCTTGATTCATATGGATCACTTCTGGTCTTTATTAACTTTATTAACATCAACGTTTTGGTGGAATGGACTTCAAGTACACTTTCAATAGTTAATTGAAATTGTATTATTATTATTATTTTTACATGTTTGAAATTAAATAACGGTGAGTAAACAATGATTTCATTTTTGGGTGAACCAACTCTTTACAGGCAATATTTGTGAAGGATTGAAGCAATGCTGCGTCACAGTAGCAGTAATTGGATTGAAAAATAAACGTTTTAGGACAAAGACTGTGAAACATACATAAACAGATTCGTAAGAATAACTAATCCCTATGACATCAACAAAGAGCAAGAGAAGATAATGTGCAGGCTAGTCTCCGCCTCAGACAGCACACCCACAGACCTCCCCCAATCCACTGACTGACTGTCTCGTGTATATCGCACCCAAAAATGAGTGAAATCACCAGTTAAAACCTGAAAACAAAGCGGACTTGTATCGTATTTTGCCCTCGCTTAGAAAGTTTTAGCTTGTTTTTGACCAGACTGTCAATGACCCAAAAGTCTGGCTCTACACGCACACCTATCAGCGAACCGTTTATTCGTCTGCCAGATGAGCAGTTTTTATATTTAGTGACTGAGTCGTCCATAAAGAGTTCGTTGCACCGGTGTGCGGGTTCATCTGAATACAAATCCTGAGATGAACTTCTGACTATCACGGAAAAGGTGTATCCCATACTTTTGAGTCAATACAACAATTTTGGAAAAATAACTCTCATTTCTGCTCTCGCCTAGTTAAATGAGGCCAGTACGACACCGGAACGGATGTAAAACGCATCTGCAAAGAAGCCCACCCAAAAGCTTACACACAGATCTGTCATTGGCCTACTTCCATCTACTGAACATCTGTGTAGGGAAAAGCGGCGTGATTTACCCCCTAAACGTGCGCGTGTTTGTGTATGGAAACAAATAGAGATACACTGACCATGTTTTCTCTTATGGAAACGCTGGAGATAATCTCTCTTTGGATTTTAATCAACTACACGCACACAAAAAAAATACACAAAAACAGTAAATTGCCAAATGTAGGCCACGAGACCAAACAAAAGCATTTCTTAAACAGATTATCTTACTTTTAACATTTAACGTTTATTTCAAAGAAGACATGATCTAATTACAAAAACCACAACATTTTCTGATTATGTAAGTGTCTTGTGTGTAAATGCATAACCAGATTAAGCCAATTATCCTGTATCTGCAGTTTATAGTGCTATACCGTGTGGTATTTTTATGGATATGACCGACAATTAATAAATGGGTGCATTTGTGGCAGTTAACAAGTAATAACAGATACAAATACTATTAATAACAATAAAAAATAGTACCAGTTTATTCGTAATATTCTGGTTATAAAGGAATAGGCCCTACAATGTTCCACTATCTCTAGCACCTCCAAATCAGAATAAGAGATATAGAAAAACTAAAACAGTAAAAGAAAATGTGCACGTAAACATGGCCATTAAAAAAGAAGAAAACGCAGACACAAAGGAAAGCATTAGAGATGTGTCTAAAATATGGAGATCCCAAAAACGAATCACCTGAACTGCACAGGACTGAAGGATGCATTTGAGCTGTGATCAAGAGGGACTGTTTGTAAACAGCTTCCATTTAAATCCGATCAAAGCGAATGGGATCTATTGCTTTCTCGCGTGCGTTTTCATAAACCGCTTCTTAAAATAACTACCAGTGTCACGCGCATCTCGATTCAAATCGAGGGAATTAAAACAGGCGACAAGACGTAAATAACCGAGATGTCGCTAAACGTGGAAGGATGTCAAAAACGCTCTCGTCCCAGCTGCAAAATGATAATAAATATGGCTATCTGCGCATACCGTTCATTGTAACGATAAAATAACAGCCGTTGTGTCGTTGCAGCTCTTTCTCTGGCTGTATTGGATCTTGCATAATACCGCTGTTATGGTATGCAACGTTCAGGAGCAGTAAGAATAAACAGAGAACCGAACGCTATCGGCGAATTCATCAATAAAATCCCCCCATACATGAAAAAAAAATATTACCGTTTAATTGCAAAGACTCTTCATTCCTTCGTCGCTGGAAACACGGGAGGTAAAGCGAAGCGAATAGCTAAAATCCCGTGGCGAATACAATAGCTGCATGTAACAGAGCAGAGCGCGAGGCAGCGCGTCAGAGAGCGCTCTGTAGCAGCCTGCAGTTCGATCCTGGCTGGCAGCTGGTCACGTGACCCGCCGAGGACCGCCGCTCGCGGGGCCGGTCACGTGACAAGCCACAGACAACGACGAGCGTCCGTAGGCATCGACTGAGCGAGCGCATCTGCACGCATCTGTTTGAGGGATGTTATACAAACTTTATGCAAAATATCTTAAGTTTGTGTTGAGCCTCAAAGGTACACCCGAAACTGAAGTGCCACGTGAGGTTTTTGCAGGCTCAGATTTAATGCACAGTAACCTTTTAATTCGTAATGAAGATATTGGGACAGGCAGACAGAAAGACGAGAGACAAACAGCCAGACAGATGTCTGTCGTCAACAAATCGAAAAGAAAACAAGTGCGATAGCGCCCTCTGTTGGTGGGAGAGTGATAACGACGGGTCTGACCTGGAGTAGGCCTGCATCATGTTATGGGGTGACACGTTTGGGCTATTTTTTTTTTGGTTTATAATACACCGACTGTGTCGAGTGTTGTAACAAGTTAAATTAAAATCCTGTGTGATTCCCACGATCATAGTCAAAATATAGTCATTTATAGTAAATAGTAGTAAATATAGCCTATTGTACTGTCCATGTTATAGTATTTACAACACTTTGTTAATAAAAGCTGCAGCAAACTGTATAGTGAACTGATAAACTGTGAAAAATACTGTCCCTGCCCGGAAAAAAAAAAAAAAAAGCTAAAATTGACTTTTGGCTTGTTGACTGGTATTAGCTGGTTTAAGAAGGAAGTAGTTAGTAGACAAGCTAAATTTGTTTATTACTATAGATGTTAAAACCACAACAACTACAGAATACCACAACAAATAAATCAGAGATACGAAAAGACATTTTCAAAACTACTTATTTAACATCATCTAGTCACTTAAAACATCGTCTAGTCACAACAAAAATGCAGTTTCTCATTCATGCAACCGATTATGTTCATTTGTCTGTGGTTTCCTACATTTTCAGTTGCTAATATCATGTTGCTCAAAATGTATTATGTATAAATGCTAAATGGTTGATCTACTTGTCATAAACTGGCATGCATATTATCTGCACATTTCTATTAGACCTTTTGTAAATTTGCCGTGACTTGTGCAAGTGAATCTTGACTTTCGCAATTGAAGAGAATATAGATCAACCAATTACAACCCAGTTATCTGAAATAGCTCAAAGGCGCATCTTCAGCTGGAAAGCATATAAACAGAGGGCGACAACAAAAAACATACAAATTCTGACAGTGCATGAATGTCCAGAAAACAATCAGGGTCAACAGCCGAGAGGAAGGAGAGGAGTATGCTTGGTGGAAGGGGACAGAGGCAAAACAGAGAAAGAGGCAGAGGAGACAGAGGAGCACATCAGACAAGGACCGCTATTGTTGACCGTGTTGTCAGTCACGACCTTACGACGGCTGAGGATTGCAGCTAAACAGTGGGAGACCAGCCATATTCTCAATACATAATTCAAACATTTTGAAAAAGTGTCTTTTACAGTAGTCAATATGTAGTAACTGCTGCCGTGGTGTAGATAGATAGATAGATAGATAGATAGATAGATAGATAGATAGATAGATAGATAGATAGATAGATAGATAGATAGATAGATAGATAGATAGATAGATAGACATAGATAGATAGATAGATAGATAGATAGATAGATAGATAGATAGATAGATAGATAGATAGATAGATAGATAGATAGATAGATAGATAGATAGATAGATAGATAGATAGATAGATATGATAGATAGATAGATAGATAGATAGATAGATAGATAGATAGACATAGATAGATATAGATAGATAGATAGATAGATAGATAGATAGATATAGACAGATAGACATAGATAGATAGATAGATAGATAGATAGATAGATAGATAGATAGATAGATAGATAGATAGATAGATAGATAGATAGATAGATAGATAGATAGATAGATAGATAGATAGATAGATAGATAGATAGATAGATAGATAGATAGATAGATAGACATAGATAGATAGATAGATAGATAGATAGATAGATAGATAGATAGATAGATATAGATAGATAGATAGATAGATAGATAGATAGATATAGACAGATAGACATAGATAGATAGATAGATAGATAGATAGATAGATAGATAGATAGATAGATAGATAGATAGATAGATAGATAGATAGATAGATAGATAGATAGATAGATAGATAGACATAGATAGATAGATAGATAGATAGATAGATAGATAGATAGATAGATAGATAGATAGATAGATAGATAGACATAGATAGATAGAAAATAATTTCCCTTTTCAAACTAGTTTTGAAACTTTTTTAATCTAGTGCTCTTAATTCAATTCTGTATATCATACTATAACTGAATAGAGCTGACACAGTTTGTCTCAGTCTCTGGCTTAATTCTTAAAAGATATATTTTTCTCTTTCAAAACAATAGGTTCACATCTCTGAAAAGATTTTACGCAATACTTAAATGTCCATGATTTGCTCAAAACTGGCATACTCTTCACATCCATCAAAATCTGCCAGACAGTCATGTATTTTCCATAAATATACATGGATTGTTTTCTGTTTACATGTAGGGCCATGACATTTTTGATAGCACTGACACAATAACTAGGTTTTGCAGCAGCTGCGATTTGTGAAAGGCAGGTTCATATATCAGAAACCAGTTTTAAATGAATAGTATTCTTCATCGTACGACGCTATGATTATGTTTTTGATTCAAATATTTTACAAAGTTTATACAAGTCGATGTGTAGTTTTGAAATTGTGTTTCTAAATTGACCGTTATCATTATTTGTTAGCAACACTGTAGGTTCCCTGCTTATATATCATGCGCTGGCAGCGTGAGAGAGCAATGAATGGACACAAATGTGGGCTTATTAATAGCATGTCAATTTATTGTAGATAAGTAACAATGGATGGGAAGAAGGAGTGGAAAAGTAAATACGATAAATTCAACAGTTGTATTGAGGGCATGAGGGCATTGTAGACAATGCCCTCATGCATTTAAAAAAAAAAAAAAATAGACGCAACCACTAAGAATGAAAAAAAGGCATTGTGAATATACAGTAAAGTTTTTATGAATGAAAGTTTGCATTAAAGAGGTTAGATATGTTATTTATTAAATATGTTATTATGTTATTTATTTATCTTTGAAATCCTACTTCTGTAAAATTAACAAAACAATTTCAAAGTCTGCACAATGCACATGCTATTCACTAACGACTCCGTATCTGCTTATCATTTAGAGTACTTCTTTTTTTGTCCACTAGGTGGCAAGAAATTCCAGGCTAAAAGCAGAACCACGAATAACCTCGAAGTCCAACATGTGGACGCGCCGAAGGTCAAAGGGTTGCATGAGTGTTTCCCTTCTGTTCTGTTTATGCTGGCTTGGCTTTCATCGTAGCTAGATGAGACATTCCCTTACAGTGAACGAGGCATGCAAGGTTACAATCTGGAGGGTTTTTTTTTTTTTTTTTACGGTCATTAAAATAAACTCAAAACTGATGACAGAATAGATGGAAGAGGTCAGTTCTAAACAATTACAGATGAAAGTTTTAGGAATCATGGCCATATTGCTTTACATATTATGACAGTTGGTTTAGGACGTCTTTTAAGTCCAGCCATTCAAACACTGTTGCTTTCAAGTTTTCTCTTCTGTACTCACTGCAGGTGTGCCGTGCGGTTACGTAAGTCTGTTTTTCTGAGGGGATTTGCTGTCTCTGGTGAAAAGCAAGGCACTGGAGTGAGGGGGGCGAGGGCTACGCCTTTTCTTTTGTTCTTTTACCTGTTTCTGAGTATCTTATTGCCTTGCATTATCCAAGATACAAATAAAATCCATTCAGGGAACAAGAAATAACAGCAGATCACCTGAAATGAACCACTGAAAGTAAATGGAATGAGAAGAAAAACGGGAGCACCGAGGACATATACAGTATGTCAGAAGTTAATAGATGCGTATGGATTTGTTTGAGAGTAAATTGCTTCAAATAGCTGAGACAATTTGTGACTTCTGGCGACGAGTGAACATTGTTCAGACTGCTTTTCGCTTTGCGTCGAACTGATATTTTCTCATCTTCTAGAAAAAAGTTTCCCTGAGTCATACAGTTTTCTTAGCCTACTTTTTCAAACAACTGAGATGTGTTTGAAGAATAGCTTTTCTTAATCGAATGACAACCATCCCAACTGCTGGGAACTACAAAGGTTTTGTGGAAATTCGATCGTGTTCATAAATTCAATGGCAGCATGTCTATAATAGACTTTTATGACCCTGTATGATTGTCTTGAAATGAGAGATTCAACCCAACTAATCTGTTAACTGTTGTTTTGTACAGTCCGGTTTAGTTTCATCCCACGTAGCCTGTGTGACTTCAATGAACTCAATGAATGTCTTTTGTTTATTTATGCACTTCAAACGTCACTTTTACCATGATGTTTTTCGTTTGATTGAAGGGCTCTGATGTGAAAATCCATTCAAGACTCTGCATCCTTTATGCTGATACATGGGTGCGAATGTGTGAGAGAGTTTCTCTGCGAGATGTCCCCTTTCAGTTGTTGTGGAAATTAGAGTGTCTGTACGAGGGTGTGTGCGTGTTTGTGTGTCAATGTGTGTTTCAGGGTGCGGACAATGGGGCACGGTCATAATAGCCAGCAGAAATTGAGAGTGGGCGCTTTTGTCGGTTCATTATTTTAGAAGACAAATTGAAAATTGAAGAATCGGCCTATATTTAGTAGGAACAATACGAGCCTGAGGCGCTGCAACCTGATTCAGTGTTTTTAGGCAGACCCTTTTCCCGTCCTCCACGACAGAGCCATCGTCTCCTCTGAAATGGTGTGATCCAAGATTTCCTGTGCAACATGAGAGTGAATGGCAGTGCAGGTGGAGACCTTGAACAGCTCTCTTTGTACGTGTGCGTGGAGGTGGGGGGTACTGTTTGATTTGGCACAGAGCAGGATGAGCTCTCCAGATGAAGGTATAGATGTACAGTAGCGCAAGCGGTCAATGACTCTGGAAGGGCTGGCTTTTTACCCGCTGTACACGTTACGCTTCATAATATGCACCTCGTTTTATTAGTATCATTATAGAAATAAATCATCTCTTTTAAAATGTGGCAGACAGAAAAATGAGAGCTAGACGGAAAGGATGCCAGCTCTTCACATTTTCACATTCACATCAGAAACATATTAATTGTAATTTGCTGATCATATATGTGTGTGTGTGTGTGTGTGTGTGTGTCTATATAAAGATAGATAGATTTTATTGTATATGTTATCGTATACATTTAGATTTGATCATCATATTTTCATATTCAACACATTTTGGCTATGCATCAGAAACATCTTAATAATAATTAGCTTTTAACAAAAATATAAAGGATGGGCATTCACATTCTTGTATGTATATTCTTGTATATTTCACATGATTGCTTTTTTTAATGTAAATTTTAATATAGAAATTTTGATTTGGTCATCATATACGACTTCTTTCAAAACCATTAAATAATCTGACCCCAGTCGTTGCATAACTCCAGAGTTCTGGACTGGAGAATATCAGAGCGAGTTAAAGCAAGGTTACAGACACTCCTAGACAGAGGCCTTTCCTTGTTTTTGACATTCTCGTTGGGTGGACAGACTGTATTTCAGGGCACTTCCTTGACCCAGAGCTGGCTCGCAGCTAACTTAGGAAGGTGCGCTAGATGAATGAACGAGGAGCGAGGCCATCATTCCCGACTTCCTCTTCCCTAGTGCCAGGTGGAGCGGGCAAAAATATCACAAACATCACCAGTTGACTGTTGATCTGGACAAAGCAGGTTGTCAGTAATATATGAGGTCATGACAGGCAGTGTGTCATCAGGAGCGGCCGGCGTAGGAGGTAAGGGCACAAGATTAGTTCTTTTGAACTGAAAGCTGGCCGCTCAGATCATGTGCTCTCTAGGAAAGTCTCTCCTGCCATAGAGTGGTAATGAAATGGAACTTATTTACACAGTTTCCATGGAAACTACCCATTGGATTTTTTGGATTCATACTTTTTCCCTGAAATCAGGGAATTTGGTTTATTTAACCTATTCGGTGTTTTTTTCGAGGTTCCTACTCTTATTCCTAAAGCAATGCCCCGTCTGTGTTATAATAAAAGAAATGTTTGAAATATGTTTCATAAAAGATTGCTCTGACCTTCACATTACATCTGTTTTCAGAGTCTATTTAGTTGCAAATGACCTGCACATGATAAATAAAGGGAGGGGATTACAGAATGTTCAATAACCTTTCAAATGTTTTCTTCAGTTTGCCCTAATTCATCACAAACCTGGTTTTCCTTGGAGATGAAGCTCAGGCTGCTAGAAATATACCATGCGTTGGAAGATCTGAAATGGTCATGAACTTTTTCCTTGATGAACCTGCACTCAGACTTGAATTAAACAAGTTTGAAATAGAGTCTGAGAAACAGATGGAAGGGGGAGGGGATAGGGTTTTGCGTTAGGGAAAGTCTTATTACCTGCGTCATGGGTTTTCACTCACAGAGAAAGGCTGTCTGAAAGCAAGCATTAGGGTTCCAGTGTGCATGGAGTAACTTTCGCTTTGAACAACACAATGTTGTGTGCTCTCCGTCTTCGCAACCCAACCATCGCCGTGTCCCAAAGATCTTATCAGTCCACGAACCAAATCACTCATTGGTGCAAGAAAATAACAACTCGGCTCTCGCTGCCCTTTCATTGCAAACTTGTTCAAAGCGGCAGAACAACTGGCTTTCGCTTACATCAAGGACGTGTCTGTCTGCGTCATGGGTTGGTGTTTCCATTACCTTATGCTCAGAACACCAGAGGAGCCACCCTACCTCATGAGCCAGACCTCTGATTGATGTGCCTCGGCCTATAGTGGTGTGGATTTGTGGTTCGCAATATATAATATTTTGTTATGAAGTTGGACTAGAGCTGTGACCTCAGAATTTGACCTAACTGACACGCTCAAAAAAAGCTGTCTGCTTAGATTCAGGTCCAACTTTGCTGTAACTTTAAGACTTCTGTGATTCGACATGGTTTGCGGTGATCATACTTTCCCATTTGAGATGCGTAACAGCACTTAAAAACCAAGAAAGAACAGCTTCGACAAACATATTTCAGAGTTTCCAAAGCAAACAAATTGCTTACTATTAGCCACTCCAATTAAGCTACTTTTTGCTCACGCTCAAATACTTGGGAGACAAGCGAGCTTAATTTAACTTATCCAAAAAGACTTCTCTGCCGTATCACCACGTACACCGCAAGACGAAAAGAGTTTTCCGGAAATGTTTAGGCTCTTAATTTGCCACATAAAGTTTGCTCGATGTGATTTGGTAGGCAGTGCAATAAACCATGCCCCGAAGGCACAGTTCATTACCAGCACAAGCTCGAGAGCAGAACTGTGCTTTCCATGAGCTTGGCTCATTCCCTCACCCACAGTGGAGAACACGAGGTTGTTTCCATATCAGATTTCTGTAACCAGACCTCGCAAATAACACACTGAACCTACAATGTGTTGTGATACGTTAAGTATCAACAAGACAGAAGTGTTTCCCAAACACTTAAGCCCCTGTCGAGGCCTCCGTGAAAAAAAGAGGGGGTTCGTTTAACAACTGCGTAAAGGACTTCCCCCAATGTTTACAGGTGTTATTAGTTGCACATGTGAGCAGCAGTGAGTAAGTGGGCGGGAATGCTTCTTACTTTTTTTATTGAGTATGAAAAGGCCATTGAAAAGATCAGCAATCACGGAAAATGATGAATCAGTTGCTTTTGGAAGAATCGCTAGTCATTTGTTTTGGGGTGTGAAAGGATTTCTGTCATTTTAGAACGCTCAGCTGAGAGAGAGAGCGCTGGTGTCCGTAGACTTCAGTAATTACGCAAATGTCAAACCATTACAAAAATGCCCTTTAACTGCAAAATGTGAGTGTAAATCCACCGGGATCCTCGTTTTAACAAAGCATCATGCTGTTCATGCCTTCACATAATTTACTGTACTTTGTCAGGTACTGATAACCACAGGCTTGGAACCCTTAAATTAGATTTAAACTATAGCCTGACGAAAATAATTTCATCCTACTTTGCTCCCATTTCTCCATGAAAGTTTATTAAAGCCACGTAATTATGACAGAATATGACATAAAAACAATAACGAGATAAACAGTTAAAGCTAAGACCTAAAGTTATAATTATCAGACAAAAGAAATCATTTTCTCATCTTTTTGATTTTTTTTATTGACTGAACTGATTTATATTTTCAGCCGTATCATACATTTGTATTATATAATTTTAAATTTGTATTATATAAAAATTTTACATTTATTAGTCACTTATCTTTAGTTCATACAAGCTAAAACAGCGAGTATTACCTCTCTTAAATTGTATTTTAACATGCAACCTAATAGTCTGCATGCTACTTACTGCCTAATTTTCAGACGATTACCTAATTACTGATTTATGTGTTTATGGCAGGAGTTGTCAATGCTTTTAGTATCGTGAACTCCATCTTTCCAGACAAATTAATTTCCCTATTTTTTTCTCCAATCAGAACTAAAATGAACATGTGTAGTATGTTTATTGCGTATAAACACATCGAAGCGTACCGAAAATCAGAAAATCAAGCAGAGTATACACTGTATACACATGTATTCATACAGAAGAGAGAAGTTTGATCGTTCCGGTTACTATCATCCTTTTGTTGTTCGTCACAGAGCCTCTAATGTACTGTTTGTTTATAAGTGAGTAAACAGTGGTGTGATCGAAATGCCATAACGCTGATACGAAATTGAATTGCTGCCTACTTGTCCTGCCAAAAAACAACGGCCCAGAGAGCCTTCCTCTCCATCCGGCGGTGGGTAAAAACAATTTTTTTTTTGTAATTGACACCACATGTGCTTGTGTATGAGGGGGGGTGGTCTGTTACTCACAGTCAGTACCCCTGGACAAGCCATCCGTCAGCTAATATCATAGTACTGATGTAAGCGCCCTCTCTCTCTCAAACCCCCTGCCCTCCTTACACACACCAGGCCAGGGGAGGGTGACTGTATCTGCTTTCTCTGGCCCAGCGTACCCTGCGCAGACGCAGGTTGGGAGGTAGCTGGGGGCATGGTGGCTGTTGGCCAGAACTGGGAGGTCTGGAGATGGGGAGACTAAATGAAAAAGACTTTGTCAGGCCTTTGACAAGTTAAACCTGAAGGCAACGGTAAATCTGGAAAGCAATGTTGGTGAGTCTCTAAGATAATCCTCGTCTGTTGTGCATACTATTTCAGTGAAGCAGTTTGTCTGACTATTACCCTGTTGTCTGAAGCAAAGGCAATGACCCTGATGATCCCCGCTGTATCTGATGGTTTCATGCCCTGCCAGATGCATGTTGAAATTCATTTCGTGCACAAAAATGATATTAACAAACTCCAGGTGAAGACATATATGACTTTAGGAGTGAATGAGACCTTGTTTGCACCTGATATTCAGATGTGTTTTTGTAATCCGATCACAAGTGGAATGCAATTATTTCACAATATTAGATCGAAAAATAAAAAATAAATAAATGCATAAAAAGTCCATACATATACCTGGGAATGTGTCTCCTTGTGATCCAGGCGAACAAAATGCATCTTAATACCAGATGTAAACAGAACCTGAGTGAGTGAGTGAATAGTTGTTTACTATTATGATCAGGGTGAATTTATATGTCTAATAATAATATAACATAATACTATAAATATAAAAATAAAACAGTTGAAACTACTGCCTGAACTTTGAGCAAGGCCGTCTGCGAGATCAGATCAAGGTGTAGTGCCTCCAGTTATGGCCATGGTTAGCTTGGTTGCAAACAAAAGTCAGTTAAACGTGATTGTTGATGCCATTTTTCCCTTGAATCATTTCCTCTCTCTTCTAAAGTGATACCTTAAAGCATACTGACACTTTGGCAACTGCTGTAATTTGATGGAACAGAATAAAGGTCCTTTCGTTTAAATAATCAGAGTTATTTATTTCTTACCGTTGTTGTTGCATAGACATATTTGAACATGCTCGAGGCCTGCATCACTTCAATAATCATCTGGACTCTCGCCCTTGTAGAGGTCAACGGCAAGTCCAGGGCAAAAAGGAAGCCCAGCATGCCCCAGGAGGCTGAATGTGTTGTCAGCAAAGCTGACCTAAATGGAAATCCTGCTATCACTGTGGAATTTTATTATTTAGTCATTGTTTGATTCATAGTCACCTGGTGTCTTTCCTCCCATACTCTATCACAGGACACATGAGGGGGGGAAAAATTATGTTTGTCCAACAATAATATGCCCAAATACATGGTACAAGATTTGCTTTGCATAAAAACAACCTTGTGATATTTCCATTTTTTTTATACAGCACACATATTTAAAAGGGAAGGAAAGCTTGGGAAATGGTCTGCCGGTATGAGATGTGGTTATATATTTGTCAGTAGATCTTCCTATTATTTTGTGGACCACTGCAGTACTGGAAAAATAGCACTGATCCTCTTTGAAAACAGCAGACAAGGCTCTGACTAAGTGCTGGCCTTGTTTTGACTGAGAGCACATTATTCATTTGTGGCACTTGTCACGATTTAGACATTTACAAATTGTTATTTGCCAGACACTAAAGGCTTCTGTATTCGTGTGTAATCGGGCACCTTTTTATTTCAGTGCACATCTTAAACAGCAAATCAGTCTTAGCTTAACTTGAGGGTGAATTAAGGGACTAGTCAAAAAGCATGCGCTTGTCTTTTTTAATTCTCAGATCTTAAAAATTGAATATTTTGATTTTATGATAGTTAAAGACGCGTGCATATAACAAATGTGACAAATGCATTCACGCATTTATCTGACACTTTTTTCAGTTCAATCCAATAGAGAGCGAAGGTTTTGGAGCGTGAGACCTAACCTTTACCCATCACCCAAACTTCATGCGGTTTTAGATTTTCCAGAAAGCTGTGCAATTTCCTCATGGGAACCAAAGCAGTGTATCTATATATGCTGTATATGCTGAGTACATGCACACGCGCGCACACAGCTGATTCAGCCACTGCTTCCATGAACACCAGATACTGTACGCGAACATCCCGTTTAAATAAACTTTTATAGCGCCATGTTAATTGTACCAGTCAAATAGCGCTGACCTTAGTGAACCTGGTGCCTCCTATAATGAGCCTCAGTGACACAGAAAGGCATGTTTGCACTGAAGAGAAGGACAATTACTTCATTGGACATAGCACAGCAATATACCAGTGCAGACTGCACCTGGTCAAACTGGATCGTACTGGAGGTGGTATGTGAATGAGGTGAATTCTAGTCAACTCAACAATCAAGCGTTTTAATGATTTTGTTCAAAAATGTAAAATTAAATTAGTAAAAGATACGGAAAACATTCCTGAAGTGCTTTGCCTTTATCATCTAATTTAATTTAAGGCTTTGTCTTTCAGAAGGTATCTAGCTGGGAATAACGTAGCTGACGTGTCCTGACTCTGAAATACTTTTTAGAATACAGTCGTGAAAAAGTAGTGAACAGCGTACCACTTTTGTCTTGGCCTATTGTATTAAAACACTGGTTGCTAGATTCTTTTTTTTTTAAGGCACAATAGCAGCTGATCTGGTGGTCACAACCTGCAATTCATTTATCTTTGTGTATTCGCTGTCTTCTCCCCCTCAGTTTGTTAGTTTTTGTTTAGAAAATAGAGGAGGAAATGCAACAGCTCCGGGACCTCGTGGCCCAGTTGGCAGAACGTTTTGCCAGCCAATTTCAATTTATTTGAAGATGTGCAGGGACGCCACCAGGTGAAAGTGATCGTACGCCACGAGCCATGAGGAGCAAATGTCCGATTTGATCTCCTTTTGCTATTAAATATAATGTATGGGTTTTGTGTACTGATTTAAAGATGTTTCATTTATAGTGGTGATACTTCATCTGAATACCTTATTAGCAGTGGCACTGCCCTATGTCTTTTATTTCACTAGAATATATCTATATTTAGACTGCATATAAAAGTGGTTGACGGCTATTAGCATATGCCTTTTTTAGAAAATCTGTTTTTCAGTCTAACCATCCTGTCTGGCTTCTCAGTCCCTCCTATAATCTATTATCATCGCCAACATTTAATTTTTTTATTTTAAAAGGTTGTCAGTTAGGTAAGATCCAACGTCACCACTCTTATACTTAAGACAAGAAATATCCTCTGAGCCACTTCAGCTCACGGTCACAAGGGGGGTTAAGCACATCTATAACTGAAATCCAGGAATCGGCCCCGCTCTCCACAGTAAGGCTTAGGTGTGTTTCAGGTTAATATTCTTTTCCCTGAATCTTCCCCGAAAGTGATGTGTTTTAATTTGAAAATGTCCATCCCATGTGAAGACATGTATAATTATAGATCAGTTTCTGGATTCGAACCGAACAAGCAAGTGTGTGTTTTTTTTTTTTTTTGTGTATTTTCCTGATTGAAATTCAGAGACACGTTACAGCATTTATTAAGATTCTTTCTGCGAGACGCAAGATACTTCCTACAAATTACTCCTTTTACCATGCAGATTTTGAAAAGTGATTTTATCCGTGGTTTATTCATTCCTGATCACAAAATATCAAAAGATTTACTGAATTAACAAAAAGTATGCAAAAGTGGAATTTATGAAAACGGCATTAAAGGAGACCAGTTATGTCAGTTTCAGCTCAAAATACCCCGCAGATCATTTTTTATATAATTCTGAAAATGCCTACTTTGAGTGAAAGCACACTGATTTTCATTACATTTTATAAAAGTGAAGGGTTACTTATGACTGATTACCCAATAAAGCATTTGATAAGAAACGTAACTACATTTGTTGAATTTTGTCCGATTTCGCTGCTTTCAAACCACAGTATGGGGATGACTTTCTTTCACAAGTTAAATAGCTGTAATAGCTGTTGGCTAAAGTGCCATATACTACAAAATTAGAATATCCAAATAAATAGCCTACACTACTGCATTGCTAAATCTGCATCTACGCTGGTTCAAAACATCAGAATGTATTTCTGTCCACTAAAATGAAGAATGAATAAAGATCAAACATTCATGTTAGAGAGCAGATTTGTTTCCAAAGACATTTAGATAATAAATGCCCATTTTAGCTGTCATTTTTTTGTGAGATATTAAAGTAATTACGACAGTAACTGAGCACACATATAATTTACGTATACAACATATCATCCAGCGACAGTTAAAATTTGGAGGGGTCTGTAAAATTATATTCAAGAAGTGTCCGGCAGTGGCAACCACAGACCACAGCATTTCTGAGAGCTGAACTATCATGAAAGACCAAAGTGACTCTGCATTTCAGCAGAACTTATGCTGTGATCAAAGACACTTTCTACAGTTTGTTCGTTTCACCGTGCTGATTTTGGAAAGTTGTCCTTCGCTTTCACACAGTATATGACTTTGTGATCACAAAATCATAATTATAAGATTTATTGAATGATGCTTATAATAACATAATAACCTATTATATCTTATCTTTTGTCCACTTGAATAAAAACACGCCGTTCCAATGAATACACTTTGAACAACTGTGCTTAATGTGTGTAGGACTGCAGTAAAATTAATTAAGATAATTTATCCTTTTTGAACATTTAAATTGCTAAAACTGGCCATGTCTACTATCGTTATAGATAATGCACTAATTTTTTATTATTTTATAAATAGTAATAATAATTATTATTATTCATTATTTTATAAAACTAGACGATCCTGGATCATGTGAAACTGTTGATAATAAAATACAGAAAATTGAGTAGCTAACCCAAAGTAGCTAACCTCTGGGTTACTATGATTAGTCTCATCTGTGTTTCCTCTCAGTTTATATGTGTTTCAGTTCGGTTTTTATTGAAGGTCCATAGAATGCACTGATACAGTATTTTAAATTATTCTCTCATGTCTGAAAGTATGTAAGGGCAAAACATCTCCAGGAATGGTTTTATATGTCCATTTACAACCCTAGGATTTGTCTTTAGAAATAAATTGTCTATTTTTACCTTATTTAAAAGGGCCATGAATAATAATATTCAGCTCTTCTCTGATTGGCTGTTTCACAGTGCATCTACCGTGAATAACTCACATGGCAGGAGGAAACACAGGGAGGAAAATTAATATTTCAATACGTTCTCTCACAGCTATATCGTTGGGTGAATATACTGTATATCAATGAAGGCATCAGGTAGCCATTATTAATCTGCAATCGAGTTTCACTTTCACTTTCACTTTCACTTTTGAGATTTGTGACGCTGCACTCAGTGTCAGTACTACACACATTTTACAAGATCAGATGCTTGTCAGTTTTGCTCAGGATCTGTAAATCATTCGCCGTTAATATATCTTCTTACTCTGTTTATGTGATAGGTGAAATCTTATGTACTGTAATGTAACAGGCTACCACTAACAAAGAGCTAACTGTGTCCCTTAAGTGGGATTTATGGCAACTATTTTAAAGTGAAATGTTAACAATACTGATTATCCAATAAATCGTTTGATAAATTGGTCCCACTTTATTTTAAGTGTCTCTATGTCCTGTGCACTTACATACTAACTAGATGTGTATGTATGTAACTACAGTGTAAGTACATTGTATCTACCGCGCTAGTGTTTGTGTAATTATACATAGGTAACAACTATTTCTGTGTGATCTCATAATAACTAAAATAAAATGTTCTATAAAATGTACATTTACTTTGCAGGCACTAAAACATACAAAACTGACTTATTAACTACACCTAAAAATGAATATTGAAATCACGGCATTCGTTTTGTTATTTTTAGTTGCCATATCAATGACCTTGTTTGCAACTGCATTATTAAATTGTTCACTTAATATGAAATGATAACGTTTCACTCTGTTCTGTGTGTTTTCTGCTGCTAGCTCCTTTCCAAAAATAGGCATTTATAATGTTAAACAAGACTTAATTTTAAACCTTTAAAATAAACAACATTTCAGCAATAGTTTAATCTTTACTTGTCACTTAACATCTAATTTATTTGCCATAGACCGCAAAAGGCATTTTCTCTGACATGCTGTGACTGACAATAGAACAATAAAATACACCACAATTGCAACATGATTACAAAAAACAATTTTATTTGTGGGCTGTAATCCAGATCCATACGACTGAGAGGAATACACTCACATCCAAGCCTTTATTCTGTGATCTTTATCTATATCCCGAGCAGTGAGACTAGTAACCGTCTGACTGAAGCACTTACAAATTCAAATGCTGCCACTTCAAAAGAGAGGTTTTACTGCAGGATATTCAAATGCTCATTGGCTCTCACCTGCATTTATCACAGATTGTGACATGCATATATATATGGAGCCTGATCTCATGATTATACATATATATATATATATATATATATATATATATATATATATATATATATATATATATATATATATATATATATATATATATATATATATATATGGAGTCAGGTCACAGGATTATTGAATTGATTGTATATATTTTATTGATTCTTTACATGTGTTTATTTTTATGTATGTATGTAAGTAACATTATTATCATCATGAGTGTATATCAAAGAGAACAAAGTTGCCTTTTCGAAATACTAAGTGGCAGTTAAGGGAATAGTCTTCAATCAACAAAAAGGACTGCTTTACTGAAGAGTAATTCTTGTATCTCTCATTGTACTTGACAAAAAAGACAATTCTCATCTGTTGAGTGGACTTCCAGGGTGGGGTCTGCAACAGATTTGCGAGGGCTCATCCGGGCTTGACTTCATACAACGCCGTGAAGTTGATCCAGAGATTTCTGAACCGCAGCACCAGAGACTTGGTGGTGCTGGAGCCGTGGTGCTGGTGATTGCCAAGTCTACAGAGACATTGAGCTGCAGAGCGTGTGAAAGTGGTGAAAGGACCGCTGACTTCTGACAGTGTCGGAAGGGACCGCAAGAAGTGTCATAATGGCAGATCGTGCAAGAAACACCCCAACAATTTCTGTACAGGGTCTTAAACAGAAGATACTCTGCTGCAAAATAAGCAGGTTTTGACAAGATACACTTACCAGCATGGTAAATACTATGAAACACTCCATATCACCATTACCAGGAAGCAGCTGTGAGTGTCCAGTGAACAAGTCTACTGCCCGTCATATGACCCGTCCACATGGTTGTCCACATTGTGTAGAAATGTGTAGGGCTTCAAGGCTGTACTCATTGTTTTATTTGAGGTCAAGAAGGACATCACGCTGTTGAATGCCTGCAAAAGCAACAACAAGAAGCAGTCACTGAAAGGTATGAAAAGTGACTGAAGAGTCAAATGTAGAGCATCCCCAACTCAGTCAGGCATAAAAAGAACCTTGTTCACAAAACAGGAAATCGAGGCATCTGTTAATGAAGAGGCAACCCAGATACTCACTGAGATTGAACATAGAACTTCAAATGATCCAGTAAAAAACTGATAGGGAGTAAAGCTTTGACACAATGCAATTTAAATGGCTTACCAGTAAGGGCACTACTGGACACCGGCACACAAATCAGCATAATAGACCTGAAAATAGAAGGAACAGTACTTACCAGATGTTGAAGTGAGACCATTTAGAAAACTCCTGGAGTCTCATGACAACCTTGAGGTTTATGCCGTCAATGCCATTGATGTAGTATAAAAGCACGGGTCCTGACCTACGTGGTACAAACCATTTATCGTGGCTGTGAGGACCATCGCCTGAAGGTGGGCCCACATGATGTAGTCATCTCTGCAGGACAGATGGTCTGGATGAAGTGCCGAATCCCACCAAACATGACACAGTTATGAAAGATGCAGTGGCTTGGATTCCTTTCCTTTCACATGTCTTCAGTGAGGGATGAACAACTGCTGCATAGCACATGGTTGCCGAACATAAGTCAAAATGAGTTGATCAGGGCTCAACAAGAAGACTCTGTAATCTCTCAAGTAATGAAGTGGAAAACTGAGAATGTCACACTTACCAATGAGGTGAGAGGAGTGGTGACTGGGGCTAGCAAAAAGCTTTTGTGTGTCTGGAACAAGTTAAAAGTGAATGGAGGACTTCTATACCGATGGACTGGAGAAAGGAAGCAGCTTGTCCTTCCAAATATATACAAACTATTAGTGTTGGAGTCCCTTTGTGACAAGATGGGTTATGTTGGCATAGAGTGGGTAGAGGTGGAGCAGTATGTTGCTAAGAGATGCACACACACATATATATATATATATATATATATATATATATATATATATATATATATATATATATAAAAAACAGAAAAAACCTTCTGTTCATGTTCGAGCTGCATAACATCACACTCACCAATGGAACTCATGTGCGTTGATTACTTACACCTGGAGCCAAGTCGTGGAGGTTACAAATATATCCTTGTAGTTATGGATCACTTCACAAGGTTTGCACAAGCCTACTCTACAAAAAACAAATCAGGATGAACCGCTGCTGAGCGCCTTTTTAATGATTAAATTCCATTTCCTTAGTTACCCTGCCAAGCTACATCATGACCAGGGCCAAGAGTTTGAGAATGACCTCCTCCGTACACTCCAACATTTTGCTGGAATAGGTTATTCACAAACATCACCATACCATCCTCAAGGTAATCCAGTGGAAAGGTTCAACCGAACTCTCTTACAGATGTTGAGGACGCTGGCAGACAAAGAGAAGCAAAGATGGAAAGAACACTTACCACAAGTCGTACATGGCTACATCTGCACTAGGACACACGGTACTTGTCAGGAACCTCAGAGCACAAGGAGGCCCTGGAAATTTGAGATACTACTGGGAAAAAGCAAGTTATGTGGTGGAGGAACAGGTGTCAAACAACCCACTATATATTGTTTGTCCAATGATGGAAACGGATGACCAGAACATTACATCGAAACCTACTTCTACTGGTGTATGCCTTATCTGTGGTGGCTCCACCAAAATCTCAGCATACAAAGAAACCTGCAAAAGACTGAGACTATGGGCTGAAAATGTTATTATTATAATGTAATTGTATTATCTATTGTCTACGTTATCAAATTAAATCACTCACACAAAAAAAAAAACTTGCATAAAATAATATCTTGAAATTTCCATTTTTTTTTCAATAAACAAAAATTATGGTGGAAATTATACTTTTCTATGCAAATAAAACGCCAGTAGGTGCCAGTAGTGAGCAAATGAGTCATTGAGTCATTCATTCAAACTGTTTTTTCAAATGGCAGATTCATCAGATGTTATGCAAGGGTTAAACACACTTTGACTAAACTGATTTGTTCAAGACACTGAATCATTTAGTAATTAATTGACTGGTTGATGTAAGATGTGCTGTGATTACGCCTACAATGTAAGTAGATTCTCTCAGCCCTGGCCCAATTTAAACCCTGTTCATGCAAAGACTGTAGTGTTGTTGCCGGTGCCATGTTCTGGAGATGCTGTGTTTCATTGTGAAACACATCATTGTCTGACTCACAACCTGTAAGTTACGTTATGCTACTAAAAGAATGTTCCACTTCCTGATCAATTGCAAGTTTAAAGCAGTGTAGTTTAGTGTAGGGCTTGTAGTTTGTCGTTTCTTTGATCACGAATGCAGACATGGCCATGGTGATGCAATGCGACAGGTACTAAGTCCTTATAATCAGTAATTATGCCCCCACTGGATGCAAAAAATGGCTAGTTTGAAATGTCACATTACGGTAAGGTATGTAACATTTCCGTCACCTTATTTGGCCAATTACAATGTGCTGGATAGGAAACCAATCAGAGCAGACCTCGCTTTTCAGAACGATGAGCTTTATAAAAATATATGTTTAAGGAAGGCGGGCTTAGAGGAAAAATAACAATGTACAGTATGTGAAAAATAATGTTTTTTTTTTACTTTAATTTGCATAAACACATTTTAGATATCCAGAAACATGTCATATATGCTGCATTACCAAAATCTACATCTAAACTCTAGTTCAAATTCTTTAGTGTCATGTCCACTAAAATGAAGAACAAGTTAAGTTTTGTTGTTGTTGTTGTTGTTTTTTTGAAGAAACAAAGAACAAGCTAAGGTCAAACATGTTGAATAACCGATTTGTTTCCTAAGGCACACAAACATATTATCCAACGGCGATTAAAAGTTGGAGGGGTGTTCAAGAAGTGTCCAGCAGTGGCAACCACAGACCACAGCACTTCCGAGAGATGAACTGCAACGAAAGACCCAAGTGACTGTGCATTTGTGCAGAACTGTCAGTTTAAACATTCAAGCTCAATGCTTGCTTTGTATGTCCACAGATCTAGCGCTTCCAGCCCGACCTCACGGCAATTCGTACATATTTTATGAGGTGGCTAATTCATACTAATTCGTATGGCCTCACTCGTACAAATTCATATGATTTTTGCTAAATCAGACATATTTTACGAGGTGGCAATTCGTATGAATTTGCATGAATGACCTACACCTAACCCCGGCCCTAAATCTATCCATCACTGCTTTCAGACAAATCATACAAAATCGTACAGTGAGGTCATACGAATATGTACGAATTAGCCACAAATTTGCCATCTCGTAAAATGCATACAAATTGTTCATGAGACTGTGTCGGCTCTTCTGTTTCCCTGTTTGAATGCTAAATACAGACTTCTGCTACCTAGTTAGACATTGGCTGTCTGTCCATTGTGTTCTAGTGCAATGTTTTTGCCTCAGTTCTTATTTGTGGATATTTTATCATTGACTTGATAACTTCTAATAATGTTTAAACTTTGCAAAATTAGACTAGTAGGTTTTTTTAAATTATATTTCTATTTCTATTTAATTATATTTCTTTGATATCTTAATTTTCATTGAGCCGTGCATTAGGGTATAATTCTGGAAAAAGAAAAAATTAAGACATACATACTGTAATTTTACTAAACAAATGGTTTGCAATGCAATGTGGATTGAAACACTATTACAACAAAAAGTTTACCAGAATACATAACTTACGACTTACAATTACTTTAAACCCTATACAACTTGTAGTAAAGTGTGCGATGGCCCTCCCTGTTGTATGGTAATGTGTATACATAAGCTTTAAACAAACTCAGCATTGATTGGTCAACATTTTTCCACTTCAGTTTAACAGAATATCTTTTTTTTTTGTAACAGAACATTATAAGTAGGCCTAATAAAGAAACACAGAGTGCTTGAACATGTAGAAATAAACAAAACTCAAACAATTTAACAATCTTTTGAATTTTATTAATACATGGTACATTTTAGGAGTCCCTACATATCATGCAAAAGCTGCATTACCAATTCTACATCTACTGTACGCTGTGTTTCTCAACATCAGAATGTGTTTACTGACATGAGTCTTTTTTCAAACATTCATGTTGGATAACAGATTTGTTTCCAAAGACATTTAGATAATAAATGACCATTTTAGCAATCATTTTTATGAAATATTACAGTAACTATGACAGTAACATAACACACAAACATATCATCCAGCAGTGGTTAAAATTTGGAGGGGTCTGTAAGATTATGTTCAAAAAGTGTCCGGCAGTGGCAACCACAGACCACAGCACTTCTGAGAGATGAACTGCTGTGAAAGAAGTGACTGTTCAGCAGAATTTATGCTGTGATCAAAAAGAGTGAGAGATATAATGTGCACGACAAGGGCCAAATGTCTGTGGCTTCTTCAATTTGATTTTGCAAGGCTGAGGAAGATCCCACCCAAAGTGTGTGACGGTGAGGACATTTCCCCCCTTTTTCAGTCCTTATAAGTGCTGAATGTCAAAGCAAAGGCATGGATGAAATTATTTTCTTTACTGTTGCCATACAACCTCACGGTGTCAGTTTGCACACCTCCACCGCGACGCGAGGCAAGTACAGCACTTGGCTGCAGGGAACTTCCATTATGCAACATAGGTTTGAACAACTCTTTGAGGACATACTTGCTTGTCACTGCCAGATCGCCAGTGGCATTTCCTCCTGCTGCTTGTCAGAGTGGAATGTATTGATTCAATTTAATAGTTTCAATTTACTGTGGCTAGGTCTGTCTTCTGCTGCCAGCCGCACAGCGTGTCATGTTCTCTAACCTTTGCATCACATGAACGTACACTTATTCAGACACAACACGCTTTGACGAACGCACCCTTATTTCCAGATTAGTGTCTACAGCCAAATGAATTGTTGAAGGGTAAAATAAATAAACAGAGGAACGCTGAAGAAAGGCTGATACTCGCCTTTGGCAGCATGTTGGCTGCTTGCCCCATTTGAGAGCCAGGAGAGGTCATTTAAGGAAATGGTGTGAGAAAAAAAATAAAACGAAAAAGGTAGCAATCGCTTTTTTATCTTACGCAACAATCTGAGCTCAAGCTGACTTTAAGATAAACATCACTGCATAGTGTTCCTGTAGCTGAATCAGTGCTGCATAGCACTAGGAGCTCAATGGTCATGAGTTTAATGCCTAGTAAATGCATGGACTTAAAAATAACACGTACAAATGCAATTTGAGTCTGTCAAATGTATGAATGTAAATGTAGCATATAGGCCTTCTTGCTGAAGGTCAGTGCCGGAGACCAGAGGGCTTGTAACACTTGCATTGCAGAGAGACTGTATTTGACTTTAATGAGCCAAATGAGAGGAGAGGAAGCTTGGGTCGAGTCCAACTATAACATTAGTCTTCACCATTTGCCCTTTTTCCACTCTCTGTGCTTACATTGAGAAGAAGAAAAAAACATTGCTTGCAATAGGACAGACCATGGGTAATAGGCTTGTTGGGAAAAGTCTAAGAAAAATGAAAAGATTGATCTTTTAGAAAGAAATTTCTCAAGCTAAAGCAAGCAGTAGCTGTTGACACTAATGCCGTGGATATTGTGAGCCCCTTGAAGCAAAAAGATTTCCAACAGAGCTTCTTCCACTGCTTTAAAGGTCACTCGTTACATTGTGATTCAGAGTAACTGACTAAGACCATTCTGACCAATGTATACAGCCCAAATATGACGTTAAAAGTTCATACAAACATGCTATCAGGCTCTAGAACATTCCTCAACAACTGCGGGCAGAGTTTGTACACATCGCACGAAATGTTGGTGGAAGCCTGCTGATGCCAACAGAAAAAAATTCATCAAATGTGCGTAAATGTTTTGGTAACCTGAACCTCAAAGGCTTTTGCATCACAAGGCATATTTTGTCAATTTGGTTTTGTTTGTTTACAGAGGTTTCAAACTAGTTTCAGGCCCCATTTGATTATGGCATTTATGAATGCGAGAACATGAGTGTTATTCCCCTGCTTTTTCGCTAATGACGGCATCGAACAGACGTTGTTTATGTTTGAGCTGTGCGAACGTCTTCTTCGGTTCAGCTGTAATGGTTCTGATATTATTCCAATAATTGTCTCTCGTTTCTTTTTAGAGTGTGGGCTTTGCCATTCCTAGTAGTCAGTGCCCCATGCTTGGGAGCATGAGGTCTGTTTTTTAAATTCTTTTTAAAGAAAATCCTCTGAGGAGAAGGACAGGTTCTCTTCAAGAGCCCCGCTGGTCTGCTTCTTGGAAGTGTGTGTCTGGGGAGGCCAGGCCTCTCATTAGCTCCGGGTTACAGCGCTGCCTCCCTGTTTGGCTTCCTCGAGCGTCTGGGGGTGAGGGAGGGGTTCTTGGAGAGGAGAAGGGGGTGGGGGGGCAGTAATCCCAGAGAGAGGGAATAATAACAACATGTGCATTTATATCCTCGTGTAGAGAGTGGGATTTACCTAATTCAGACCACCTCAGATCCTGCTGTTCGTCTGTCTTCTTCAGCTCTTTTTCTTTGATCATTTGAACGTTTTGACCTGCTTCAAGTGCCACACCAGTTTGCTTTTTGTGTTCTTATAACAAAAGTCATCATTTAATTTCACATCCTGACCAGTTTACAATAAGTAATTTTAATAAATCGTGTTAGTTCCTGCATGTGAACTAAAGTTTTTACACTCAACATGACTGTCATTGGACAGAAAAAAAAACATTACTAAGGAAATTTTGAATGATAATTTATAAATACACTGGTTACCCAGTGGAGAAGCTGTCATTTTATAAAGCGATTAGCTGTTTCTTAAGTCAGTGCACTGATCTTAATTTATTAAAGCCTCTTTTGTTGACGTCAGTCTTGTACCAAAAGGCAACGCAATCCCTTGAGTCCACACTTTCATGATGTAATGCTGCTTTGATGGTTGGGTAGAAGTCTGCTGCAGATCTTGCCTCAGTGCTCAAAAGAAGTGGGCAGTATGGATAGCGGCCCCAAAGTTTGAACTGTTGCAAAAAAGTCAAATGGGACACCCAGTGGTCCTACGGAAAAAACAGAATGTGACAGTATTGATGGCAAATATTACTAAATAAAAGTCATGAGTTTATCTGCACTCAACAATAATAACGCTTTTTGCACAAAAGTCTTGAACATTAAAATCATGTGACTAATGTCATGGTGCAGCATGATTTTCACTATTCATTGCTGTAGTTGGGCGCTGGATACAGATGTGGTGCACCGCCATGCATACAAAAGAATGCGTTAAAATCATATAGATGTGGTACAGCAAAATTATAAACACAAATTTTCATAAAGTTTTGTTTTGCTGGTGTTTGAGGCTTCCTTTAAGGAGAAGGGCTCTGATAGTGATGGCATGCAAAGTCATATAACGTAATTTATGAATCTTAACGTGCCAAATTGGCTAGTGTGTTCTCATGCATTTCCCGCCATGCTTGATTTTCACCCACGTTTGGTGGGTTGGCTGGTGTTTCTGTTACCACTGGTGCGATTTATAGTCCAAAAATGAACAAATTGAACCTTATCTTAATTTTATCTTGAGTTTGGTTTGCTTGCATCACACCCCAGAGAACAAATTCCTTAATGCAGCCACAGTATGTAAAAAATCTGTCATATCTGTCACAGACCTGGAATGATCCAAATATTGCACTTTAAGTTCTTACCACATCGTTAAAATGTACAATATTATGATGCTGAATAAGAGCTGGAGTTGGAGAAAGGTCAAGTCGGGTGCATTCTTGACCGTTCCTTCATCGAAAAATTGAGCTCTGTCATGCGAAAGGGTGTGAGTTTTCTTTCGCCAAACTGTTATAACAATGAATGCATGCAGACTACTCAGAAAGTCGGAGTATCCAGAATCCATCTGGCCCTGAGCCAGCTTGTACAGCTGTGCTTACCCTTGTTGTGAGGTAAAGCCACTCGGATCAGGCGGCAGGGCGTGTACTGGTTGACCCATCGTCCCAACAACCCAAGAGCAGCCGGCCAGCAGGGCTTCCATCCTCTATGTCCCTAATCACCAAGTTCCTTTCCAACAGCAACCTCCGCTATGGAATTGCAGGGCAGCAAAAATAATAATAGCTGTTTTTCCCATTCTGAAAGAGGAGCCTTGCATGAGATTAGGCGATGGGAGTGTAAAGTGATCACAGAGACTCTGGTGCTCTGTTTTTCTTACCCTTGTAATGTACATACACCCTTAGGCCTGTGCTTCTCCTCCCTGACCTAATTCTCAGACAGCGGAAAGGAGGGGGTAGGAAGTGAAGGAGAGCAACGGTAGGTCACAGAGTACAGGCTGAGAGCGACTCGGGTGACCAATGAGTGACGAAAGCATCTTGTGTACAGAGATAGGATGGGCTGGTGTGAAAGAAGAGATCTGCAGACATGGAGAAGATAAGCAGAGTTATCCTTGGTTTCCACACGATGCTTCACCTCACATGACCCTGAGAACTACGCTTGGGTCGATTAGCTGCCTATCGCCTCATACATCGTCTCAGTCGCTTGTGGCTTCCATCCAGGCTGTTTTGTTTCAGATCTCCTCAGACGTTTTGCAAGGGGTTTAGGTCAGACTGGCCTGACAGATGCACTGATGCAGGCTCTTTTCTCTCCCATCCCCTGGAAGAGCGGGAAAGTGACGATGACATATTTAATCCATTAAAGGGGAAAAAGATGTTTACGGAGAACGCGGACAGGAGTGTGTGCTGTTGCAGGGCAACTGCATATGTCAGTGCTCACGCTCACATACGGAGCCAGACAACTTGACGATAGGCAAGTCCTGGGAGATGGAATTCAGTGTGAGGCTGCACGCCTTATTTGGAATCATCAAGTCCTCTGGTTCGGCAGAAAACGTGGAGAAAGTGAGGATAAAAGGAAGAAAATGTTTATTTGCGGTGCTTAGATCCCCAGGCGGTGATATGAGGTGGGGAGGCATTCCAGCAGAATGAGAGATCGTAGGTCAACAAAAGAACATGATGAACAGTGTCCAACGGTTTTACAACTCTGTCAGTGATGCAGGCACAACATAATGTTTAGGCAAAAAGCATACTAGGTGGCAAATACAAAACCTGCTAATGAATACTAATGGTTTTGAATGTTTAAAAAGTATAATGAAGGAAAAACTGAGGACACTACGAGAGTATTGATGTTTGGGGCTTACAAAAAATGTTTTTGATAGAGTAAAGCATACAACAGTTGTGTTTTGAAGAACTAATCTGATATAAACAGAACCGTTTCTGTTAATGAGATCTGGAAATGTAAAGAGGTTTTCTGGGATCTCATTCCTCCTGCTATAATTTTGTTTTGAGTGTTGAGCCGATCTACCGAGCAACTAAGAGAATATGAAGGTTTATTGGATAGGTGCATTATAAAATAGGAGGCCAGGTTAAATATGGCCCACTGGGAGCTGCAACACTTTAAAATGGTTCAAGATTGCATTTGGAGACTCTTAAATGTCTGAGAATGTTGTGGTTTTGCTGTTTAATGAACTTAACATCTTGCTCTACTTCAGGCAGATTTGAGGAAGTGCAGAAAAGAAGTGTGTGACAGAAGCTTTCTCACTGCACTGAAGAAATGTGGAAAAACAATGAGTTTACCCCTGGCTGCTGGCAGCGAAGAAGCCATGTGGCTTATGAGAGAAAAAGTAAAGGTAACAAATAGCTCTCACAACTAATCTAGTCCTTAAGTTAACCATTTCAGCTCGCTCCCCCACAATTTGACAAGATCTACTGCAATTTGGAGTAATTAAAGGAATGCTGGGCCCAGCTCCCCCTCACTCTGATTTGTCTCTATAATCAAGCAGCAAGTTCCTTTGAACTCATTAAGTGCATTTAAATGACCACTGTCAGAAATATGTTTTAAACTGATGGCAGCAAACAAGTGTAAGTACAGTATGAGCATCTGCAACCTCTTCGTGTTAAATGCTAGTGTGATATATCTTCAATCTTCTGGGTTTTTTTGGTTGACCCTAACCCTAACACTTACCTAGTTAAATTCAATAAAAAAATTTTACAATATCTTACACAAAGACAAACATGTAAAACACTGTTGATGGGGCTAAGGGACACTAATAAGAGTGTAAATTTATGCAGAATAAAGACAAAAGAACATTAATGAGAGGAAATTGTCTGTCTTACACAGGACAGCAATGCGCATAAAATATGTTAAATATGTCTTTTTCTTTGACTTTAATTCTGACCGTGTCATTTTCATGTAGCTTTTGCAGAACCAGTGCTCTAGATTGTGTAATAGCAGTGACATGGGAAGTTTGTGATGATGGGTAGACACACACACACACAAAATAATTTATTGTTGAGTAAGATTTATCCCAAGCGTGTATAATTACATAGTATGATTTATATTTAAAATCACATGCAGTACAGTTGTTCGTCTGCTTCTCTCTTCCACTACATTTCTGGTTTACTCTCCAACTGTCCTCTCCAAAAAAAAGAGCAATCTTTAAAATATGCATGTTTAGTGCAAAATTAAGCATGGTTCAGCCCTGTAAAGGAAGGAGAGGGGAAGAGCATGTACACATAATTTTAACGAGCTTTCCTTTGGGATGGGATTAGCTACCAAAATGGCCTCCTCTGACGTATGTGTTTGATTTTGCTCGCTGAGGCGTCCATGTTGCTCTCAAGGCGGAAATGATCGGGGCAGATTAGACTGCCCTGAACAATCAGCTTTAGCTGCTTCAGAGAAAACATATGGGAAAGACTGTGAGAACCTCTTAGTGTGTTCACCCTCGATCACAGACCCTCCAATGAGGTTCACATATAATGTACCGATTCCCAGTTCATTTTTTTCTTGGCACTTTTGACTATATTTGGTCAGCAATCCCCAATTTGACCATTTATTTGACAGCTGTGACATCCGGAGACATTTCATAAGTACATTTTATTGAGTGCTCATTTTTGTCTAAACGAAAAGAAAACATGTAAACAAAATTCATCAGAATACTTGACTATTTGACTTGACTAGGATAAAAACTGAGCTGAGCTCAACAATAAAACTACTGTCTTCTATAGTAGCTAATTGAACTAAATTGAATAAACCCTGAACTGACTCAAGCTGTTAGAGCCTGAATACTCTTTTCCATAATCGATTCTGTTATTTTGCTGTTTATTATAGTGAAAACGTTTTTTTCTTTACTTGGCTGTCCGTTTAGAAAGTGTTTTTGCTTTCAGATAGTGTAGTTATAACATCTACCAGCAGGGCCTAATTAAACTATGTTAACAAAGCTTCACACCTTGGGTGTGTTGGAAATAAATCCTATAGAATAACTAGGCTGTTACTGAAGGATTGAGAGGTCAATTGGATACAACAATAAACCCGCAAGCTGGAATCGTTGTTGCACATTTCTAAATTGAAGAGGGTGTTTATTAAAGACAAAGCCTCAAAAACCGCCTGATTATGGGTCATAGAGAGGTGGAAATTGTGATGAAAAAAAAACTGACTGTTTACACAATAAGTGGACTTTGGGAAAAAAATAAAATGGTAAAAAAAAAGCAGAAGCGATCCAAGTACCACTGATGGCTCAACAGCTAAAAGTCCCATTTGCATGACTGCAAAATTCAGATACATAAATTCCAGTCTGGTGGCAGCCGGGCTTAATTAATGACTCTGAATAAACGTTTTAGCTCTCAACATCTGTGCATGCATGGCTTTGGGTCCCGTTTCAGTAGTCTTTTACATAGCAAGACCTCACTGCACTAAGTTTGACTCTGAATGTGTGGTTATTTTGTCACTCTCTCATCACATGATTTTGATTTAGTTTTACAGCCTTGCAGCCACAAGCCACAAACCAGAAATAACACTCAGGCTGAATGACAGTCATACACCATTGCCAACTCTGATATGACAGCACTTGCCATATGAATAAATAAAAGGTAATTTGACTCAGGAATTATTAACTTTGACAGGCATTCAAACCATTCCAAATTATTTGAGGATGGAAATTACCTTTTAGTAGGCACCCGTAGTACAGTGGGCATGGAAAGTCGAATATCTAAATCAAACACTGCAATGAAAAGTGGGACATATGTTGATTTAAAAAGGGGGACCTAAAAATTAAGAAAATGCACATGATCACTACCGCTTTCCTGTTCCAATATGGCCTTTCGTTGTTTTTACTTTCCTTCATTTCTGTCATTTAATGTTTAAAAAGTAAGCAAACAAGAAATGTATGACATTTATTCAAACATTTACTTTGGAGAACACAAGATATGGAAAAAGGTATTACATAGGCTCATAATACACCTAAATCTAGTGATTTCCAGTGATTTATAAAATCCTGAAAAGCATATTTGTCAGACCTGTTTTGGTTTTACTGATTTGTGTCACAGACAAAAAATGAGACATTCACAACCAGTGTTAGCCAGATATAACTACTGAAAATACAATATATCTTGAAGAGAAATAAATAAATGAATCAATATTTTGGTAAATTCGATCCAAGAGGTCAGACACACTTTAAACACAAAACTCCAAAATAATCCAGTAGTCCCAGTGTAGCTTTCCCATTCCGTATATTCTCCACACGTTAACCAATGATTTTCATCATTTTTCCTCTTTGTTATTTTAAGTCAATACCCACTCCACTTCGCTGATTCACCAAAAACAAACAACTGGAATTTTAATACAGTTGAGTCTCGATGAATCATTTTGCACAAATGATTGAAAAATGAAAAATGTTGTGTAAAGTACCAAGCTATGAGCTGTTTATGCATTTTAATGGTGCTTGAAACGAGATACCCTGTATGAGCCAAAGTTTGGGTTTGTTTTCTGCTGATATAGTTACGTATGACATTGTAGTGCGCTTCTTATTGTTTGGTGGATGGATGCACTGTGCATTATAATGTTAACAGTATCCTCCTCTCTGATTACAACATAAAAAAATGTATGAAAACTCAGAGAACTGTGTCAGCGGAGACTGGGTGACAATAATAATAAAAAAAAAACAAAACGTAGCCTGAAGCAGCGTTACGATATTTCTGCATTGAAATGGCATCTTCTTTCTGACTGTCCATTGTAAAGCGTTCTGTACTACACAGTTAACTGGAATTTTATGAATAATATTCCACACATTTCTTGTTTTTGTCTGATTTTACAGCAGAACTACATGCTGTTCTATTTAGTGCTTCAAAACAACACATTACAATGTTGCATAAAATGACTCGGTTTACATAAAGCGTCGGTTGGAATAAAACCTCTCATCACAGCAAAGCTTAGCATCAACACATTTAAAATATGTCGTTCCCCTTTAATGAAGTAACTGAAAGTCAGATCATCAGTGGCATAAACTTCCCAGTCTATCCATCGAGTTGCCAAAAACATGTTTTTATATGCCATGGTTTTGACAAGCGGGGAGTCTTGTATTGCCATGACTTTTTTTTAATATACACTGCAGCTTGTGGTCAAATTTGTCACTTATTGTGTATTGTATAGAGCGTGGAGGTCCAGCTTGTTTCAATTAGCTGTTGCAGCGGGCTGTTTCTGATTAAATCCTGGCAAAGCCAAGGTGATTCCTTTCTTAATGAAAAGCACTAGGGAGGCCAAATGCAAAAGCCTGGTTATCAAAGAATAATAGCCCGCCTTGAAAAGGTCTCTTGCTCTCATCACACTTCCCAAGGAGTTTCCCTCCATGTGGCCCATATAACAAATGTGCCAAGTCTGTGCATGTCAGATGGATGAAGGGGTTGCTTGGGGTTCAAATGAGGCTGCGCTCTCTGTTTACCTGTTATCTCAGTTACATAGTTACCAAATACTGGCCCGCGTTTCTACACTGCATCATCCAAGGAGTTTTGTTGATTAGGTTTTTTTTTCTGACTCTAGATTTATGGATCATCTCTGTCTCCACGTAGATAAACACGCATGGAAGAGGGAAGCCTTAACACTGACTGTTTCTAACATGACGACTGTAACTTCACTGTACCTCTTCTCAATGATATGTAGTTTTATTATGGGATACAAAGATAGTTCGCCATTTACTGTATCTCCGTGAGCTTCAGGCAAAATGAAACATACAAGCATAAAGATAGTTTCATTACCTCTAGGCTTTAAAAAATAATGTGTCTGCACGATGCAGCAAACCCAGTTTGTTTTTCTTCATGCCGTGCAATGAAAGCAGGATGCATGGATGGCTCGCGTGCAGTCGGTGAGACCTCACCCTGCAGATGAACGGGAAAACAATGAGCTGATCAGAAACAGGATGGTGCCCTGTGCCAGTGCCAGGCCCATGAGGGACCCTTGCCTGCTCGACCGGTATAACAGACCTCCAGTCAGAGAGGTCAGAAGGACGACTGGAGGTACAGCAGTCCTGACACATCACAGGAAAACAGAGAGGGGCAGACAGGAAGTCAAACAGCTATAATAAGAGGGAGATATTTATGAATAGATGAATCAGCAGTAAAAGAAGGGAAAAAAATACATGAATGACGTCTCAGTTAAGGCTATTAGAGTGGTACCCATCATCACACATGCTAGATGTTTTGGATTTATTATTTCCTAATCTTATTTTTTTTGCTGGTTATTCACACCTCTTGTCCAATAAATCTTCACAATTCATTCACACAGGCAAGAAGTTCGTAAAAAGTTACAATTACCAGTGTAGCGACGAGGTTAATTATTGTCTCTGAGACCGCAAAGCATGTACAAACAAATGCTGAATTGTATGAGATTCCACAGCTTTTTGGCTTATGCCTTTCCTTTTATAATTAAAGAGCTCTTCACAAGTCACAACAAACACGTTTTGAAGCATTCGCATGCAAATAGCATGAACCCATTTACCATAATTAAAATCCATTTGTTGTCCACATCCTCCACTAAAAGCTGGCTCGTTTAAAAATGATCCAAAATCGAGAACACAAACACTAAAAAGGCTCTCTTCTCCCAGAGAGGGAAACAAGAGGATGTGCCGGTTCATGCAGTACATACAGCGGTGTGAAACACCAAAAAAAACATCTTGAAACATGTTTTTAAAAGTTGACTTTACACATGGTGCAAGAAACTGAAAAGCTGCAGAGCATGACAAGATGTGCAATTAAAAGTGCAAAAGACATGTGACGGAAAACACTTTCAAAAAATGAAATGCAGTCAAGGGTTTTTGTAAATATGAGGTAGTTGAAAAATTCTGGAACCTTACGCATGAATGTGTTTATGTGAGACTCAGAGCAGTGGAATATTAAAAAAAATATGTTTTTTGAAAGTTTAAATTGAAAGTGATGACATTTGTGGCTGAGTATGGTGTCCTATGTTCAGAATTTGAGTAGTGTGTTTTCAGAAGCAGAACCTGATTTTATCAAGTGCGGCAGCAGAACCTGATTTTGTTGAATTCGGCGTGTTCTTAGATCAACATCGTTGACCCTGGAGCAACATTATGATTAACCAATCAGATTTAAAGAACCAGATTATAGTTTTTCATGATGTTTATGCTCACAGCCAGTGTTTGGTGGCTGTACAGCAGTGTCATTCATCTATCATTTCCTCTGGCATTACTCATGGGTAAGGTTAGGTTTAGGTGTAGAGATATGGTCAAACTCAGCAAAATCAGTAAGTGCAAGTGTGGCATGTTCCTGGATCAACATCTTTGTTGACCCTGTAACAATATTATGATTAATATCAAATTTGATTATTATTTGATTATAGTTTTAATGACGTTTAGGCTTATAATCAGTGTTTGGTTCTTCTTGTACATAAGTACATTCTTCTATCATTTCCTCTGATTTTAGGGAATACTCGTGGGTAAGGTTAGGTTTATGTGTATGGACATGGTAAAGACTAAATTTGTTAGATTAAAATGTTGTTTCTGGGTCAACAATATATGTTGACCTGTGGGAACATCTAACTCCCCAAAATCAGGACATTTTCAGAATGATGTGTTATACAGTACACAAGATGTATACAGTACTTCAAAAGAAAGCAATAGTCAAAAGTAAAAACACATTCTGAGTGAACAGCCCCTTTAAACACCTCTCATTTTTATTTCAGCTTCTCACACATAGGTGCTACTCTCAAATCAGCCTGGATACCCTGCATTTGTTTCCATTCCCTAAAAAATGGATTCTCATGCACAGTTTGAGGCTAAAAGCCTGGACTCTGATTTCCAACACTGCTGTGCACACAACAGATTGTTTTGTGGAGAAAATAAAAAGCTGACAGGGATCGGGTGGGTGATATTTATAAGGTCACGGATGGCTAAAATTACTTTTGTTTAGTATGACAAGGCCAAGAGAAGGTCATTAACTGGAAAGGTTGTTAGAAACATCAAAAATCTACTAGTTGCTCTTGGACTCATTTAAGACAGTGGAGATATTTCACTGTCAGGCACTAAGCAGAAAAACACCTTCAATCATGTTATTTTAAGCATGAAAACAGCAGTAGGTAAGAGTAACATGTTCATTTGTTGAGTTTTCTGAGAACAATGTGAACTTGGCTGAGAAACAAATGTCGTATAAACATCTGAGTTTTAAGAGAGATTGTATTTCATGAAATGCTTAACACGTGCAACCATCTTCATACTTTCATATCTATTTTAAAGTTGTATCAAAACATTGAATACCATCAGTTTAACTGCAACACTGTTGAGGTTTTCATCCAGTTCACGAAGGGGCTCTAAATTCCCTTGAGGTTCTGAACGCAATCAAATCAATAAAACCAAGCAAAAAGGCCTTTAACCTGATTGTAAACATGGTCTAACTCGGCATAGATGCTCAACAGCTGGACTTCCTAATACAGTTATGGTAAACAGTGGGCTGGAATCCATGAGAAAATCCTTTGGCCTGTTTTGTTGCAAGCTTTTATTTAGGCTGAGAAGAAGCCAGTGGTCATGCTCTGGACAACAGCTGCCCTGAACTGCATTACAGTGGATACTCTGTTGTCTTGTCCCTCCAACCAAAATTGGACAAAGAAGTGCTGTTCAACTATAACACAGACTTGATGTGCTAAAAAGTCCCATGGTCACATTCTTCTCAAGTACAGCCAACCGCAATGAGTGGTCTTGTTGCCCTCTCCAAAAAAGCACATTGTTATCTCACTTTTGTTGGACTTTGTACAGAACCCAGTTTTGGACTAGGTTAAAAAGCCATAGCAGGAGGTTTAGTGACGGATGAATTCACCATGACCTATTGAGTTATAAGCCACCGTACTCAGCGTGACTGTTTAAGGATTTATCACTCTCAGCTTCTCTAGAGGGTCTTTTAGTGTAGCGTGTAGTAACAGTACGTACTGAGTGTAGTTCTGCAGTATGAGGGTCATTAGGAACATAAGTTAGTAATCATCATTCATCAAGTTATGTGAGACAAGTGTTCATCTGTATTAGCAACATAAAAATAGGGAACCTTCAGTTTTAGAGAGTAACGTGACTGAAGGGAATTAAACGGGATGAAATAAGCCAGGCAGCGTGTTTGATCTTTACAGTCAACTCACCTCATGCTGGTATTTCCTACATGTAGGAATCGTGATGTCGTTTTCTGGAACAATATAATACAAAATTTACTGGCTTTCTCATTCATTTTTCTTCTCGACCAGTATATCCAAAGCACTTATGTTTGTTATGAATAAACATCTACTCTGCAAAAATGACTTCCTTACTTCGTATTTTCATCAAATACACATAACTAAAAAAGACTGCAGTTTTGCAATTTTGCAAATGTATCTTGATTTAAGCAATTTTAAATATGTTTAGAGGAAAACAAGACCAAAATACGTAATAAAATAATTTAGCTTACCCATTTATAGTAACACTTTATTTTAGGGTCGATTCATTGCTTATTAGCATGCATATTATCAGAATATTAGCCATTTAGTAGTAATTAAACACACATTAATACCTTGTTCTTCACGACCCTATTCTACATCCTTAATCCGACCCAATATGTATTGAGGGAAATGAGAGTCATAGTTATTAGTGAATTAGTGTTCCTAAAGTGTTACTAACTTTATTTTTAAGGTGTCGTTGATGCAATGTAATTATATATTTAAGTGCAGAGGAATATTAATTACCTACATGTGCTTACTATATGGTTAGAGTTAGGATTAGAGTTTGGTTTAGGTTTACTTGCATGTAATTATGCATCATTTATTTTTATTGTACTCCTTAAAATAATGTGTTAAAGTAGTTTTGGGGTCACCCTTTTTTGGGGAACAAATTCTCACTAGTAATAAACTATTAGCTATACACCAATAAACTTGCTGCTTATTAATGGTTGATAAGATAGTCGTTAAGTTATGGTATGTGGTAGAGTTAAGGGAACTAAAATATGGTCATGCAGAATCATCATTAAAATGTGCTTTATAAGTACGAATAAATAATAGTGAGAATTAGTCCCTGAACTAAAGAAATACCTATAAATGTTCAAAGTGCAGATCCACTCTAACGGCTTGCATCGCCCACAACCCCTCGCACGGTGAAGCCAGATTCATATTATGGTTCAGAAATACAAACGCAAATAAAAAGAACGACAAACGTGGTGGATGTGTATAAGCTACTTTATAGTGCCTGTCACGAATGCAATTATCTGCCGAACAACATAGACGGTAGAGTCCTACCATGCAGCATGCAGCGCACGTACAGTATTGATGTGTTTTGATTTGTGCCTCTTCTTCACAGAACCTGACCTTGCAAACCGTCCAAATGTCTGCTCATATGTCTGCACGCTCCTGTCCCTGCAAAACAGCCTCTGCTATGGCAAAAGTCGTCTTATAAACAGCAACCGACACGGGCCAGGAATGAGGGCAGCTTTCTTCTTACACTCTGCATAGGAAGACCGACTTCCATCCTGGACTTGTAAAACGTACACTTTGGAAAGCCGCCATTTAAATGAAGTTGTTTTGCACTACAAAGGAAGGGAACGATTATCATTGGGTTATATATTACATGTCATGTATATACATAATTGCATGCGTGTCATGTGCGCTGTCATCTGTTGAATGAAGTTATCATGCTAATCAGCTCTCCATCAGCTGCTGTGGTTGTCTTGGCTCTTACGCTTCTGCCCTGACAACTGCCGCTATTCCCTCCAGGGACATAAATGTCTGTGTTGAGACTCAGCTACATGCGGTTGAGTGTGATTTATTTGCCATTTACAGAGAGCTCTTAAGGTAAAAGGAGGTGGTGCAGCGGTGCAGAATCAGTGGGACTTTCCTTCGAGGCAGAGGTAATAGTATGGAAAACCACTGTTCCCGCTGTGAGGGCTGAGGGGAAAGCTCTGTGTGAGCTGATGTCATCCACCAGGCATCCAAACAACAAACTGCATCCCGTACTATTGCGCTCCAGCCCAGCATCTCCCTGACCTCATGCCGTGTTGTTTTTATGGAAGAGAATGGCAGAAAATAGCTCAACTAGGTCAGAACACAGGACTTGTTTTCGTCGTGGACTTCCAGCACAGGTCGAGACATCCGATACGCTCGCTTTTTTTTAGCGCATTGTGCCGAACGGAGAAAAGTTTGCAATTAGCAGATGCGTTACGCCACAAAATAATAAGAAAGCTTTATTCAGAACATGTGTGCCATCATATGAGAAAAACAAATGAAGTGGTGGGAAAAAGCACACACACACACACACACACACACACACACACAAAAATGCCAACTTGTCTCAACCGCTGTCTCAACCACTGTAAAAACATATAATAACGTTTTGGTTGAAACGTAACCATAACATAACACACATGTCATATGGTTTATGACCGAATTCAGGGTGAAAAGTGATTCGTTTTGAAGGATGGTTTAAAGAAAGGCTTCTAGTCAGTTCTATGATCAGTGACATCACCGCCTCATTGTTTTCCCATGTGACCCATGTTTCAGCACTGTCCGTCAGGTCTGTGCACCACATGATTAAATAGTCCTATCTTTTCAAGGCCAGTTTCAGAGCAAAGTTTCTTCTCTTTTACTCTGTGCATATTACTGCTAAGCATGTTTCTTTGAACAGCTAAATAAACACCTCTGCATATGTATTTACATGCATTTGGGGAGCAGAGATGACTGCAGTCTTTTATTATTTTGGATAACATTTCCCGACTCTGTGTTTTGGGTCAATCGCTGCCTAGAACTAAAAAGTCCGCATGCTATCAGACATCTGGCTGACCCTCTTATATACAGGGTGCACGTTTAACTTGTGCCTGTTCTGTGTGGATTTACTTCCAGTCCCTACCATGCCTACTTTGAGAGTCTTTATTATTCTTTATTGCTTATTTACCTTTGTAGTGCATCTTCTTCCTTATTTTTTTTGTTCATATACAATGATTCATGAAAATTATACATCATATAAGAGCGGAGCAGATTTACGTAGGTGCAATTATGTGTGTGTGTGTGTGTGTGTGTGTGTGTGTGTGTGTGTGTGTGTGTGTATAATCTAGCTGCTCCGTTCTGCTTAGAAATGCTGCAATAATAGCAAAGTCATGAATTCTGAATTCTGTGTATAATTCACAGAAAGACTGTCAGACAGTCTAGCCTATCAGTATTGCGAAAGTCATCAGTTTTCCTGGGGCCTATCTTTCTGAGGTGAAAATCTGGCAAATTTCCTGAAAAGGATCAATAGGTTCTATTCAGAAGGCTTATTTAGATTTGTTTTAATGACACATACAGAGTGAGAAAAAAAGAACTAGAAGAAATCAGATAATAAAATAATAATAATAAAATCATAAATTAAAATAATAAATAACTGGGGAAAATAGTAAATAAATAAATAAGCAAACTTTAAAAATAGGTGTTGCAGTAAACAAAATTCAATGTATATTTCATTTGAATGTGTTCGGGATGGAAAAGAGTTAATCAGCGAAACTGCACATATATGCCAAAAATGGCTTCCAACATTTTTTGAAAATTTTGAGAAAGATGCACTTCGAAAGTTAATGTTATTACACCATGGAGTCAAAATATTTAAATTAGATCTATTTAGATTTAAATAGTAATGTTATTAAATAGTAATGATTATTTAAAGATTAATTAAAGCACAATTAAGCATAATTTGAGCAAGAGAAATCTATTAAATGCCACTTATGATGACCCCCATAAACCTCATACCTGAAAAGTAGAAAGTGGCTAACCATTATTCTAAGTAGATAATCCTAATTCTAATAATGATGCATGATTTTATTTTAAAATATTACTACAATATAAACCAAGCCCCCACTCACCCGCACACAGACAACATTGGTTTAAAAGCAAACAAGATAAATTCAAATATTGACCTGTCCTTTTCAAACATCCCAGTTCCCAGGCCTCCTCTGCTTTTTGGCAGAGTTATCCAGCAACCCCAGAGTTCATCTTTCTACATTAGTTAATGTTAAACTTACTTTTACATAGTCCAGACCGTCACAGACGAAAGTCAGAAGTAACAAGCAACATTTGTTTATTTTACATCAGATTTATGAAGGCAAGTCATACAACAAAAAGCCAGTTTTTCTCATTTTAATCACTGCCAAATGTTGATTTTAATGATTCTTAATGTACCAGAACTCAACAAAGTGAGATGACACACTTAAAATATATGTTTAACGAAACATAAAGTAGGTCAGTTTTCATTTATTTATGTAATGTACTCTAAAACAAATGGTGCTAAATAGCCCTAAAAGTGGCTCATTGTCTTGTAATCATTGGAGAACCTCTTTAAATACAGTTTAACGTCTATATCTTTAAAGGGCTCATCGGATGCCCATTTTACGCAACTTGATATGACTCTTTGAAGTCTTAATGAAAAGTCTTTGGTTACAATTTCTCTGTCAAAATCAGCTCTGTTTTCATCAAGCCTTTGTAGTCCATGCTACTTTAAAAGCTCCGCGGACCCGTCCTCTCTTCCAGTGATGAGCAGTGCTGTTTACTTTACCCATGAAACTGGCTAACTAGCACGTTGCGTCTTCAGCAGTTTAGATGTCGGGAAGAAATTAGATATATTGACATATTCATTATTACATTCAACAACAAAGACTTTAATCGCTTAATCAGAGATATCTTGTCCTCCCCCTGCACTGGAGTCGACACAATGGCAGACTGATGAAAGCTCACTCAGGACGGGTCTAAAACCGTCTCTACACCGTACGCAAGTGGCACGGCCCAACAAAATACAATACAACCTATATTGCTGTCTATACGAGATTGAGACCTCTGCGGAGCAAAAGTGAGGCGTTTCTCTATTGCTGGCCGTTTTCAAACTGCTGGGCGTTTCTCAATCATGCAGTCGATACGATCCCCCTGAACAAACCCTACTCCTAAACCTACCTTTACTATGACGTCAGCCAAACAGGTAACATGTGGCAACTCCCATTACCTTGCTGCAGAGACCTACGCTTGGTCTGTACTGGATGCGGCGTGGTGCAACAAATTCCCGACCGAAAATTAATGCTGCATTCTTTCTATGACATATTGACACACGGTCATTTTGTTGCGCCCAGTGTAGACAGACGATGCTGTGCGTGACAGTTGTCGCTCCACACTGTTGATATCAGTCTGCCATTCAGTTGACTCTGGTGCAGAGGAGGTGTAGACATGGTGTAAGGTAAGACGGTCTTGTCAATCAACTATCGTGGGAGGGGCCTGTGCGAAACTACATCTTTCTGCCAGGAATCTCAGAATGGACAGATTTGAGAAAGAAGATTTTAAAATAGGCATAAAAAAAAACACTGTGTGGATCATTATAGGATGGATGTATACACACCTTATACCAGACCTTTGTTCATCTTGGAATATATCCTTATGGTGGGCCTTGGTGGTAAAAAGAATGAGAAGCATGTTATCTTCAGGAGATATACTGTATTTTAATGTCATTTTTTATCCTTTCCCCAACTACTCTAAGGGACTATAAGAGAGGTAGAGGACTTTTAAAGATCCATACGAGGCATGACAGGTTCTTTATATATAGAACTTCAACTACCCCAAAGAACCACAGAAGATTCAATTTGTGTGTGTGTGTGTGTGTGTGTGTGTGTGTGTGTGTGTGTGTGTGGATAATGTCATAACTGTTCATTTGTACTGTTAAATTGTCATGTAATCTGTACTTGTAGTTGTACAGAACAGTTGTGATCAGCTAAGTTAAAAATCATCATAGGTTCTGCTTCATTAGTTGAGAAATTTGCTTATTGTCTTTTTATTTTCTTTGTGACTTCATATGAATATATTCCCATAGGAAAACTTTGCTTCCACAGTCTTGTATTTTTTGCCTCACTGAGGAAGATTTGTTTGTTGGTAAATCAATGTCAGAAATACATTAAGAAAAAAATCCTTAACCACTAAGCGTAGTTCATTCTTCATGTTTATGGTAGTCTTTACTCAAGAATGTTATGAGAACTTCCATTATAAGACTTCAACGAACCATTTTTCAGGACCATGGACAGCACACTGAAATCTACCAAGGAAAGGGAAAACGGGAAACGTAATTTATTTGAGATCTAGAAGAAAATTAATAATGCTAGAGCCGATTCTTCCTTAGATGGAAATATGTTTGACATAATACATGCAGTCTTTTAACAAAATCCAAACCTACAGATTATCATAGTGTTTACACCAGCTGCTCTAAATCATCTTAATCACTCTCTCTCTCTCTCACACACACACACACACTTTTTAAATATTTGCTTTATTATTGTTTGGATGTGTTACAATTTAACATACTAATTTTAATATATTGTAAAATGATTATTCATGTAATATCAAAGCTAAATTTTTAGCAATCATTCAGTGTCAAATTATCCTTCATGTATGATGATTTTCTGCTAAGGAAACATTTATTATTATTATCAACAGTGTTAAAAACACTAGTGCTGGGTTGGCTGACACCACGATCAGTTGTGAGTTAGCAAGGTGCAAAACGGCCACAATGCAAGCAACTACTGTCTGATAGTGTGGTTGGAATTAGAAGTAGTTGGCTGAACACAACTTGCTCAAATTTCTTTGCAATGCATGGATCATTCTATAGTTTTGAATTTGTTGGGGTAGTATGTTGTTTTAGCAGTGCAAGGCATTTGGAGAGAGGTAAGAGAGGAGTGGCTTACATACACAAAGGTCAGTAGAGTTTATGATTTGTGCCACCTCCTCTCTGCAGCCCTGAGCCTATAGAGGTTCAGACAACCAGGGGACAACCAGGGGACAACCAGGGGCCAGAGGAGGTGGTGCGTGCTGGTCTGGATAAAAGAGGGAAAAGTTGTCGTAATAGTCAGTAGCTGTACGACACTAAACCGTTGAGCAGTAGCGTGTGCAGATAAAGTCCAATCGGTTACCTGATTCGTGAGTAGCTGTAGTAGACACTCACTTGATTCAAATGAGGCATGCAGAGTGTTGAAGTCAGCAGCCTGGGGTTTTTCTAGGTGCAAGTCACCGAGTAGTACCGGAGTACAAGCTTATTAACGGATGAGCATGAAATAGAGCCTGTGTGACTGGAGCGTGTGACTGTAGCGTGTAGCAACTTGGGTTTGTGAAAACGAAGGAGGTCGATGTAAATGTAAAAAGTCTTTTTCCGAAAGACAGCATGTCATATCCAGAAGGATAAAAATATTAACCACAATGTAGAGAAATGTTAGAGGTGAAACCCTCGAGAAACACAAAACATGATTAGCTGTATAAACCAACTTGATTCGAACGGTTACAGGTACAGACCTCAAATACGCCTAAATACGACCATTACAAAAATATAGTTTTCCTTAGCAAAAATAGACTTCATGGTTCCAGTGTAAAGTTCAGGACTCCATGTTTGTCACAGAAAAGATGATTAGTGTTTCACTGCGCTTACTGTCTGTGTAGCTTTGGTGTTTTGTTCAGAGAAGAGAATGATCCAGATGACTCTATGTCAATTCTGAGCTGCCAAAATGATATTACTGAAGCTATTTACACTTGATTTGACGTTCAAGGACACAGAGTTGTATAAGGATTAAGACAATTTTAAAACAGCTTTAGCAAGGGCTATAGGGAAATAATTAGTACGCCTTATCACAGTTTAATGGAAAAATGGAACGAGTTAAGAAAACATTGCCAAGAATTAATACTTTGTGGCAACAGATTTATTGCCACGGTATCTATTTATTTTTCTCAACACAATATGCATACATGCAAATTTTCTTCCAAGGCTTACATTTTTTTGTTTAGTTTGGGACTGAACCCATTACACTGGTATTGCTCTACCTAAAAGACCAACAGGAATGACTCATAATGCATATTTTTTGGATGCACCTTTAACTAAACTGCAAGAAGTCTTGAATGAAGGGCATGAATCTTGAAGGGCATTTACATTTGGCAGCAACCATGTCAATATAAACGGAGTGACCGAGCGTAGAGATCACTAGGAGTCAGGGTGTATGTGTGCACGCTTTTATGACCGTCTATGCTTGTTACGTTTGTGCAAGTGTATACAAGTGTGCACACGCACATTTGTGTGTGAAAGTTCAGAACCTGCCCCTTTCTATCCACGTCTACTCTATGCACCTTTTCTCATGCACGCGGCATCATGGCAGCTTGCCTTGTGCTGCTGAGATCTCCACCTGTTTGAGTAGACAGGATGTCACATTGAACGTCCCGCATGCTTTCGGACACATTTGGCCTTTTTTTGCGTAATAGGGTTACGCAAGACAATGACGAAGGTAAACGCGCTCATCCCAGTGCGGTAACGAAGAGATCTGTGCACACGCAATATAATACAAAGGCTGTCTTTGTCATTTAGAGTAACAATAATCATTCATAAGAAAGGTTCACATGACCAATTCAATTAAATACAAAAGCTCTGTGTTTGTGTAATGCCTTTGATGACGTACGTTGTAAATAAGCAGTTTCATTCGCTGCAGGATCAATAGATGAAATCTCAAAAGGCCTGCAAGACAAAAGAAGAGAAATATTAGTAAAACATTCACAAAAAGGGTCATTCGTACGAGGGAATTTAAATATGACTTTCATTTCGACCACCTAGTTTGCTGTAAATAACATAATAGCAAAACATCAGAGAATTACTTTGCCAAAATAAAAAAGCTTTATAAAACACTTTAGTTTTATAATGTCAACCTACTTTTAAATGTTTTATGGGTGCATACATTTTATATAGCAGTTTGTGACTCACTTTTTTGCTTCCAGTTTGACTGTGATTCATTTTGATAATGTCAGATCATTTTGCGATCAATTGTTGTCAGCTGTTAAATGCAAGTACACAATTAGATAATACGCAATTAGGTCAACCATTTACCAAGCAGTGCTTTTTCAGCCTGCGGTGTAAAATGGTTTTATTAGCAATTAAAGAAAAACCACTAAACAGGTAAGGTGAAAGCGTCTGAATAATTTTCGATCCCACATTTTTATCAGTTTTACTGCTAGCCCAAAGTATGAAGAATTTTGGGGTATAATATGTCACTTTACTTTATTTTGGTATTCTCACTTGCACAAATGAACTATAGTATCCTGCACACACTAATAAAAAATAGAAAACAATTGCCTAAATCTAGTGTCTGAATAATTTTTGGTTTGACTATATATAAAATAATTGTTCTTTTGTAATCTATTCCCGCTATAAATAGTCTTTATGTTCAGCAGCCATTACTCCATTCTCACATAATCTTTCAGAAATCATTTTAATATGTTAATTCAGTGTTTAAGAAACATTTCTTATTATTTTCAAATTTTAATGTTTGTAGAAGCTGATTTAATTTTTTTTTAATTAATGGAACATTCACAAGAACCAGATTTATTATATATATATATATATATATATATATATATATATATATATATATATATATATATAATATATTTATATTTTTATTTTATTTTTTTATTCTAAATGTCAAAACTGTTTCACTAATTTCACTAATTATTGCTGAGAAATTGCTGAATAATTTCTATTTAAAAAACTCAATTGCTGAACCCAAACGTTTGAATGCCAGTGCATATATTCATATCCATATGTGTTGAATCATTTTGTCGTATTTTTAAGATCTGCGTGGTATATAAGCTGCGACAACTCATCAACACATGCTGATGGGAACCGATGAAAGGTAAAACGACTAAATGTTTTGCTATATTTTTGGAATAGCTATATTTATAATTGCGCAGACTTGTAAAACATTTCACAGCTATTTAGCGGTCGCTTGTTTGCTTGTGTCTGATTTCTGGCTTTGCCTTCACATCAGAGAGCAGATATTTTGCTCAGTGGGACATCGGTAGTTGCAGCCTTCGCTTCACACAATAGACCGAACAACAGGCACACTGTGTCAGTGTGAATCTGTTCTTCCAGACATCTTTTGAACAGAAGCTTGTGATGATCTCAGACACAAGCACCATCATCCCCTTCACAATTAACCTGATTCTGTACACAGTTTTTATACACAACGACCGCAAAGAATATAAATCATCCGGCTTATGTACACAAAAACATCCTTCAGTTCCCACGATTCAACATGTACGTGAACAAGAGTAGCACAACGGATAAACGACAAAGCCGATCGCTGATAGATTGAAGGATGGTTTCAGCTGTCATAGAAAGAACTAAAGAACGCCGGAGCCTTTGAAGTCGAGCCTTCAGGTATCATTCCTGTTCTTTCCCCCACATTGTTAATAGCTTCACAAACCTCAGGCTTTAGAGAAAACAGGCCTGTCCTCGAATCACATCTCAACCCCTCCAAGTCTTACATAAACATCCCCAAGGCACACAGTCAGGCAAATTAATATCTGGCATTTAGCTTTTTGCAAATATTCATAAGGTATGAAGAAGACTGTTAAGAGCAGGTCTGGGCGTGTGGAGTTTCCGGGGGGTTTGGGGTGGAGCGAGACGCGTGGATCAATGGGGTAACAAATTAAAAACGCTGCTGCTCCCGGATCACGGCATTTATCCCCTTCATGTTACTTTAAACCCGTGTGACAAACATACGGAGGCCTGCAAATGACATGAGGAACGTAAATTAATAACCTTTCTTACAAAAAAACCTGAGGCCCATTCTTTCCGTTCGGTAAAATTACACTTGTGTAGGAATTCGTTCTTAAATTATGCCAATTTTATCACCGTTGTGTCTGGGGCTTTGTAAAAAGAAGACATTTTATTTATCGCGTCTTCGGTTTTCACAAATGAAAATGAATGGGAACCGATACTGTTTTGGACCGTACTGGTGTCCATTGCACAGACAAATGCATTTTTGGAAACATCTATACACTCCGCAGAAGAAAGGAGGTCATGCAAGTTCGAAACAGCGTGAGGGCGATTGAATGATTGATATAGGTATTAGTATACTGGTACATTTTTTAAACTGTAGTTGCACACTCTTTAACCACATTTTCCCCACTTGCAAGAGACCAACACCTACAACTAAACCTCGAGGGCACCGAAGATGAGGCTCGCCTTTTCATAATGCACAGGTGATGTATATTCCGCGTGTTTCTGAGCTGACCTATGGCATTTCGTCAAGGTTAGTCAGCAAATCATCAAGAGTTAGTGTTCCCCAGCCTTCACCCTTCCCTTAGGGCAGCCAGGTCACTGCCTGTGTACGTATGCACTTGTTTTGCTGCTCCAAATGCATTCCAAAAGCTATAGACTCATCCACCTATTTTAGATTAGGCAACATGCAGTAAATTAAGCTTTTGAAAAAGTGAGTCAGGACGACTTTAGAAGCTTCCATTGACTTTACTTATAAAAGGAGACATAAAATTTTTTGGTACATAGCATCTACATACATAAGCAGAACAACTAAAAAAAAGATAATATACAAAAAACTGCCAGTTGTGCATGTAATCTTTCATTGGGACTGAATTTTACGGGTTACATCAAAATAAATAACGCCTTAATACAGTGCCATTACTTAAAGAAAATGTTTGGCGGCTCAATTTGCATGACTGGTCATATCAGGGTCAGTGACAACGTCTTATGAGACTATTCATACATATTCAAGTATTTTTTAAAGCAAAAGCACTGGAATACTATGATTGTAAGTTGAAAATATGCAAGAGGTTATTGCTGATTTTCCCTTTAAAAAGATTGTTCGATTTTTTATTTTTTTTTGTGTATATGTGTAAAATACTGTCTAAATAACAGTGAAGACGATTTGCAAAGATAAAATGGCAGAAACTCAAACCAGAAGCAGGAATGTTATGGATACAATATATGACACCTCAAAACATGTCAGACTGCTCTTGCCCAAAGTCCAATTGCAGATGTCCTCAGATATGATATCAGGTTGATATTTGTGTGACGTTTTCTGACTTCCGTTGCAATGCTACGTCATTTGATAGCAAAGGCTTCACTGGCTTCATTCTCCAGGGCACAGATTATGGATCTCGAACAGCCAAGCACAGATACAGTTTTTCCTGGTTGAGCTCATCTCCAAACAACCAGTCTTACTGAATTGTCTTTTGAATACAATCTTATTTTTTTTTCCTAAAACGGAAAAACTCTTTAGCAAACTCCTTTTGAGTCCAAGTTAGCACCATAATGTTATCCTATTTAGCAGTCCATAAAAAATAGTGCTGTTAACATCAGTCCTTGGCTTTGCACAGCCAGCCAACATTTTCCTTACTTTTTTTTTCTGTCTTTATGCCACATGTGTGGCATTTTAAAGGTGCAGGTAAAGGACTCTAACCTCGACAAATTCATTCCTTAAAATATGACATTTAAAATAGGGTGCAAGCGACACAGAACCATAAATGCTTTTGCACATGGCAGACTTTTGACATTTGCATTGTGGCAGCTTCCTCAGCATCAGTTCTGGGCATCCCCGTGATATTCATCAAGACTGCATTCATCTCTCTTGTCCCGTTACATTCACTTTCAACGTTAACTTCTAGTGTTTCGAAGGCTGATAACACACAGAGTGTTCATAATCTGGATTTGAGAAAGACGGTGGGCGAGTGGTATGACTCATGAAAAAAGTGCCTCTACTGACCAAGATTTGGCTATAATCCCTTGTTCGTTCCCATTTGGGAAAGGTGGCCATCATTTGTGGGACGTGCTGATCTGAACGTGCGGAAGGATGGCAGGGTATCTGCTGGGAAGGGTCATGAGGGGCCGGTGGAAGCTGGCTTGCTCCTCGCCTTGGATTTTCTCCACCTGCCTCCTAAACTTTCTGGCAAGCAGGATGGACGGGACCCCTCTCCTTAACCTCTGGGCAGCCTTTCTTTGCCATACTTCGTATTTGGAATACTTCACACCAAGAGGTCCTCCTGGGATGTCCTGCAAAACAGAAGAACTTGCTGTAGATCGTGTAATTCATTGACTCTGAGGTTTTGAAACGCAGGTTGTGCTACCAACAGAACGGTCATGGGCTTAACTGAAGAAACGTGTATCTCGAATGCATGCAAACTTCAGTGCGATTACGAATGAAGGACAGCTAGAGATCGAACGTGGCACAGACATAGGCTACTCCAGTACATTAAACACATCCCAACTACAGATAGGCTGACCTCTTATTTATTGAACAGGGTGAGAGAAACAATGCCCTCCTGGACTTACAGTGTGAACGTGCTGTTTTCAAGTGGGGCTGACTATTGTGTTGTTATCGGGTTGTTTGTTTTTGTTATTTTCAAATCCAAGCCACGGCCAGCTGGCCAACTGTCTTGCCAACGCTTAACATATTTCCATGCCAAGAGCACATGGCACAAAAATTTGCCAGAATGCGGCATAACACTTGTACTTGTTTTGGTGCTTGGAATAATGACATCATTGCACATGCTGTCCAATAGAGTTTTATGGTGTTACCATGGGCTTTTGTTTGTGCAGCTAACTATCTCTCTCCCTCTCTCTCTCTCTGTCTGTGTTGTTCCTACATCATCTTTAATGCAGTCTACACGGCTTTCTGATGATCTCTGACATTTTCTACGCGCTCAGCGGTTCTGAGAGTGGAGACGTGGTTAATATTGATTTTGGCGTGATAAAAACAGGCCGCGTGTCTGACTAGCCTGTCTAGTCTGAGTCTGTGTTTGTGGGTTCAGCAAAATCATTGTGCTGGGCTTTCGACGGGGGGAGGGGGAGATAAACAGCTCCACGTACCTTGTGAAGAGCCTGCGATACCGGGAAGGCCTGCAGCAAGCTGGAGGAAACATCTCGCTCGGACTTCACAGGCTTCGCGCAGTACTGCTGCAGCAGACGCAGCTCGCAGCTCCGAAAGCAGCATTCTTCCACGATTCCTCTCTGAGGACGGCGGCTGTTTGATCTGTTCGGCCTGCCTGGGTGGGTGGGGGGAGAGAGAGAAGGTAAGCGATCAACTCCGGGGATCCCCTGGAAAGCGACCAACGCTACCAATTCACACCCTATTGTTTATATTTCACCAAATCCCACATGTGGCTGCTGGCATGTTCCTAGGATTTCTGAAACCCGAGACTGCATCAACAGATCCCTTCTTTCTTTCCCGTTGTTCGTGACTCCCTCTCTTTTTTTTTTTTTTAATTTATTTCTGGCAATACTGCGAGAGCGATTTAATGAGGACTTTAGAACGTCACAAAGAACAGCACGCAGAAAAGCAAATATTGCTCTGTGTTCCCAAGGATGTGTGAATAACTAGCAAAATGGATCCTCTAACCTTGCCATTTGCCTACTAAACAGAGATAAAAGATAAAGAACAGCAGGAGAGGTACAAAAGGGGGAAGTCCACCGTCATCTGATAGGAACAGGGGACGAAAGGGAGAGAGAGAGACACACACAGAGCAAGAGAGAGAGAGAGAGAGAGAGAGATCTTTTACAAAACAGCTAAATAACTTGCAGACACAAATTCCTTGTTTTCCCAAAACACTGACATTTAACAGCAATTAACAGCACTAATGGCTTTCACTGGGACTACTTGCTAGAAAGCAATAAGAGGCACGTTTCCTCACAACAGCCTCATTGTGACAGTCATTAGTGCACATGTAACTACACAAACAGCGATTCGAGAGACAAGACAGATGACAATGCCAGCCCGTGGCTACTTCTACAAGACAAACAGCGATGCAGACGTTAAGAATTCCCGACAGCCACCGCACGGCACTGTAAGAGTTACACTTACTGATATAAAACCCATCTTCTCCGCACACGAACTGAAGAGTATCCACTAGTTCTCCACCGCAAAGGGTCTCCCCTGTCCTTACGGGGGATGCGACCATGAACAACGACAGAATGAAGAGTATCAGCGAGCGCATCTGTGAAATGAAAACACATTTGAGCGTGAGTCAGTTCATAGATCCGTAGGCAAACCGTATCGTTAAACAGAGGTTGCTGACGTGATTGCGCCGATTTGAATCACGCGAGATAAGAGCGACACGAAAAGTTCAAGTAACTGCGGAGACGCCGTTATCCTTATCAGCGATACAATCAAGAAACGGCTAGGCGCTTAAAACAAAGATGACTCTCTCAACTTCCCTCGAAGTTTTACACGTCGTCATGAATATCCCTAAACGCGCGAACGCGTACTGCAACCTCGGTCACGTCATTGTCACTTTCTCTTACCGTTGTTTGTTTTTTCCCCGTTTTTCGGCACGACGCACAGAATAGATGGTAATCATCCATGCTAGGCGGTTTGCGGGAAACGACGTTTACTAGCTGCTGCACTAAAGAGTTGATTTGATTAATTTCCAGTCTGTTGCATTTCTTTGAGTGATGCTTGTGGCTGTCTCAAAGTTCAGAGGACAGGCAAGGCATATGTAGTGAGAGGCAATTTATACTAACACCCGCCCCTCGCACCCCCAGCTCAGTAGCGATGGCCGATTCGTGAACGAATGATTCTTTTGAGTCGGATCTTTTTCTTTTTTTTTTAATGAACTGGTTGAACCGCTGCACAAAACCCGACCAGAATCAGTACATCGGATTAATAAAGGAGAACGATTCTCGAGTCAACAACTCTCCGACTCGTTAAAGGAGAACTTGTTTTGTGACAGTTTAATAAACATTTAACGTTAGCATTTCAACCAAGATACGAGTTTTACCGTTGTTTCAGAATTCCGCAAATAACACTCAAATCGTATACAAAATGACAACAAACATTCTCATGCAAACATTTAGAATATTGGACGCTTTTATTTGGAACGCTTTACGTGATGACGTAACGAGTCTCTCTCTTTAGATCTTTCTTTGAAATAAAATGTTCAAAAGATCCGATTCGCGGAAATGAAATTCCAATTACTGCCAGTCCGAGCACTGTCCATGTGAACCGAACTGCTCTTCTCTATAATCGGGAGTATTCTGCAGCAAACACTGCCCTTAACCCAAAAATGGGGGGAAAGGGTTCAAACTTAATATTCAGATTTTCCCGAATTGTCTCCATCGCTGGCGCTGTATAAATACGGCAGCACGCGTTTTCCGCTCGTCCGATTCGGACGCAGATGAAAAGCCGTTTTATTAATCCTTCTAATACAGAATATGGCGTTGATGCCAGAACATTGTGAAAGTGTAGCGCTCACTACTGGTTTATGTCTGAACGCACACTCAGCTGATGGAGTACCTGCTCACCAATGACGAGGCGCATTCTTAGTCAAATAGCCGCCGCTTTAAAATACCTTTTGGCAACAGGTCAGCCTAAGGAATTTTAATTGAGGGAACATTCTTCCAGCTTCTCACCATAACAAAGGGGGTTGCAATCGCATTCCAGTGAATGCAGACAGACACAGTGCTGAAATTTCACTCTCACGCGACAACAGCGTTGACCCTTTGTGCGCGCGCGCCATCTCATGCGAAAACCTAAAAAGGATTTATCCTTATCTTTAAAAAGCAACTCGATCCGTTTTACACGCCGATTACGAGCCAGCTGTGAACACAGTGGAACGGATATATTATTTTGGCGCGATAAAAGATGCGCACAGAAATGAACACCAGTATACGATAAATAAAGTGCTAGGTGGAAATGAATGAGCAACATGTCCTGGCATGCCTCAGACTGGACATAAAGCAACTTTGGCAAAAACACATTCATTGTCTGTCTGGAACATCGGACACTGTCATGCAAAATGTGCTCATGTTACCTTCCTCTAAAAGTGGAAATGGCTTGAGCTGGACATATAATTATTTGATATTACAACAACAATAAGCATGTTTAATCTTGTCAGGCATTTATAGCCCACGTTCATAGGTACTATTTTTAAAAACAGGCGAAGCTAAACAGCCTGTTATGATGTATTAGACAGGAGACAACATCCACAAAGAAAAAAAAAACACTTAAACTTAATGCTAGCTACCAATCGATGCAATGTGTGATTTTTATGACATTGTATCATGAGAAGCACACTATAGCACGCTCTAGTGGTCCAAAGTGATAAAGCCAAGGTAAAAAGAGTTACACTCGACCAGATTCCAGTTAAAATGAGGCAATGATTCAATGAAATTAATTATCCTCTAGATAGATTTATGTGATGTTATGTGTGTTTTACAATTACAAGATGGCAATTAAATACACAACCTTACAGTGATCCATGGGGCATGCTGTTTTTGACGTTTGGCATCCTCTGCCATCAAGAAACTTCTCAGGCCTCTGTTTGCATTCCTGTTGTAATTCAGTCACTCTCTAATCCTTACACCACACACCCTCTTACTCACTAGCGTATTACTGGGTCAGCAATGTTTGCCTGCGTAATAAAACCATTACCCTACTTCATGGAAGTTCTGTAAACTGAAAAAAGGAAGAAAGAAAAGCCATCATTCTATCATATGTTACTATGCGATTTTGCAGGTTACATATCTCGCTTGTCACCAATATAATGTTTCATCATAATAAATATGACATCTCATTACGTAATGAGGAACTAAGCATGAAACAAGAGATTGAAACCAAAAAAATGTGACATTACTCCCCCCTCCCCCTAAGTGTGACTCGCGCCGTATAACATCCAATGGGGAGAGAGGGTGGGCGGGCTGCCCAGGAGGCTGATACGGGACAGAGTACCAGGAAGCCTCCAGGGCTGACCAGGAGTCTCTGGGGTGGGGAGAGGAGCCGTGAAGCCTCATTTATTATCCATAAGAGGGGCACTGGGGGCACGTGTCCTTTCGGCCTTCCATACGGCTCGCCGGCGGGCCTGGTTGTGCCGCGAATGGCAGCAAGCTTGCCATAGGCGCAGCAGGTGCTCGTGACTTCGGCATGGCTGCTGGCGCTCTTGACTTTGGCGTGGGCAGGGGAATTGTTGGGTTGAGGAGGATGGTGGAGCTTAGGATAACTTGAGGAGGAGAGGTAAAGGAGGAGAGAGTGGGGAGACGAGCGGCAAACTCAAAACATCTGGGGAACACGGCTGGAGACGAATGAACATAATTAGCTCAATGAGAATGGGAAAAACCAAATAAGGAAACACAGGAACTGAACGTGAAACAAAAGAAACGCACAGAGTCAGTGACAGTGGCAACATGACTGGCATTGTGAAGAAGCCCATGTCATTGATAAAATCCCTGTGTTGTCTCTAAGTTGTCTCCTATACAAGAACCATTTGAAAGAGAACCATATGAGACCTTGTTTGTCTTATATCTGTTTTCCACAACCATACTAGCCCCAACACATTAGCTTGAGGTTGTATGTGATTGCCAGGGCCATGGCTGGTGAGGAGAAAGGTGGCCAGGGTCAGCGGGAACGGCGCTTTGCCTCGTCACAAGTTTTTCATTTGAGCAAGTTTTTAAGGCTTTCTGATTAAAAGCGAAACTTTCAAGTGAAAAAAGACGTCAAAATTCTGTACTCACACGCTATGTTCTGTGTGCAGATTATGCACAGAGAGCTGTCTCTGATAACTGGACATTAAAGCATTAAGCATTGTTTAACCCTTCAGTCATTTCTGACCGGAGAATTTTACATTTAGACATATGTGAACACAAAAAAAAGTATTCGAAAAAGTCTTTTGTCAGAAATGACCGACCATATAGGAAATTAATGGCAAATGGCAAGAAAACAGAAAATGCAGATTTTTTTTGGTTTGTGTACAATCTATAAATCCCCAACACTGCATTCAGAGTGCAAAATCAACACACACACTTGTGCACACACACACACACTCCTATGACCTGGTGGGACTATACCATAGCAACTATGTAAAATAAATTCAATCATTCAACTAAGAATGCAAGTGAAAAAGTGGACAGCAACGAATGGGTTATACTCTTAAACATCAGGAGTGTAAAACAGGTCCATCCGCTCACACACACTCGCAGACACACACATACACAATTATAAAGTCTAATTAATTGGTATGGCTATAACCATACAGCCAAAATGAGTTAGAAGACTAAAATAAGAGTTTAAAATCAAACCAGACACAGAAATGTCTTGTTTAACAAAATGCTTTTGTGTGTGTGTGTGTGTGTGTGTGTGTGTGTGTGTGTGTGTGTGTATGTGTGTGTATACACATATAAAAACCTATATAATAATAATACAAATAAATAAATAAACCTTGACAAAAAGCATTCTTTAAGAATGCCTAAATATATACATTTAAATCCATAACCACAATAAAAGTAAAAAATTATGAGGCCTATTATGGCAACTAGTGGTTACACAATGAAATTACACGTTTTCTCTTTCTTAGCTAGCACCAAGAGGTGCTAATCTGCATTCATAAATTCTATTTTAAAGGCCTAGTGTCTATTTTCATCTGAATTACTGTACAAATTATTAACATTTTTGTTTACAAATTAAAAACACCTTTTGTGCTATTTGAATTAGACAAATTGATCATAATTATTGAATACATATTAGTACCATAAAATGATTGAAAAAAATTCCTCATCACCTGATCATCATATGATGTAATACTATTTCTTCTCATTTCCTTTTCCTTCTCATGATTTTTAAATAATAACAAGTAGTGTTTTGTCTGATATAATGATCTGAAATGCCTGCAAAGTACTAGAGCAGACCACAGTTGCTATGGTTACCTAGTCTAGTCTGGTTCAAACATTTATTTTTCTGAAAAATGTCCCAAACATATTGTAATCTATTTTGAGTCAGGCATTTTCCATGAGTTTAAAACAAATTATCAATTGACAAAGCAGTGTTATTTCAGATCATTTTTAATACATAAGACCTAAACATTTTAATGCACCAGCCTGCATTTTTTTTGTAAGTTTTCTCAGCAATTAATTTTTTTAACAGTCTTCACACACACAAGCATGGTTCTATATTGCTTACGTTTAGGATTACATATTTCAAACTTCACATAACTCTCTTACTCTCACTTTCTGATTTTACACAGTTCTACCATTAATGTGACACAAAAATTAACAGTCATTTTTACCTCTGTGTGTGTGTGTATATATAAAATAAAATAAAAAATCAGTTGAACATAAAAGATATTTTGAAGAATGTGGGTAGTGGTGCTCCTCATTGAATTGTTTTATCATAGTATTATCATTTAAATGAGCATGACATTGGTTAAAGTAAATTTGACAAAAACACAGTTTTCTTTCATTTATCATTATGCGACACGTCACAACACAGCAATTCAGCTTTTTGCCTTCAATGATCAGTAACTCAAAATGTCTGCTTAGCATGCTATGTTAATAAAAAATAAAAAAGAGTGCAGATATTTGTTTTTTATTGACATAGATTCAAGTGCTCAAAGCAAACCACATCCTTAACATATTTTTTTCCACAAATTGTATTCCTGATGTCTTAAGAGATTCATTTTGTGATTGTTTTGTATTATAAACCTATATTTTATACTGTAAAGCTGTCTTTAATGTTAACATTTACACATTTAATACAGTTTACTTACTGTGTATACAAGTTGTTGTTGTTTTTTTTAAATGAACTTACATTTAAGAAATACTGCACGCAATTACATCTGTAATTTATTTCTGTAATTTTATTTCTAATTACACGGTTGACCCTACCCCTTAAATCTATCTATACTACAAAACCTGACATTAACCACACTTGTATCCTATCTCAAAGCAGCAATAGCATAAATACAATAAATACATTGTACTGCATAACTGCACTGTTAATACATTAAACAGGAACCGAGTTTAATTTATGCAGCCGATGGCTTTAATAAGTCAATGACTGCGGCAACTTATATATCAGTGGAAAATAGGAAATGTAATGAAATTAAAATAAAAATTGTTTGTGAAAGTAAGTTATGTTTGTGTTAGGTTTTTCTTTAATGAAGCAAATAAGTATGTATTTATCTGAATAATCTTATCAGAAAATTGTCTGTATGAACCTTCATTGTTAAAAAAAAAGTCTGCGCTATTTTATTACAGACCAAACATGAATAACTGAGAAAAGCAGATTCCATTATTCACATTATTATTGTTGTTGATAGTATGTTTAATGCTTATCCTGAATTTCCAAATAAATGTACATGTAATTTGAGAGGACACCAATGAATTACTTATTAACACATTATTAGGAGTACAAAATAAATAACTAAGTTTAGAATACAAGAGATATTTTTTCCCCCATTTTTTTTTTTTTACAGTGAATCCACTCAAAACAGAACATAAAATATGATGAAGAAATGAAATAACATAAAATAAAAATACATTTACAGTTAATGTGAAAAAGCCTCTGATAAGCGTTAACACAACCCACATTAAAATGTGGTGACCTTTCAATACCGAATCAACACAAAACCAACCCATAGAATTAGGTTAAAGCGCGAGCAAAATAGATCATAAAAGAGTGCACACTTTTGTTAATTCGGACACCTGTCACCCGCACGATCTCATCTTTTCCTTCATTACTTAATACTGAATCTGAACAACTGTAAATATCAGAATGCAAAAGGAAAGCAGCGTACTGCTTGATTTCTAAGCTCAACACTTCAGCCAAGCGTTTTTTATGCTCCTTGTCAAAAGAAAGTCATCTATTGAAATATCTACGAAACTGTACATCTCAGCAAAATATATACTGAAAGCAAAAGCAGTCGTGGCATTGAAATGCAGTTTTACTTCAGATCACCTGCACTGAACTGTTCAGTTAAGACGTATGTTAAGGCACCAGCAGAATGAGATTCTTACGCTCCCTGCCTACTTCTCTCCTTCATATGCTGCATCTCACAGACACATGCAAACAAACAAGACAACACAAGCACAAAAAAAAAAAAAAAAAAAAAAAATTCAAGCTTCTCTCAATACTGCTTATATATAATTAGGGCGACACGAGTCATTAAAAGCGTAATCCTTTCACCAGTCAAATTACTTCAGGTTCTTTGTGTCAAGCTGAAACAGATTCAGCATATCAAGCATTGCTTGCCTGATATTATTTCCAAAGCGATGAGAGTCCTGAAGAAAGACGAGATGGAAAAAAGAAGATTAAAAAAAGAAATCACCAAGCATTCGAGAACAACGCTAGGGACATTATTATTCCAAATGAATGGGATATCATATAAAACCTTTGACAATAAAGTATAGTTTAGATCTTTTATGTTCAAGTGATCAAATCATCGCTTTCTGGGAAACAGGCACAAAGTGTCAATAAATGAAAAAACAAAACAGAAGAAAAAGAAGTCACTGTGGCTCTTTTTGTATAGTTGTAAAGTTTTGGGAGGTAATTAGAGCAAATTATTTTGATTACATACTTTCAGAATGACTTAAAATGCAGTGTGCAATGTGATTGGTCCACTGCTTAGTCCAATTATCCAATCACGTTTTCTGTTGAGTCGAAGTCACATATGTTTTTGGTTGTTTATTCAGTAAACGCGTTTCCATCAGAATTTATGTGCATGCCTTTTCATCAATAAAATTCAAATATTCCTTAATTGAGGACATATGTGGATTTTGACATTTCCACCCAGTTTTATTTTTAAGTGATACTCAGAAATTTGCATTCAATTAAACATATCTTATCACTGTCACTGATAATAAAAAAAGCATCCGCATTTTCTGTATTTTCGGACAGATTCTCTGCTTGTGTGTGTTCTCACCGTCTCTGGACTGGAATGCTTGGAAGAGATGTGGAAATTGACGAGTTTTTCGCCAACAATCACATAGGCCACACCATAACCGTCATCTGCCACCTACCACAGTTAAAAAAAAGAAAGACCTTGCATTCAATCATTTTACCAAAGCATTTTACCACTAGCAGGTCATGAAATCTTTGGCGGACTCACCGGTCCAAAGCCTCCTCCGGTGGTCACATACTCTGGGTGATTCACCAGATCAAACAGCTCCGCCTGCTGAAAAGGAGTCTGACTAGTGGAGAGTCTCCAAGGCTCTGACAGCACCTGAAGAGACAGCACGTGGGAAGTTTTACATTCAAAAAAAATGTTGCTAAAGAGAATCAGCTACATTACTCCTAAGGCAAATGCACTCATGTCTTCAAAAGCAAAAATGTCCGATATCATTAATTTGTCACAGTAAGAATGCTAAAACCCACCTCCTGGAGGAATGGGGAGTCCTGTCCAAGGTACTTAGACACTACGTAGAGGCAAAAGAGATGGCGGTCAATGCCCTGACTAGTCATGGCCAGTCTATACATCTGCTGGTGTTTCTCAGCGGCCTGGGTTAGTAAACGAAGCTTCTCTTCTCTCTACAAAATAACAAGAGAAGAATCAGCAAGCTGTAAAACAGTGACATTTTTCAAACCTTAAAAGCCAGTAGATACATTCAGCGTTGAGGAAAGTTACTCTCAAAAGTAACGCATTACAATACGACTAGTAAAGTTACTTGGTTACTTTCTATAATGAATTGTGAAACTTTAGAACGAACTTTACACCTGAAGGGAGCTTACATATTTGTCTTTTAACAATGAAAATCCCAAAGGTTTTAGTTTTGACAATTTTAAAGGACTTTTCACAACAAGTGAAATACGTAAGCCTTAAGGCTAAAGGAAGTGCTTCTGCACCTCACTCCTAATTTTCAGCAGAGCAGACGTGTCAGTGAATAAACAGAAAAACAAAGGAACTTGCTTTATTTATTTGAAAAAGTAACTTTAAATCAAATTTAAAAGTAATGCGTTACTTTACTAGTTACATGTAAAAAACTATCTGGTTACATAACTCATGTTACTTGTAAAGCGTTTGCTACAGCGTAAAAAAAAAAGCAAATGCAAATGAAATAAACACCTACTGTACTTTTTTGTGCTGGTATAGTAACTAATCTTAATGCTTCAGACCGGACAAGACTGGTCTCAATTTTATAACAAGTTTATTCTTAGGTCAATTTATTCTCGATTGAGGTGTTTCTGATCAGTTGATAAGACTTTTAAATAACTTTATTTAATAAATCATTAATAAACATTTATATATATATATATATATATATATATATATATATATATATATATATATATATATATATATACACAAATATATACATACATAAGGATTGATACATATATATTCAAATAGCTAGAAACCCTAGCTAATGTGCTTGTTAATATTTACTAATAAACTTCTAATCAATACCTAAACAGATTCTTATTTCTAATAAGTTAATATCCTTATAAATGTCATTCAATTTTTTAGTTTATAAGATCACACACTTTTGTAGAGTGCAGGAGTTTTGTAGAGTGACTCTGGTCTTGTCTAGTCTTGAGTGCTATAACACTAGTACATATCAAACTGCCCTCCACTGCAGGCTTTAAGGGATGTTTTTGGCATGGTACCGTTTTGTTGCTGATCATGGCACGGACAAAAGCACAGGATTCCATGGTGCAAGAGCGCACAGTTTCTGTACGGCCTTCTCTGTATAAACGTGTCATAGATGCCTCATACGTCAAGCAGAATTTTCCTTTGTCCTGTACAATGAAAAAACAAAGACATCACGTTACCTGTTCAAGTGAACGATAAGCAGGCATATATATACGTTTCAGATGTTCAGTGATAAGAGCGTTCACCCTATAATGGGCCAGCTGCAGTGCAAGCTGGATGAAGGCATCAGGACTGATCTTGCACTTCTTGATGAGGCCTTTCCCAAAGTCACTGAAGGGGATGATGTGCGAGTCCACATCATCAGCCAAAGCCACGGCCACAGACAGAGAGTTAGCGATCATAGTTTGGCACTGCAATGAAATACAAAGAACTTCAAACAAATCAATGTTCCGGTTCCTTCATATCCACTCAAGCAAGATGAGGAAGTTGAGCTGCTGTCAGCATTTTTACTGCGCAGTGTATCACACCGACCTCAGTTGGGATGCTCCACTGGAGTCTTTGAGGTCCGGGAAGATTAGGGTGAGGTTCTCCTTTACAGTGGCCATCTGCCGTGTAGCCCAGCTTAACAGGGTCCATCGAGAGCACTTGCTTTATGAAAAATGCCATCAAAATTTACATGAAGAGTGGATTAACATTTTAGATATATACATACAAACTAAAAGTGAAATGCAACTGATTTAAACAGTGGAAGCTTAAAGTTGGTAAGTTTTTATGCTCCCCTGCTTTTATGTCATGTTTTATACATTTATTCATGTATTCATGTATTGGCAGAGCTGTATTTTTTATCAGCCATTATTCCAGTCCTCAACGTCACATAATTCTTAAAAAAATATTCTAATATGCTGATTTGTCAATAAAAATAAATCAATAAAAATACTTTTAGTCAGGACAGTGTGATGAACAGAAAGTAAAAAAAAAATACTTATTTGAAAAAAGATTTTTTTGTGCTCAGAAGCTATATACATATACACAAAATATATATAGATTTTTACTTTTTAAGGCTATGGTCTTAAACTTGTGATGGCATGGCACCATTTTTGATAAATTGCGTATTTTCTATTTATTGTCTCTTGGTCCCATTTCGTCTTTTGCCATTTTGAAGCAGTACTTACAACTTGGTCACAATCCACCAGCGTGAAATAAGGCTTTGTTCAGGAGTGTGTATATATATCTTAGCGTATGTGTGCATGTGTACCTCCCAGAGGTGGCCAACGATTGGAGCATCAGCCCAGCTGTGTTCTGCATTAAGGCCCATGGTTCCATTCTTGAAGACAATTAAGTTTATGGACTTATCAAACCACCTAAGGGAAAACGATGGGTAAAAAGTACATGTTGTATAAAAGCTACTCTGAGGTGCAGTCTGACAAAAACCTTTTTAACACATGCTATGGTTTGTATCTCACCTGTCATAACACTTCCCGTGGAGAAGTGATTTAGCATAACGGTCCAGGGTCTCCACAGGATTTGCTGGATCATAGCGCTGCTCTGTGTCATCCAGTGTAACAAAGAAAGCTGCCTTCTCCACGGCATCCAGAGACTTCTTGTTCTTGCCGTGTCTGAGGTAGGCATTACGGGCGCATGCCCAAGGCACTCTGAGGAAGACAGATACAGACAAGCTTTTACTCCATCTAAAATACTTTTGACTGTCTAGTAAAAAGTAGTGAAATAATAGTATAAAAATAGAAGATGTAAAAAGAAAAACGACGCTGAAACTTTACCGTGGTTACATAAAACCAGACAAATGAATGACAGGAAAACGGTAGCGTCTCCTGCTGTCGGGATTGTTGTGAATACCTGTCCCCTGCGGTGAGGGCGGCCAGGGTTTCCTCTCCAGGCTGCGGCTCTGAGGTGTCAGCCAGAATCCTTTCCATCTGTTGCTCTATCTCCCGTGGCAACAATAACCGCCCATCATAAAACATCCATACTTTAAAGTAACGGCCTCTGTGATACACCACAATATGCCTGCTGTCAGACATGTGCTGAACTGTGTCTACAGTTAGATGGAGGGAGGAAAGAAAGAACGAAAGAACACAAGTCACAGGCGAACAACTACTTCGAACGCTACATTTATACATGAAGGTATTAAAAGGTTTTGCACGTAGGCAGTGAGCTCTAATGAATATAAATGAAAAATGTATACCTTTCAAACATTCAGGGTCATTAAATGCATTAAACGGAACATTAATTTGAAATCATTTTAGAGATATTTATATTTCATGTAAATGCTGCTCTTTTGAACAGAAATATTAGGCAGCCCAGCTTTCAACAGTGGTAATATGTATACTAATATGGCAATAATTGATTAAAATTGATTAAAATGTTAAATAATATTTTGAAACATATTACCATAGAACACAATGCTGCTGTTTTACTATATTTATAATACATTCTGCCTCAGTAAGCATAAAAACATTCATCTTTCTGACCCAAAAGGTCTGAGCAGTATACAAAACATTTATACATGCAAAAAATACAACAAATGGGGTAACAAGTGATCAAGGGAGGAAGGGAGGTGAAAGTTAACGCTGAAGTGTGTAATTTGGGTTTCCTAAAAACATCTTACTCTGTTAGACAGTCCCACTGGGATATCAACCCACAAATTACTTATTAGGGGTGTAACGTTTCAAACTACTCACGGTTAAGTTTGCATCCCGGTTTTGGTATAGTTTTGTATGTTTTGTATGTTTAGAGAACAAACTATATTGTCGAATAAAGTAAACCAAAAAGAAATCTAACTAGAGGCAACAGTACAAATAAATACAATAGCACAGATAGCAACATGTGCTGTATGGTTACGGTTATAGATATACAGTATATAAAACTTGAGACTGTTACACCCCCAATGACTACTGAAGTGTCTCTCTCTGCATTTTAAACTAGAAAAGTTTAAAATGCAGGAAGTATTTTAAAATTACACACATCACAAAGAATGGTCCTCTATTCAAAGTCACAGAGCAGGAATGGGTGTGTGAATTAGATCAAGACCTGCATCTCAGTACAATAAATGGAGTTCAGCTAACATAAATGTGAATGTTTTAAAACGCATGCACGAAGTTGAATGCAGATCTGTGGCGCTAAAGGAATCGGTTATTGCATTTCTCAATATAAAGGGCTAAATAAAGGCTTTGTTTATATTAACCGAAGACGTGGTATGGCACATTACACTTTAACCTAATACATTACGCAACAACAATATTCTTCCAAAACAATTAATCCACGCCTCTGGAGTATTTCCATCAGCAATCATAAGCTTGCTATGATAAGCTAGTTATCTTTCTCATTTGCCGGTTGAGTCGTGCACGCCAAGGACAGCTTTGCCCTGTAACTCGAGTCTGCCGCAAAAAACAAACTCCTTGGGCAAAGACCGTGTCAAAGTTCAGTACCTGTTTCTATGCCTGGGATGCGACTGGTGTTGAACATGCGCTCATATTGGGACGAGCACATAGGGATGGTGTTTTGAAGCATAAGCTGCGAAGCAGAGAGGAAGAGGTCAAATAAAAGATGAAGGGAGGAACTAGTGACAAACAATGCCAACGGATGGGAAAAGGGTCACAAACCACTACTAGACCAACTATGCAACCATTAGGATCTAAGAAGACTGGGGAAAAATGACGTTATGTAAAATAAATGGAAGGAAATGGAATGAACTGCAGAGAAATTTTGAGCGGCACAGCCCTGTGTCACCAGCTGGTCATTGCATTACTGTGATTAAGAACAAACTATCAATGGAACTGCTTATGAACATATACAGTAACGTGTCTATTATACACCGCTAATCGAAATTAACTGATGACACATGACCAGTGAAGTAGGCACAAGCTGGTCTATGGTGCACAGACTGGCTATTCTTACCCGTCTCCTGGCCTGGGACGCGGCATGTATTAAATAGCCGCTCCCACTGGGCAGAACAGAGTGGAACGCTGTTCATTAGCGCAAAAAGCTGCACCATTTTGACCATGTGATCAGGAGGCATGAAATATAGAAACATTAACAGAATTAGCTAACTATATCAATCACCTTAGTAACAGGCCTATGGTTAGTTGAGGCTAATAATTCATTTGTGATTGAGGGCAGAGGTTATGGTGTTGGGCCATTAAAGTCTAAAGCTGTAATTCTTTTTTCATTTCTCTGTTATGGGGCAAAATGGCAAACAGACTCATTAATCTAACTGTTTACTTACAAAAACTACAAATTATATACCGTTTTCTTTATAGTAAAGACGCGGTAGAAATGTGGTAGTTTTTCTAACCGGTTTGATTTGAGCCCGGTCCAGCTTCCTCCTGTAAAGCATGATTGCATGAATGACGTTGCCGGCTCTTGCTGATTGCAGATGTGTGGGAAATGCATAAAGAAAGTCCTGTTTGGAAGACAAAAAGTTTCAGAAACCAAAAATGCATGTATAATCTAATTGAGACTTGAACAAAAATACGATCTAGTCAAATTCTGCATACTGCTACAAAATATGCAGCTGAAATGATCTAGCAGACTATTATATACCTAGGTAACATACTGCACCTTGCAGCTGCACATGCATATGAAGCTGGTAAATACTATTTCTTTACCATAACATAATAGTTGCTGTTAACCATGATTGGCCCACGACCTCTCAAGTAGATATACTCTTCCCACCAGTCACTGACCTGAAACACACAGTGACGCAAGCTCAGAGGTGCAAAGGATAAAGCAGTCAGTCCTGTTAAACGGTTCATTTCTAGGATCCCATTATGTTCAGTGGGTCCCCAAAACTGAAGTTGAAAAATACTGTTTACAGTGTCCTTGTTACATGTTACGTGCATATAGTAATAACAGTAAATTATGCATAATTACACGCCACTAACCCAGGACCACACCTATTTCTAACCCTAACCCTATAGTAACTTGGTAATTAATGTTGCTTGGTACTTAAATGTATAATTAAACTAACAATTACACCCTTAAAAAAGTGTAACCCAATTATTTTCAAATCTAAAGCTCAAAAATAAAATATCATCATACTTGAAAACGATATTGCTGCTCAATATTTGAGGTACCCATAATACTTTTTTCGGGAAGTTTAAAGGTCAAAAGAACAGCATTTATTTAAATAAATAAAAATACACAAACCTATACATACATACATACATACATACATACATATACACACACACACACATATTATATTTATGTTTGTGTATATATATATATATATATATATATATATATATATATATATATATATATATATATATATATATATATATATATATATATATATATATATATATATATATATATATATAACTTTCACTTTTGATCAATTCAATGGATCCCCAGAAAAAAGTGAATAAATAAATGAATACTGATCTCAAGCTTTTGAATGGTAATGTTTATAAATGAATAAGCTTGGAAAATTATTAGTATTATATATTAATACATACATTATAGTATAGTTGTGAATTAGAATTTTTCAAATACTTCACAGAAATGTACAAATATTGAAAATTTTTGCAAACTTTGCCAAAAGCCATGTAGTTTGCATCCCTTTGATGCATAAAGGATGAAATAAAACAACATAATAAAAAAATGTGGTAACACTTTATTTTAAGGTGTCCATAATACAGGAGTAATTACTTAGTAGTAGCCATTGTACTTACATGAACTGTTCTTACCATATAAGTACGTTATGGAACAGTTTGTACTTACAGTTTAGAATGTTTATGTAGATATAATGGGCTGCTACTGTTACAGACAGAGTCTGTTATACAGCTACTTATGCAACCAAATGATTGTCATATACGCGTTGCAGACTTTATACAACTTAAAAATAAATTCAAGTACACAGACATAAGCAACTTAAAATAAAGTGTATCAAGACTTCATAAGTATTTAAGTGTACTTCATGTGTATCTGTACAGTACACCTTATCCATGGCTTAAAATATAGTGTTACCGAAATCTTCAACATAATAGAAGAAACTCCTTCGCTTCAGTTCCCCATTAAAATATCATTGATTTACTTACATAATTGGTGGCCCACCAAGACTTCAGCTTGAGGTACCACTGAAGTTTGGGTCCAAGGTTCTTCTCAAAATCGAGTGCAAGACTCTGCATTCGTTGGTGTTCCTCATCGCTCAGCAGTGGTTGAACTGACTCAAGATACTACAGGTCCAGCATTTCAAGAAAACAAGAAAGCACAGCTAAAATTCATACCTAAAAGCAAAATCTCACTGCCAGGGTGGTTAAAAATGTGTATTAACTTAAATGCAAGCATATCCCTAATGAATGCCAGCTTTATAAGTTCAACTCAAAACTAAGCTATTTTTTTATAGTACCATTTTCAAACACCGTGCATGTTTTAGTAAGTTAATTCACTTCATCCACGCTGTGCAACCTACCTCTAAAATCAGTAGATAATCACCTGAGCAAGTTAACTCTGAAAACAAGTGACCAAAATTCACATTGAAAGACTAAATGGAGGGCAGCTATTCCTGTCTCACCAATCTGACTTTAATTTAACAGAATAAATTATCTGTAATAAAAACAATATTAAACTGAGGAAGAGCTCTGATCAGGTTGTAATGACGAATAACTTACTCTTCTCATGGTGTCCTTCACAGATGGCACAGGTAAATGAGGGAGAGAGTTCTGAAAACTGTTCAGCATCGGTGTTTGCATGCCAGAAAAAATCTTCACTAGCACCTGCAATGACGGAGAACAACAAACAGAAAAGTTCAAAACGAGCAAGAAGAGAGCCAAGAATAGCAAGATTAAACTGTCCCAGTAAACAGTTATCACAAATACACACCAGCCATAGTCGAATTTGCCAGGTCATTTTGCCATGGGGAGCAAACATCCAGCCGTGCCAGGAAAGCAAACCTTTCAGAACAGTTCTCATGCTGAATATGACGGCAATCCACAGACCTGTGCCCACCATGACACCCCCAACTAACATCTGCTTTTGTGTTGACATGTACCTGCTGCAAAGAAAAGCATAAAAGCTGGAATGTGCTAGGCATCATACATTTGCCGACTTTGTCAATGGTTCCAGAGAAAAACGGTATCATACGGTAAACAACTGAGAATCACACTACCAGACTTGCAATTCATCCAAACTTGACTTTCTCGTTCTAAAATAGTCTCAAAATCATATTTTAACTTGTTTGACATACCCAAACTGGATGGAATAATAAGCTGCTTCCAAATATGCCTACTACCAATATGATATAAAACAATAACTTATATAATAATGCTATTCACCAGGCCAAAAAGATGTGTGTGAAAAGTGAAGTATGTCTAAATATTACCAAAGCTTGTTTCGAATAAAACAACCGTTGCATTTGCGCAACTGCAAGTTTGCATCTCGCAGTTCAGATGTTTTTGAGTGTTATAAATTCAGAATTGTGAGATAAAGACTTGCATTTCTCAGGATGAAGTCAATATTACAAGATTTACATCTCACAATTCTGTCTTTCTTTCTCATAACTTTGTTCATATCACACTATTCTGACTTGATACCTCATAACTATGAGTTTATATCTCACAACTCTGATTTTATAAATCTGAGAAAAAGGTCAGAAAGTTGTTTTTTTTATTAAGTGGCAGAAATAAGCTTCCATAGAATTCATAGCATTCAGTAGGTGAAAGGTACCAGGATGCCTGCTGATATACTGAACTGCGTATACAATGAGCATGCTATCTTTGTGAAATCTGTCCGACTGCAGATAGCACTTGTTTAGACTGCGGCAACAATCTGTACGAAAGTGCTAGTATAGTGTATTCAGGGTTTTATAGTATAATGTATTCAGAGTCTTATAAAAAACCTCTAAACACTAAAGTAAAGTTTAAAAACATCCTTCCTTATGGCCATTATGAAATACCATGCAACCCAAATAAACCAGACATACCTGACTGGGACATGTCTGCCAAGTTTGACGAACATGCCTAACGAAGGGTCCACTTTTAAATAATGAGCTCTTCCCAAATACCCTGCCAACACCACCATGAACCCTGGTGCACTCCCTGGGTAAACGCCATTCAAAATCCCATTCTGTGGACACAACGAAAAATAATAGTCATTTGACCTTTTATCTTGAAAAAGCAGGTACTTCTCACTTTTGCAAGAAACATAATCCCAGTACCTTAAAGCGGATGAATTTCTTCTTCCAGGAGTGAAGTCCAGAGAGGTAGACTTGACGAAGGGCCTCATGACTGAGCTGAAGGTCAATGCCATCTGGGCCAACAGTGAACTGGAAGGCCACAGCCTGATGAGCTTCTGCCATGCTAAATCACCGATAACAAATCTGTGAAAGAACGTCATTGTTCAATACAAGACACATGAGGTGACCAGCTCAAAGTACAAATGAATGTAGCACGCTGTCATCTTGCCGTTCACAAAAATCATTGTTATAACCTTATTGCTATAACCTGCTTTTGTTACTTGATAAATTACCATCCAATGACTTAATTACCTGCCTGCCTTCATGTCTGACAAGTAAGCACAATACTCTCACGACACCAGTTTCTGAATTATTATAAAAGTCATTCATATTTCTAAATCGGACGTGGCTGAAGACATCGCATCATTGGCTGACCCATTCAAGTTCATTTTGAAATCACACCGGCTTATTACACATTAAGAAGACGATTTCGATCTTACAGCGCTTTTTGAAAACGACTAACTATTTATCTAGAAAGTTGCAGATGTAAATGCACATAGCGATGCATACAAACCTGATGATGTGGCCGCCTCTTCCTCTATGTATCTATCAAACGCGATTAAATCACGTGATTTAACACAGGCAAAGAGACATTGATCGTAACGTTAAACGACTCGCAAACACCTTTGAATCTGGCTCTGCTGATGTAGATTTGTTATCTACATGTGGGTGTTTACTTAGTGAGCTATGGCTAACCCGGTGGACGTACGTAATGACGAGTTTATCTATGACAAACTGCCATATGCCAGACTTACCGTTTCTTTATTTTTGTATTCTCCTAGTCAGACCTATCAACTTGATCGAGTTGACTGTGCGATGGGACATGCATTCAATTAATGGCAGAATGAATCCGGTTTAGGACAGCAACGTTAATCTTGCTAGATTTTTCCCCCGTCTGTTTCTCTAACAACAGAGCACTAGACAATGTAGCCCGCCCACTCTCCAACAAGCATATGGCTAAAACGCTGCACTTATACAATTTTAAAACTGCGTGCTGTTTGCATTATTTAAATATGAAATCAATATCATATACCTTGGATTTTTATTATTAATGATTAGGGTTTGACCTTCACAATCTAAGAACATATGTTGAGAAATGCCGGAAGTAAATAATCGGAGCGCGTCAAAAAAAAGGATCACGTGCTTTACAGCGCGCCCAACACGGAAGTGGAGGCTGAGTGGACCTTCTACCTGCTGTGTAATTTTCTTTACGAAAAACAAAGCGTGTTCATACCACCCCCATAGGGTGTTTACTGATGACTTCTGTTGGGGACAATACGATTACTGAACTGGCCAGTATTCGAAGTTTTTAATGTACTTGAAATTGATTACCCAAAGTGATGCGTAGTGCAGTGCAAACAACTTTACAATTAAACAAACACGCCCACATACTACTGCCGGCGTGACCATTTTTATAGCGCGGGCTATCGATGGTATCGATTCGTTACGTCAGTCGCGTGACACAGCGCTCGCGGCAGATCTTGAAATAAGCGCGCGCGTGAGGAGTGCGCGCGCCCCGCGCCGCTCCACGTTTGAGGATGACGTCAGGAGAGCTAGCGGTAAGAAAGCGCTCCAGGACTTCAAGAAACAAACAGACAGCGGAGCACAAACATGAAGACCGGGGTGCCCACTCGGTCCTGGCCAGTAGTTTTTGTCAGTTTAGTCATTTGCAGCATTTGTACCGTGAACGGTGAGTAACATCTTATATTCTAAGTACTTGTTTTTTTCCAGTTCAAACTTCCTAAAAGTATTGTCACAAAAGGGTGTCACTGTTTCACTGTAGTTAAATTGTTTTGTTTTGTTTTTTTACTTTTGACAATAGTACAGTCATCTTTTAATAAGTTATATAAATATATAAGACGGGGAACACAAGGGATGCTAGTGTTACAATATTTATATGGTGAATGTTTGTAATTGTGGGAAGGAGTTTATTTGTGGATGTTGAACCTTTCACAGATTTGTACTTCATGCAGTGTATCTTCCTCTCTGTCTAGTTTAGACCTTCTTTTACAAAAGGCAGCTGTATTGTTAAATGAACAAACTGGTAGTTTATTATTAATATTATTATTTGAAAACATTTGTTACAATAATAGTTTTCTTTCTTCTTTTTTTGAAACCGTTGTATTATCCTGTTAAATGCAACGCATAAGGATTTAATGTAGGTTGATCTCAATAAGTGTAAACTGACTGAATGAGATGTCCGGTCCGTTGTGAGGACAGAACAAATCTAATCCACTGCAAAGAGGTAGAAAGAGATTTGCGCTCGACTGGATTGTATGACCCACAAGATACAAACTTTTGGATTAGGAAAGTGTAGTATTTTTATATAGAAAAAAGTGCCTTTAATTTGCTGCTCAAGCATAGTCGAAGAACCCCGTCTTAACCTCTACATCTAATCTTAATGAGCTCAGGGGGTAAACATGGCACAAATCTCCCAGCCTTTCAATGAAGCGCATTGTGTAACGTTTCACTCGTGCACCTAAGATCATTTCACGTTCTTACGTTCTGGTCAAGCCTTTTCTATCATGTCGGTCAGCCAGAATGAAGCGCAATGAATGCTGATGCTTCCCAAACAAAACATGATCAGCATTTAATTAGGTGGACGTTTTGTGTTAATGTTTGCCATCTATCTGATTGTTTTGGATATGTTTTGTGCTGCACTCATACACATACTCTTTTTCACGTTAGCTAGAAATATAACACAGCCTTTCCTACTCTTGAGAAGTATACATCTGTTTTTTGAAAGTTAACCATGTGCATTGGCTATGCTGCTCACATCTCTTATCTTTTGTACTCTCCTGATCCTGTTGAGAAGCGTGAAAAGCGTTTTTTTCCCTCTTTACTCCTTTGTATCTCTTGAAGCTTAATATGCAGGACCACTCTGTCTGTTGCCGAATTATAAAATGAGATCTAATTCCAGTCTAATCTTTGTAATTCCATTCACTCCCGCTTATGTGCGTCTCTATAGGAGATTACTGCAAGGTGAACCTGTGTCATAATGGAGGGACGTGTGTGACCGGCATCGGAGAAGAACCCTTCTTCTGCATCTGTGCCGAAGGATTTGCTGGAGATACGTGCAATGCCACTGAGAATGGTCAGAAATGTTGTTTGCCTGAATTTTCCTGGTTTAATGCTCATTTGAATTTCAGATTAGGTTTATATGGATCAGCCTGTTCCCAGTGGAAAGCCTTACTGCTCAGAGCTTGCTCTTTCACAGCTTACTTAATGAGGTTCTCAGTTGTTTAATTTGATTATCAACTTTGTGACTAGCATAGAAATGAGTAAAATGCTTAAAAATGATTTTTTTTGGCAACACGGTTACATTTTTTTTTTCTCCTGAAACGCGGAGACATATTATATTTCTTCTTTTTTTAGAATAAAAATATGAGACATGGGAACCTCATTGCTGTCTAGGAAGAACAATTCAAGTTCTCAAGTAGGCTTTTTTCCAGGATCAAGTCACTGAGGGTGCTTCTGAAACTAGCGAGGGTGTTCTAGACTTAATGCACATCTGTTATGATATCACTGTGTAGCTCGTTGCAAATACGAGAGCGTGCAAAGAGTGCTCCCTTTATAATCCCTAAAAAGCTGACACTCACCTTAGTTCACTGCAATCTCACAAATAGTTCTGTTATAATTAATGAGCTCTCTCCACTTCAGGTTAACACTTTGTTGCTATGAGATGATTCATGAGCGTGCATAACTCACTGAACAAAAACGTTCTCATTTTGAGCAAGATTCTACTTAAAAAGAAAAATGTGTTACAGATATGTCTGTAATTAGCTGCATCCCTCATCACTAGCAAAAGCATGTTATACATAGAAGCCTTTGAAGCTAAAACTTGCTTTTGGTTTTGATTGACGCTGGTCTCTCTAGCACCGATGGAGCTAGTCTCGATCTATTCACATCAGAACTTTTTTTCAACTGTTTTTCACTGCAGGTCCTTGTAGTCCAAACCCATGTAAAAACGATGGTACGTGTGAGGTGATCTCTAACTCCAGAAGAGGAGACGTTTTTAATGAGTATGTGTGCAAATGCCAACCTGGGTTCGAAGGTGCTCACTGCCATATCAGTAAGTTTTTGTATCACTTTTTTTTCAGATTTAGATCAGATCTGTTGCACTGATTAAAACTACATGATGTCCAGCCGAAGCGTTTAGAGGGACATTTATACATATATTAGAACAAAACCGAACAATCACACATTGTGCCTTTTATTCATTAAAAAGCATTTGTAAATTCAGTGTAAATATAATACCAGTTCTTTGTCCCGTTTTAGGAAAACGAGCAACTTCCACACAAAATGATAGAGTTGTGAAGTTATGAAATATGTGGAGTATGATGCATTTGGTGGTTAATTCATGTTAAAACTTTTCCTCTATGACAAATCTTTTTGTGACTGCAGGCCCACAGAAGAGAGGCTAGATTTTAGTTACTGCCTGCTGTTTCATTTGTTCCACTTTGTTTCATTGATCCCATGCTTACAAATATTCTGGATATACAATGGTACTGGTGTAAACAGCAGACACACCCAGGATGTTGAGCAGTCAGTGGTTAAAGAGAGCTGTAACCATAGTGAGCTTTAAATAGACTTTGTTAACGTTTTCCAGTCCGCACAAGTTCCTTTCCATGTATGATTTAACTCTCTGCTGCCTGAGGTCCTCTACAGTGGACACATCTATTAAAGCCATTTTAACCCATTACAACAAAGAATCCATGCTCATAATTTTATATGAATAGGTGTGTTCATTTCATGTCAGAATTATGTAATTACTGTTGTAACAACTTGACCATGTCAATGTCATGTGGACATCAACAGTAAAACATAGTTAAGTAGTGATTTCAAAATAGACCCCTTTTTTGTTGACATTGTGAGGTTTTTTTAAATTGCTATTACTGTTAATATTTTAATGATTTATTTCTGAAACTAAAGACCTAAAATACAATTTAATGTAGCTAGCACAGAGTTAATTGAAGCTAACTGTATGTTTATTAATAAGGTATTTGCATAATGTCTGTTACTGGTTGCCATAGTAGTTTACAGTGTTGCCATAGAAATTCATATTCCGAGGATGCGAGGACCGCTCTGAGTAGAATGTCCAGGGTGTCATCTAGTAATTATGGTAATTATGGCACGGCGTGAACACACCAACTGTCCCCTTCATATGGCTGTGTGGTTTCTATTTATGAAAAATTAAAAACGGCTGATACACCACACCTCTGAACCCCTCTAATACTAAACTGCAGTGGACTAAAGCGTAATACATTTTATTTTATTTTTTTAAGCTAAAAAGGATATTAGGAATATTTATATTATTGTTTTGATGGAAAAAGAAAGAAAGAAGAATTACTTGGGTATTTAATAATTCATGCATCAAAGGAGTTAAAATCCAAAAGTAAAAAAATACAGATTTTACAGGTATTAGAATAGCATTCTTACTAAAAGACCCTCAAATGCAGCCAGGAACATTCCTGACAGACAGCCTCAGTGCCATTAGGCAAGACTTAATCAAGCCAAAGAGGTTTTATATTTGGGGATTATGGAGGTACTAAAATATTTTCATCTAATATCTTGGCCAAATTATTTTGCAGGCTGTTATGTTGCTTTCTAATTATGTCCCTTTTCTTATGTCTTTGATTATTTGGTTCAAAATGATGCTTGGATATTATGCAATTGAATAGTATAAAGTTGAGTCCTCAAGACACCTTCTTCAGCAGCACATCTGACCTAGATTGATTGAGTCTATGTGTGTCCAGACATACAGCAGAATGATGTTTTTTTGTGTTCTTCAATCCTCTTAACAGTTTAGCAGCAAAACAACTTCTGTTGTTGGGGCATGAATATGGTGTTTTCTTTTCTATTACAGCTGAACAAAAGAATAAGAAACACAATGTTTCTGCATGTATCAGCTAGGCCTGTTGTGTAATACTTTTACAAGACCAAACAAGGTAAAAAGCAGCTCACTGAATAATATATACGATGTTCAAATGTTTTTATTTTTAAGTCATCTGATTACCAAGGCTACATTTATTGGCATGAATCAGAAGTAGTGTAAAAGCAGTAATATTGTCCAACACTACTGGCATTTTGTTTTATTTGAATGATATTTTATATAATGTAATTTTATTCCTGTGATGATAAAGCTGAATTTTCAACAGCCATTACTCCATATTTTTTCAGAAATCATTGTAATAAGCTGATTTGCTTGGTCAAGAAACATTTATTATGTTGAAAACAGTTGTGCTGCTTAATATTTTTATGGACGCTGTGAAACTGTAGTTTTTGTTCATCATAATTCTTTGATGCATCAAAAATTCAGAAGAACAGCAGTATAATATATAACATTTAAATATAAATAATACCATGTATTTCTTTGTCACTTTTAATAAATGTAACGCGTTATTGGTAGATCAGTGTTTTTATTTCTTTAATAAACAAATGAAATGACTCACCCCAAATTTTGAGTGGTCATGTAAACAGAGAAAAATTCTATTGTATATATCCTCTTACATGTTATATCATTTATACTGAGAGAAGAAGTTTGCCCCCTAGTGAAGGTTTATAATAACTGCAATTAAAATGTTTTTTGTAATGAAAAATTAACTTTGCCGTTAAGAAAATTGTAAAAAAAACAAACATCCTGCAAAGTGTTTAATTTCAGTAGATGTGCTGTGGTTACAGTCTGCAGTAGTTTACTGGAAATGCAGGCCATCCCATCCCATCCCACCCTGTGCTCCACACAGAACTCTTTGTGCCCTTTGAGGAGTATTAGAGATCCTGCAGCCACCTGTGTGAGTGCACAGGCTGAACATTGTGCCACCCCACACCTCAGCCTCCACACTTATTATTATTATACATACATTAGCTGCAGTTACACGACAGCTCCCTTCCTCTGCAGAGAGTCCCATTGCTACATTTCCAAATGACTGTATACTTACTGTATTATTTTTGGTGTTCTCACACAGATGTGAATGACTGTGCAATCCAGCCTTGTAAGAATGGAGGCCTGTGTCGTGATCTGGACGGGGACTACACCTGCCACTGCCCTTCTCCATATGTTGGGAAGCAATGCCATCTACGTAAGTTTTTCTGGTGGCAGTGTTTAATTTCAGTTTCGAATGCCATAACAGACATTTTAGGGTGCCTTATGGAGTGTTTTGTTACAAATCCAAAGTATCTGAGGTATAGCCGCTTAGTGACTATAATAAACCAAGAAGAAGTAAACCGGACAAGACAACATGATGTAGACTTAATGGTACTTCCACTATTTTGTGGTGCAGGTTGTACATCTCTGTTGGGGATGGAGGAAGGTGGAATCGTAGAGTCCCAGATCTCGGCTTCCTCTGTACACTCTGGCATTTTAGGGCTGCAGCACTGGGGACCCGAGCTCGCACGCCTCAACAATCAGGGCCTTGTCAATGCCTGGAGCTCCGCACCCCAAGACAAGAACCCCTGGATTGAGGTTTGTCATATATGGGTTTATATGCATATAATACAAAAACAACTTTCTAATCTCACATAAATCATTTAAACGAGGTTCAGAATAGGACAAAGTGATTCAGTTTCTGAAAAGATGTGCACACTTCCTGTCCATGGTTTTCTTGGTTTTAGGTTAACATGCAGAAGAAGATGCGCCTCACTGGAATCATAACGCAAGGAGCCAGCCGCATGGGGACAGCTGAGTTTGTTAAGGCTTTCAAGGTTGCATCCAGCTTTGATGGAAAATCATACAGAGCGTACAGAGCTGAGGGCCAGAGAAGAGACAAGGTAAGAAACATTACAAATCTGTACAAATTGTAGTCCTTTGTTAACAGGGTAGTTAACCAAAAAATGAAAGTTTCAAGACCCAGAAAGGTAGTAAGGGCATCATTAAAATAGCCCATCAATGGTTCAACCGTAATTTTATGACACTACAAGAATACTTATTGGAGGTACACGGGAGATAATAAATTGTTGGAGTCATTGGTGTCTATGCAGGCTCAGAAAGCTCTTGAATTTCATCAAAAAATGTTAATTTGTATTGAAGATGAACAAAGAAACTTACAGGGTGAGTAATTAATGACAGAAATTTCATTTTTGGGTCTCTTCATTATGTGCTAAACGTATATGTGTCTATATATATATCTCATGACCCTTAATTTTTTCAGGTGTTTGTGGGAAATACAGATAACGATGGAACTAAGACAAACATGTTTGACCCTCCCATTGTGGCCCAGTACGTTCGAATCATTCCTGTTGTGTGCCGTAAAGCATGTACTCTCCGGATGGAACTTGTGGGCTGTGAACTTAATGGTAATTTCAGTTGAATTAACTATGAATCGTGTCTGTGTGTGTGTGTGTATATATATATATATATATATATATATATATATATATATATATATATATATATATATATATATATATATATATATATATATATATATATATATATATATATATATATACTCTTAGCCATTTAACACTCTTATTCTCCCTAACATAACAGTGCACTCCAGCACAATTGGTTGCACCGATCCGCTGGGCATGAAATCCCGTCTCATCTCTGATGTGCAGCTGACAGCATCTAGCAGCTTCCGCACCTGGGGTATTGATGCCTTCACCTGGTATCCCTTTTATGCTCGCCTGGACAAACAAGGCAAGACTAACGCTTGGGCTGCAGCGAACAACAACCGCTCAGAGTGGCTCCAGGTGAGGCTGTGAGATGTCGTCTAATTGTTTTAAACAAAACTGTCAAATAATGCCAATAGTCCTTGAACTCGTTATGATTTAAATGTCACAAAATGACATGCATAGACCTATCAATAGACAATAACACTCTAAGTTAGTCAGTTTCACTAACCTGTTTCACTTACCTGCAATTATTTTGTTAATTGTGGACTGCATGTTTGTGTCTTATGTTTTAATGTCACAGCTGGATTTGGAGAAACCTAAAAGAGTTACAGGCATCATCACTCAGGGAGCAAAAGACTTCGGAGTAGTGCAGTTTGTTTCAGCCTTTAAGATCGCTTATAGTGATGACGGACTATCTTGGAGCATCGTGAAGGATCAAATAACAAGAACAGAGAAGGTTACAGCAATGACAACTTCTTTATTTTAAACATACACTACTGTTCAAAAGCTTGGAGTCAGTAGGGAAGAGATTGTATGAAAGATTGTTTTAATGTTTTTCAGTATCTAATGCTTGACAAAGCTGGTCAAAAATAGAAACGGTGAAAATATTTGATATAATATTGCAATTTTAAAATAACTTTTTCAGTACATTTTAAAGTATAATTTATTCCTCGGATCGCAAGCTGAATTTTCAACAGTATTCAGAAAGATGGGATCCTTCAGAAATCGTGTGCTGCTTAAACTGTAATAAAAAATTTTTCAGGATTTACTGAAAAGAAGGTTCAAAAGGACAGTATTTATTTAAAATGTATATTTTTGTAACAACATGCAAAGAACCACTTAATGTATCCTTGCTGAATAAAATAATTGACTTCTTTAAAAAAAAAGTGTTTTATTTTTTTTTTGGGTGTAGGGTGCAATATCACATGGTTTTGTTTACGGGGTACAGTAAATCTCTCTGTATTAACTTCAAGCTCTAGACACTGGCATCTAGATACTCGGAGGAAATTAAAGAATTATCAAGCTACTAAGTCAGCTTTAGTTCTTCTGTGCATGTAACAAAGGCCTCAAAGCACATAGGTCTTCCATTCAGTTATAGTCATTTCATCTGACTAATTGAAATGTTTTTCGTTTTCTCTTTCTGCAGATTTTCCAAGGCAACATAGACAACAACGCACACAAAAAGAATTTGTTTGAGCCTCCGTTCTTTGCTCGATTTGTGCGGTTCCTGCCCTGGGAGTGGCATGAGCGCATAACTGTACGTATGGAGCTGCTGGGCTGTGATGATTAGTGGACGGGCTGAAGGCTGCCTCTCTCTGCACTGGTTTCACCTCAAGTGTTTCTGCTGGTTGTAGGTGATGTTTTGTTTCAGTATACATTAGCCTCTGTAATGCTTTGTATTTTATTGCATCAATGTCACCGTTTTGGTTTCGTTTGAAAATTTAAGTTGATCTCAACCAAAAGAAACTTCGAAGAATGTTGGTAACCAAACAGTTGACTTTCGAGGTATTTGTTTCGATACAAAGTCAATGGCTACGATCAACTTTTGGGTCACCGACATTCTTCTAAATATCTTTTTTTGTGTTCAACAGCTGAAAGAAACTAATACAGATTTGGAACAACAGATTTTGTAATGTCAGACTGTCAAAATATTACATAATCCCAAGAACCATTAACACGTCTGGAAAAATTTGACAGAGTCAAATTTTTACTAAAAATATAAGTTTCAACCACTGACCATTCTTGTATTTTAACATGCATGTCTTGATTGACAATGAAATATACTGTCTTTTACTGTTATTCCTCGTCTTTGGTAATCTGGATGAGTAAAACCTATCCTTTATTCAACCTTTCTGCCTTCTAGCACATGTACAGCACTGATCTGTAATGGAAAAAGGTCAACTTTTTTTTTTTTTTTCCTTTTTTGGGGGTAAGCTGACAAAAGCTGTCTTTTTTTTAAATAATCTTGATTTATTCGTCTGCCAGAAACTCTGCTGTAAATTAGAAATGAATTGAAACTATTATCCTTTTTTTAGTTCTCACTGTAAAAGTGTAGAATAAGCGCGGTAGAGCTGCTCAATCAGTTGACCTGTTTGCACTGCAGTTGCTCTACACTTTACGCTGCGGTTTATATATTTTATAACTCCATTTTATTTGTCAACCAAATTTGAATAGAATTGTAAAGTTGTGCAAATATTGAGTATTTTTATCTTTTGTAAGAACGTTGTCTTTAACAATATTAATAAACATGTTAATATTTCCGCTTTTCTTTAAATAATTTTGGCATAAACTAAGAAATTCAAAATGTGCTGTCAGAAATAAAAATGTGCATGAGACTAAGCGATTAGTCTTCAAATCTTGTAAAGGCCTGAAAGAATTGACTCAAACTCAAAGAATTGGCTAAATGAGATCTGCAGCTTCAAATTTTCTTCTTTAGGTCAAAAGCATTGGATATTCTGCCACATAAATATTATGTACCTGGGCTAGTAATGGATGTGTATTTTATCCTAAAAATACATTTTAAACATCTTTTATAATTATCTTTATTAGCAGCAGATATTTTGGAAAATAGTAGTGTTATTTAAAAAAAAATTAAGTGATTTAATATTTAGTTAATTCACATGAAACAAATCATTTGTAAGTTTAAAGGCGCAGTGCTGTTTTCTAAATGCTTTATTCTGCCATTTGTAGACGGCAAAAATCTACCAGAGAAGATGTCATGCTTCAGATCAACCAGAAGATGGCAGAAGGCTTTAGGCGTCATAGTCTATAACAAGGTTCACTAGGCGTCATGGGAGAAACAGGTTAGGACATCACAAACAGCCTAAAAGGGGTCCATTCAGTCACAAGGAAGTAAATTTCTTCCACTCCACCCAATTGAGTAAACATTTTATCCGTTTAAAAACACTTTAAACAGATTCTAGACTGGGTCTGGTGAGGTAGAAACCATTTCCTTTCCATTACATGCCTGTACATTGTGAATAACCTGAGTACTCTTTGCCCTTCATTCCTGCTCTGTATGACAGGCTGCCAGCCAACAAACAAATCAGTCCTGTTTTAAACATGATGTATGGAATGTTTTAATGGCACGTTGTTGCATTTGCTGTAATACAGGTATTCAAACACAAAGTTCATCTGACGACATTCATGGATTAATTGAAATTCTGCTACTAGAAGACAACAGATTCTCACTAAGACAGTATCGTCTCATATTTTCCCGTGTTTTCACTGTTGACTTTGGTCACTCATCCATCTCAACTAAAGAAACGATTTTATGCCACACAGTAACAAACCGCTTGCAATTCATGAGAAAAAAAAATGCTTTTCAAGAAATGTTTGTGCATTTTCTGCAGTTCATGCTGCATTCGTCATTTCAGCTGCATCAGATGAAAATAAAGCTATGCTGTGTAAAAGAGAGCTCCCGCTGCCTTTGGGATGAAAGAGGCACAGCCCCTTGTACTAAGTAAGCAGTCTCATCACAGAAACAGGCAAAATGTAAAATATTCACAAGGCACTTGTCATTAACAGTCCTATCTGAACTATTGTTATAAAATAAAAGCTGTTAGCTGATCCAGGGTCATTCTTGTCCCCATGTAGTACTATGCCCTGCACAGTCTTGGGCGACAGACACAGTAACGTCTAACAAACAAGTACATTTTCATTGTTGGGTTTACATTCATAATCTGACTGGATTTGGCCACCTCTGTCTGATGTTTAAAGGAATAGTTTATTTCAAATGAACATTCGCTCACTTCCGGGCTATCTGAGATGTAAATGAGCTTGTTTCTCTGTTTCAGAGCGGGTTTAGGATCAGTGAGTCAGGATGCAATGCTACATTTGTCCAAATCTATTCCGATGCAGAAAAAATAAACTTTATGGATGGCATGAGGATGAGTAAAGTTCAATAGTAAACTATTCCTTTAATTACATATGGCTTTTGTGAGGAAAAAGACGGACACACCCAGTCAAAGATGGATGTACTATGTGTTACGCTGTGAGGAATAAATAGATCTCATTTCACATTAGGTTTCAACTCAGACATAACAAATTAATGACATCCTTGTGCAAGTTGCTTTCTCAATTTGTCTGGTTGGGTATTAGAAATAAATACTATATTTTTTTGTAAACGTCTTTTATGGCTATAGGCTTTTGTTTTAGGTTTGCATCTCCTCTCCACAAACTAGACGAAAATAATACTTCACATTTCCTCCCATCATTTATGTAGTGTGTGTACCTAAAATTTGGCTTACTAGCAGAAAAAGACAAAAATCATTTCATTGCCCTTCAGAAAGGAAAAACTGGGCACGTCCAGCCCTTCACAAAAGGAAAACCTGCACATATTTACAGACATCTTTAAGAATGCTGCTGGTCTTTGATCTTTTGGTCTCTGATCTTTTGTTGAAGGGACGAGATGAATTGCTCTATCATGGCTGAAGGCCAAAAACTGACACCTGATGTATAGGAGGCAGCGATATACAAGATGGGCACTTATCTTGAAAATAACACTTTTTAATCATAAATGCTTCATAATTCAGTGTCTTGGAAAATAAATATAAAACTTGTACTGATTTAAAAATGAATCTCTTGCTCTTCAAATCTCCTTAGAGATGTTTCTCCGATGTTGTTGTATTAGATTTATGAGAGTGATGACCAGAAGATTCCTTTTGCAGTCCGGATCTGACCTCTATAAATATACGAACAAGAGAAATCATGTTAGTACCTTTTGCATAGTAATGTATAGAATATTTTAAAGCATTAATTACTCACCCTCATGTCGTACCAAACTTGTAACCTTTGTTCATCTTCAGAACACCAATTAAGATGTTTTTTAATAAATCTGAGAGCATTTTGAACTTGAACACAGACAGCAAGGGTCCTACCACAATCAAGGCACAGAAATGTAGGGTCAGAATGCTCTCTGATTAAGAATAAAATTGATGTTCTAAAGATGAACTAAGGTCTTACGGTTTGGTTTTGGTTTACTATATGAGGGTGAGAATTCAAAGGGGTCAAATGATGCGATTTCAAGCTTTTCTTTCTCTTTGGAGTGTTACAAGCTGCTAGTGCATAGATAAGATGCCGTACATTGCAAAGACTAAAGTTTCAAAACCAATAAGATATTCTTAAAAAAATTGTTACTAGTTCACACCCCCCTAAATCTACTTTTCTAACGTCATTGTGTGGGTTTATTTTATAACGCCGCCCAAATATGCACACAAAGAAAGAAAGTGGGGCTATTATTCTTGATTCAGTGTTGTTATTGACGCCATGTTCTGGAGACGATGCTTGTCATAGTGAAAGTGAAACTACCTTCCAAAGAGGACACAACTAGAAATCAGTGGTTAAGTTGTATTTACAACGCTGTTCTCAACTCTTTAAAGGTTTAGTTTACCCAAAAATGACAATCAGATTGATTATGTTTAGTAGAGGGCACAAGCATATTAAATGTAAACAATGCTCATTACGTTGATTACATTCTGAGGTACTCATTTTTGGGTGAACTATGCCTTTAAAATATTTTGGATCAGTAATTTTTTGAAGAATATACATTTATTCATCAATGATAATTTTAATTGATCAAAATATACAATAAAAACATTTGCATTGTTATAAAAAAATGAACAAATGTAAGCAACAGAACCATTTACAACATCGATAATAGCATCAGCAATTCATTAGAATGATTTCTGAAGGATAATGCAGTAAAAACTGCTTTGCCATAACAGTAATAAATAGCATTTTAAAATATGTAAAAATCGAAAGCAGTTATTTAAAATGTTAATATTTCAGTATTACTAATAAATAATGATAAGTGGTGCGCATAAGACATTTAAAAATATAATAAAAAAAATAAAAAAAAAACTAACCAAGACCAAATGGTAGGGTAATTGTGATGTTTTCAGTAATGCTTGAGTAGCTTACTGGCTATGCATTGCACTTGAGGCTTCTCCCACTGTCCATCTGCCATACAACGGATCACAGGTAGGTGGCGCTGTGTGAAGTTTTCACTGCACTGGTATCTGATTATAGAATTCACCTGATAACGATCTTTCTTATTGCCAAACATCCTGGCATTCTCCACTTTAGGAGGTTGGTCACATGTCACTGGAAGAAGAGGAAGTCCAATTGAGAGGGAATCACTAGTGATGCGATTTGTATGTGTTTGGTGGTGAGCATACCTGGACCTGTTTTGCACGTGAAAGGTAAGTGATAGTTGCAAGGCACGTCATTCCACTGGCCATTTTCATGCCAGATCATTACAACACAGTCTTCACCAGAATTAAAATAATTGTCAGGCTGGTTAGGCCTCCAGTTCTCATATTGCTAAGGAAAGGAAGAGAAAAATCAAGCATTATTCTGTATCTCAATCAAACGGTGATGCAGTTTCTCAGAGTCAGAGTCAGGCTTACCAGCGGAGTCCCATCTGACCAACGGAAGTCATTTTCCACCGTTTTATCGTTCAGTCCAATCCACTGATAGTCTTGTGCATATGCTGTTACAAGAAGGTGATTGTAATCAGAAGAACAACACAGATATTTAGGAGCTTAAACACACAGACACACACTCACAGTTGATGAAGGCCTGCTCCTCTGGAGTGATAATGCTCACCAGGTGAGCGTTTATGTCTCGACATTGCTGCTCAGCCTCCAGCCACGTCATTCTCTCGGAGAAATGCAAGTAACAGTTGCCCTGAAACTTAGTCCAGTTCTCCTCACAGCTGTTCACATCTGAAGCAACATCACATGGCATATTTACCACTGTTTCACCAGATATCTTCTCAGACCACTATTGCAAGATGTGTAGTCCTGACGCAGGTTTAAAAGGTTAGTTCACCCAAAAATGCCGTCTCTATTTATTCTTCCTCATTATGCAAACCCATACACAAAAACAAAGATATCTTTAAGAAACCTGAGAATTTTTTGGCACTCCATCAAAAATCTACAAATTAGACAATTCCAAAAGTTCATAAAGACATCATAAAAGTAATCCATGTCAATGAAGCAGTAGTCTCATGAAGAGACAAAACCGCTTGACAGGATGAACAGACTAAATTGTACTTTTCAAATAAGGTCAACAGAAGCTTAACTGATGATTTAAAAAAAAGCATCACTGATTCTCATGCATTTTGTAGAATTAGTGGAATGAACCGAGGCACAGAAATCTCATTAAAAATATCTTAGTTTGTGATTAGAAGATAAATGGAAATCTTATGGGCTTGGACCAAAATGAGGGTGAGTAAATAATGACAACATTTTCATCTTTGGGTGAGCTATCCCTTTCATACTTGCTATACAGGCAAATAAGAAACAAATGTATGATGGAATGTGCTGAGGATTTGGATAAAGTCACTTTATCTTTCAGTGTTTAAAACCAGTGTTTTAAGCAACAAATGCCTTTAACGTGGCATAATATCAGCTTATCAGATAAAGTGATTTTCCACAATCATGTGAAAGTATTCCAGAAGACCTGCAATTATATTCCAGATATTACGCCAAGAGAAACATCCAAATGAGATATTTCTAGTCGCTGCTTAGATGGAAAATATGAACATTTTCTTTTACCACAGACCTTTCCTGTCTAAATGCCTTTGCTTTCCATGTCTTGCTAAATGGTTATAGTTTGTCCTATATTTTTACAGTAAGTGCATCTTTGCACCCTAAATGACACTGATGTTTAATTGCAACAGATTTCCATATGGACAGGCAAAACTCACACAAACACCCCTCACCAATCCCTACTTGACACACATAGGTGTCCCTTTTCCAGGGACTTTCATTCCACTACAGCAACATCTAGCTGTGTGTCACCTTTAAGGTTGTTTTTGAAAGACCGTTAGTAGAATTAGCTGAAGCAGCCTCATACCAATCTCACAGCGGACTCCTTCGTAGCTGGGCAGACATAAGCATTTGAAACTCTCCTCCACCTCCACACAGGTGGCTCCATTGGCGCAAGGGTTTGAATGGCAAACATCAACCTCTGCAAATAAACGTTTAGCAATTAAAGCTGACTACTATGAAGATGCCCTGAGGAAGGCCAAGCTTGGCAGAGAGAATCATTGAATCAGAACTCTTGAAGCTGCTTCGAAATTAATCTCTTGCATAATTATACCATCAATATTTAGATAAGCTGAGAAGAGACACTCAGTAAATTGTGGTAAATTGAAGGAGAGATCAGAGTCAGTTGCAGTCGCTGTAGGAGTGCTGACCTGGGATCAGTTATTAGCCTCTCACCACGTGGTGAGCAGATGAGCAATCTTACAGTACTAGAAACGGAAGCAGAATTTTGAGTTCAGATTCATATGAAGATGGACAAGAAGTATGAGCATGTACCAGGTGTTAGCAGGCGTGCTGATTAAACCAGACTGCAGCAAAGGCACAGCTGAACAAAAACAACACAGGTGAACAGTCACTGAAAAGACATCAGGACACAAGAGCTGAGTAGGTTGAGAAGTACTTAACCACACACACATGCCACATAACCTGTAAAATGGACTGTAAGGACATTAATCAGGCAAGAGCAAACTGAAAAGAAAATGCAAAACAGTGAGACACTTAGAGATAATAATTTGATTCATTTGAACCCAACTAGGAGCCTAAAAAGCAGCAACAGCTGTTAAAGCTAAACAGGATGGCTATTAATAATAAGAATGTTTATAAAAAGGTCCAATATTATGTGAATGATTCAATAACTGAGTCAATTCAATCTGACTCACCAAACTGGCACTCTTTTCCATGCAGTCCAGGTGGACAGTGACAAATGCTGACTCCATCCTTCACCAAACACACCCCAGCTCCGCAAGGGTTGGGTTCACACGGGTTAAGAGAAGCTATTATGATTTTTGAGAAAGAAACAGAGCAAAAGGCACAATGAAAAACCATAATAAAAAGGATTTTTTTTCTCAAGAGTTGAAAATCTACAAATGAGCCACCATTACTTTCATGCTGTGAATGATAACAAATAGGCAATATGAAAAATGTTATATATGATACATAAAAAATCATTAATACTATACAGTAACGTATAAGAAACTTGTCATGTATCTTTGTTCTGTATTTTAACAAATTTTATGCAAAAGGAATCTCACCATTTCCAACAAGTCCTTCCGTGACAAATGGGCTCTGTAAAGAAGTAGGTTCTGTGGTGGAAGACAAAGCTGCAGAAGTAAAAGTGTCAAGTTTACTCAGGATTCCCTCTGGTTCTGACAATGGAGGTCCTGCAGCATCACTGTACAGGCCAGATGGCCCTTGAGCATGTAGTACATCTAAAGGAGTATCAGTGGTGATTACTGTTGCTGTATTTTCAGTAACTGGGATCCATTCATGTTCTTGTCCACTAGCAAAGGCACTTTGACCCTCTCCACTCCCTGAGGACAACCTGACGGTGCCACTGTACTCCACCTCCCCCCGTCCTAGCTCCATGCCTTGGAAGGGCTTGTTGGACATTTCCACCATTCCATTATTGGAGAAGAAGATGATATCACCACTAGCTGATTCCCCTGATCTTTCCCCTGATTCAATGGCATAGCCTCCAGATGTAAATCCACTTCCCTCACCAGACCCAAACAGCAAAAGTCCAGAAGCTTCCTGCTCATGAGGTTGCTCTGTTAGATCAATGAAGCCCGATCCCAAAAATGTCAGACTAGAAAACTCTAAACCATTTCCAGAGCTACTGCGGACACCGCTAACTCCAGATGCATCACCACTCATCCCAGAGATATCACCGCTCATCCCAGAGATATCACCGCTCATCCCAGAGATATCACCACTCATCCCAGAGATATCACCACTCATCCCAGAGGTATCACCACTCATCCCAGAGATATCAATGCTCACCCCAGACCCTGAGATATGTCCTGAACCACTGAAATCCACATGGCTTCTCTCCAGCTCTTGAGCAGTGGACACCTGCACCCAAGGGTTTTCCACCATGATGTCACCACTGCCATCAATAAATGAAATGCTACTGGATCCTCCAGAGGGAAAAAATCCTGATGGGAAGCCGCTGAATCCTGAGGATTCCTCACTAGAACCTGATCCTGAGGAGATGCCAGAAAGGTCTCCACTCTCATCGCTTTCTCCTGAGCTGCTGGAAAAATCGGAGGTAGATCCACTCTCTTCAGAGCTATATCCTGACCCACTTCCTGATCCAGATCCAGAGGTGTCCAATCCAAAGAGCCCTGAGCCCTGACCAAAGGGAAAGGTGAGGATCTCTGGGCCTGCTTCCCCAGCTTCCTCTGGTCTTTCTGAAGCTGATCCAACTCCTGATAAAATGGAGTCACTTCCTGAAAAGGTCACTAGGATATCTAAGCCACTGCCAGATCCTGAAGAACCTCCAGACCCACTTGGCAGATCCCCACTCCCACTGGCCACAGAGGAGTCTCCACTTGTAACAAAAGACCCACTCAGCTGATCTCCGCTTCCACTGCTGAAAAGATCATCAGTGCCACTGATTGCAGAAGAATCTCCACTTGAAACAAATGACCCACTCAGATGATCCCCACTTCCACTGCCTGACAGACTGTCAATGGCACTGACCCCAGAAGAGTCTCCACTTGAAACAGGTGACCCACTCGGCTGATCCCCGCTTCCACTGCCTGACAGACTGTCAAAGCCACTGGCCCCAGAAGTGTCGCCACTTGAAACAGGTGAGCCACTCGGCTGGTCTCCGCTTCCACTGCTTAACAGATCATCGGTGCCACTAGCTCCAGAAGAGTCTCCGCTTGAAGCAGGTGACCCACTCGGCTGATCCCCGCTCCCACTGCTCAACTGATTATCGATGCCACTGTCCCCAGATGCACCAGATTCAGAGTGTTCCTCAGAGATAGTAGTAGTAGTAGCTTCTTCTGAGGAAACACAGATACACACAGAATCTAAGATACTATAGATTCTAATAAATGAACACTTCAAAATCAACACTAGAATATATAAAAAAATACATGGGATAGTTCTACTAAATTCTAAAGTTCTACTAAATTCTAAATTCTGACATCATTTACTCACCCTCATGTAATAATAGATCTGTATGATTTTATTTTGAAATCTCTGCTTTTGGTCTATAAAATATAAGGCAATTATGGTTACCAACATTCTTTAAAATATCTTCTTTTGTTTTTCTCAGAAGAAAGAAAGTCATACAAGTTTGGGGTCAGATGATGGTACCAGATGAGTGTACATTTCCATTGTTGGGTGATCCTGACATTTTGGGAGGAGTCAGAAAATGAAGATGATAAACATCCGGAAAATGTAATTAATCCGGAAATAAGAGGACCTTTCCAGAGCCTCATAAAATATCATTAAATGTTCACTGATCAGACAATTTGGCTGTGATTTCTCAAATAATATTTATGAATTACTTTAAGATATATTTTAAGCATTTTATGTAATAAATTGTTTGCCATTCTTCATTAATACAATTACAAACCTCATTGCAAAATACTCCACACCACAAATTGTCTTACCAGCAAACATAAACTCCTTCATATCCTTCTCTAGACTGTCCGAGGCAGAAAACCTTTCCAGTCATCTTCTATTAGAAAAGCACTTGCCTCCCTTACGTTCACTAAATGTCGCGATTACGAGAGTTGTAAGATAAAACATTATTATTTTCATTTTTACATTTTCATTTAAATTCGCCGCTCTCATGTTTACAAAAATTAGATTAGAAGAGTGATTTATTTCTTGATTTGTTCTTTCAATTGTAGTTTCAATGAATCAGTTCAAAAAAACGATCCACAGAATATTTTATGGTGACACTGGCTTATATTGAGCGGTGCCTGACAGAAAAGATCATAACACGATCAAGGTGTTGGTCTAATTTCCATCTAAAATTGTATTTTAAAACTTGAAGCCCTGAAGCCTCTCAGTCTGAATGACAATACCGTTTTGTCCAGTGACTGAAGCCTTTTAGTCTGTGGCATGATGCCTTTTCATTTCATCACTGAGGTCTGAGAATGTTTTAAAATGTACAACTGAGGTTTATTATTTATTGGACAACTCCTCTCCCTTTTATCTACAAGGTATCACTAGGTTCTGTCATTCAGTAATATCAACATCTTGATGATCCAACGATAGCTGCTCACATCTCAGCATGACTAACAAAAATTTCTTGCTGGAGGATGGACCATCACCTTCAACTTAACCTAGCTAAGACAGAACTACTTGTAGTTTCAACAAACCCATCATTTCACCCATCACTTTCACCTTCCAGTCATGCTCAACAACCATAACTCCTTCAAAATTAGCCAGAAACTTTGGAGTTTGATGATGAGCTGAATTTCTATGACTACATTGCTAAAACTGTGTCTGCTAAATGAGTAAATGTAATATCAAATATCACAAAAATATATTTTCTGCATATTATTCAGATTATTCAAATTAATTATGCAGTTGTTTCTGTCTTTTTTTGTTACTGACTCATATATGTATCAATATATTACCAGGTTTGAGAAGAGCCGGGAGAGATGTCACGCTCACTATATTTTCCTCTGTCACCGTCATATTTGGTTCACTTTCATTCAGAGACAGATCCAGATCCACTATATGTAGAAAAAAAGGTCAAATATGTAAAGAATAAGAATATATCTAAAGACTTTTACATTTAAAAGAACCTAAAATGTATGACCTGTATATAACTACACTGTAGATGCATTTACCCTTAATGCAGTATGCATCAAATTTGGAGTGCAGGTCAGGAGAGCCAGTCTGGTTGGGAAACTTGTAAACTGTGTGAACTCCAGCCTTTCCTCCACCACACTGCTGCCGCGGGTTATTGATGGAGTAACGTACACTGCGGTCAAGAAGCCACCCAGCACGGCACTTATCAAAGCCCTGCTTCCAAGCAGCATATAGGTCTCCTGTGGAGGCTAAGGAGGCATTCTTACTCTGGCAGTAAGCCACTGCCTCACCATAAGTGAATCCCTCGAATGAACTTGCATAGACAATTTCCCCTGTAAATGTGAACACGGAGAGTGATTCAAAATTATTATTTTTTCCATGAGAGAATGCAGCATTTAATTTTTTTTTTTTGTTTTCTTTCACTCTAAGAAATGTAAAATAAAAGTTATATATATATATATATATATATATATATATATATATATATTTTATATGCATTTATGTAGAGCCTCTTACCCCGTAATTTGTCCACATAGCAGTATACATCATAGCGTTCATCAGCAGAACGTAGTCCATAAGACCTCACACCAGGAACATGTTCCAAATCACCAGAGCATTTCTCACGTGGAGACACAATGGGATACCTGCATAACCGTAATTTACATACATTTGAAAACAGATTTTCTTGCAGTACGAGGCAGATAATTCCAGTAAGTCTACACTGTAATTCATCAAATAAAATGAAACACTTCAAAAGTTGAAATATAATTGAACACATAATTGAACATTTCACCATAATGTTATAATTGTGCAATGAATCGGACCTGACAGTCTGATCTAACAGCCAGCCGGCGTCACATTGATGGTAACCAGACTCATAGGCTGCCTGCAGTTGCTGGGCACTGGCAATGACTGCACCAATGCTCTGACATGCCAGTTGAGCCTCGGCAAAGTCAAAAGCATAACGACCGGAACTTTCACGATAAAGGAAGACCACCCCTGCAGAGGCAATTAGTAACAATTAATTAACGATAGGTGTCAACAAATTGATCTAAGTTAAATATGTTTAACATCTGAAATGCTTAATTGCGTTTTTTGTAATAAAAAAACATTTACTCCATTGCAAGATTCTTACATGCAATTTACATTGTCTGCTAGATTAAAAAAATCTAGTTTTTAAAATGTTTTGATTTTACTGTTGGAGCTGTTACTCCATTTTAATATACTAAATGTATTCGTCTAATTCAGCATCTTTGTTCACTGTGGCTGCGATGTAAATACATTGTTACTGATGTCAATACATAAAAACTTTTAAAAGATTTTTTCCTGATTTAACACCATGATTAAACTGCCATGAATGGGATACAAAAAGAATAAATAATAATCAACATATTAACATTAACCATGCATTATGGTTATTATTCAGTCAATACATGCATATGTCAATCACAAAAAAAAACACAATAAAGCTTCACATTCATTTTTATGGTAACACTTTACAATAAGGTCCGTTAGTTAAAATTAGTTAACATGAACAAACAATAAACAATACTTCTACAGCGTATATGCATTTTACTAACTAGCTTTTGCTAATTTCAGCATTTGATAATGCATTAATAAAATCAGAAGTTCTGTTTGTTAACATTAGTTAATGCACTAATTAGTTAGTGAGCTAACATAAACTAAATGTATTGTTGATTAACAAATGACACCTTATTGTAAAGTGTTACCATTTTTACTGTATTGTTCTCATACTGATACATACCTGTCGCAGACATGATAGCTTTAGTTTCATTCACATGGGATAAATCAGAGGTGAGATCAGTCCTATCAGTGACCCCTTCCACAGTGTCCACAGAGCTGGGGGGTGGTGAAAGGGGCATCTGGGAAATATTTAGTGCAGTATATGGGAACTCGACACTAGTGGTCACCGATGGCTTGTATGTTACAACTTTTCCTTGTAGTTCACTTTCTGTGGAGGTGGGCTTTAAAAAGACCTGGGGGCTTTCTGTGATCGTGCTCACGCTCAGGACACCACTGCCTTCTGTGGGCTCTTCTACCCCAGAACCTTCTTCACCCGTTTCTAGATTACAATACATGAACAACATATACCCGTCAGTACCTGATCAATTAGCACTAGCTATTGAACACACGTTATTGTGTATCAACGCCAATAAGACAATCAAATAACACATATTTGTACCAGAGTAGCAAAATGCATCATAGCGGGAGTCTGAGAGAGGGTAGCCAGTCTGATTGGGAAACAGATAGACGGTACGCACTCCCAGCAGGCCACCCCCACACTGCGGTCGGGCGATGTTGATGGGGTAACGGACACTCCGGTCCGCCAGCCAGCCTGCATTACAAACATCCATACCACCCTTCCATGCCAGGTACAGCTGTCCTGTGGTGGACAACTTGGCACCCAGCTTCGCACACTCAGCTTCTGCCTCCTCAAAAGTGAATTTGCTAGGAGCAGTAGTGTGGAACACTTTTCCTGTGAGATGAAATGGAACGTTTTTTAGCATTTCAATGTTCTTCAAAGAAGGCATTTAGTTCTTTGCCATCTCAAACAAGTACCTGTCATGTTCTCAGCAAAGCAGTACACGTCATACGTCTCATTCGTATCTCTTAATCCATATGTCCTCACTCCTGGAAGTTCATACTTGTCTCCATAACAAGCCTCACGAGGATCATGAATAGGGTACCTTTATTCCACAACAAATGACAGTACTTTCATCACATTTTTCTTATACATTTTAAAAATACAGTATATTCTTAATATTGGGTTTTTATGATTTAGATCATACATACTATTATACCCATCCCTTACCAAAATCAACAATAGTAAAAGTAGGCTATGTTGTGTTTTGGGGCATTTTTAACACCAGTTGTAACCTTTATATACACAGTTCAAATACAAGGTTTAAACTATGGTTAGTGTAAAACATTTAATTTGTTTTTACCATGGTTTACCTACAGTAACCGTGTTGGGATATTTTCATAATATTATTTAATCGTCGTATTTGGTCGGTCTCTTAGATACAGAGAGTCCGACCCAATACAAGTCTTGTTCCATTGAATGGCAGAAATTATTTTATGTAGACTATTCTGGTTAAACACTTCTGGCTTTTCCAATGAGGGGGAAAGGACTGTTTTCCCCCACACCGACTCCGCTCCCACACAGCTTTGATGCGACCAAGTCAAAGTGGTAAAGTAACTGTAAAGTAACTCTTTTCATCATACGCTGGTATGGAGGCTAATTTTCATTCAACGGGCCTTTAGGGTGTTTTGTGTTATACTTTCTGTTATCTAGTTAATGTTTGTTATCTAGTTAATGTAATTTGTCCTGTGCATCATTTACATAAAACCATTGTCCACTTACAATACATTATGTGGCTTTTTATTGAACTACCTCTGTTATTATCTGTGTATTTTCAAGGTTTTCAAGTAGACTAATATATATTATTCACATTACGTGATGTGCAGAATTTGTAAAATATACATCCACCCACATGCCATCTAGTTTAGTTTCTGGACACCACAGCCAGTTTTACAGTCAATTTAACAGGATTGTTTACATTAAAGGTAACCGACCTGACGGTCTGATCTGCGAGCCAGCCAGCATCACACTGATGGAAACCCTCATCGTAAGCTGCTTGGAGTTGCTCTGGAGTAGCAATCACTGCACTGTTTTGAATGCAGGCTGCCTTGGCCTTCTCAAAGTTAAGGGTATATCGTGTGGTGATGGCACGATAGTGGAAAACAATACCTAAGCAAAAATAAAAGTACATCTATGGCACATTTCTGAGAGAAAAAAAAAGCACACACATACATATAACTTTATATATTTTCTTTAAGGATTCTCGCAAACAGTACCTTGAACTTGAACGTCAACAATATCATGACCGTCCTCTATCCCGTTCATAACTTCACAGCGGTACACTCCTGATTCATTGGAATGGAGCTCAGTGATCTTAATGGAGGCGTCTGTGGGTGTCATTGGGTACTGAACCATGGTGATCCTATCCAGATACCTTTTGTCGATGCTTACTACTCCTTCAGATGCCACTAAGAGGTTTGTGGTCTTTTCTTTGGTGACCAGGCTCCATTTGATCCGGTGAGACAAAGGGGCGATGGTGGGGGCACCGGGGTCATTGACTGTGTTGTCCTGGAAGTAGCAGGGCAGAACTAATGTGTCACCCAACAGAGGCCGGAGAGGAAGCTCATTGGGTATGCTGACGCTCAGTGTGCTTTCAGGCTCTGTGGTAACATATACAGGTTATGAGGTTTTTCAAGATAATTAGCCATTTCAATTAGTAATTTACACAGTGAATACGCACCAGTGTAAACGTAATCGAAAGACGCTGTGGCTGAGAAGACCCACAAGCTCAGCACAAGCAAGGACAGCATCGTTCACCTAAACGTTTAACAGAACGTTATGACCATCATATTTGCATATATATTCAGCAACAACCATTACACTAAGCGTAACATCCAGTAGAAGGTGACTTTTATACTGTGCTTCGCTTAAAAGATTTTATTCTGACAGCATATACTGTATCAGATGGAGCAAATGTGGTTTTCCAAGTTCATAACAAAGGCTTGGTAAAATAAGAGGTTTTTGAAAGAGAAAACCAACATGTAATTTTCCGTTCCCAAAATTACCACAGCAACAGTACAGTTCTCATGCCAGTACAAGCTGGTCGTATCTGCACCAGGCGGTTTGGGGATTAATTTACCGTTAATTACTGAATGTCCGCCGTGCATGGATAGAAAGAGATATGCTGTTCTTCTAGTTCACAGAGATTGGGGAAAAGGAATTTTAAATGTTTGCCCTTGCTTCATACATCATTTAGAAATCTTTGCCAGTGTTGGCCCGGTTTTAGAGGTGACGCTATATTTATTTGACTTCCTGCAAAGCATTCAACAGCGCTTCCCGTGCATAGACTTATCTACACATACTGCTAGAGCAGAGAGCCGTTTATTCATAGCTAGTTAAACTAGAGCTTTTTTTACACTATTCCATATCGAGTTTGTCCTCACCCACCTCTCCTTCTAGTTCAACCCGAATCTAATCTTGTAAAGCAAACAACACGAAAAAAAAGAAAGCAAGCATACATGCTTACACTCTGTGACAACAGGCCATTTTTAATGTATGAGCTCCCTCGAACTGCTATAGCAAAACAAATTATGTTAAATCTATTTTGAAGTATTATGTCATTTTATAAAAAGCACTGAAAAACAATTAAGCTATTTGGAAAATGTGTGCAGTGTTTTTGTTAAAGTGCTCTGGACTGTGTTTAGAGAATGCACAAAGGAAAAAGACAGATAAGATAAAATCAGTTGCCAAAGTTGGTTTCATGGGAAAAGGGCTTAATGGCTTATGTGTTGATTTAATTTTTTTTTCTCCTTTTAAGTCCATCTTAAACTGCAGCGTTTGTCCCAGTTAAAGCTTAAATTGAAATTATTCAAGATTTAGAAGGTCATAGAAAGATAAAAGGCTCATGAAAATATGAATCATTGCTCAAACGTTAAACATTAAAAGCTGTGCGTGTTCCTGTAAAACTCAGCAAACAACACATGAAACAGAGATTTAAAAACAACATTGTTCCTATAATAAGTGTACAGTAAGTCACATATAGTGCGAGTTAAATGACATCATCATTTAATATTGCAACAGGTAAACTCAGTATAATCCCTACAGACACCGAATATGCTCACATTACTTTTAAGCAACTCTTAGAACAACATGTGGATGCCAAAGGGTCAACAACAATATACGGTATGTGAGATGAACATACTAATATGTCACTACAGTGTGCTTTATTTCTATGCCTGATCATGTACAGTTTGTGAGCATGGCACAAACAATGCAATGGTTGAAACATATACATTTTGATGCATTTCATCGACGATCTTGTCATTCATAGAGCCATTTCACATAGCCAGTGACATTATAGGAGTAGGAAGAATCAGTTAAATGGAAAACATCTTTTGGACAATGTTGGAAAGAGCTAAAGACAGAACATTTCATCTGCAATAGCAGCTTCAGCAGATACTTTAAGGCAATACGGTATCCAGAAGAAATAATAAAAGAAAACTTTTTAGTGGACGTCTCTGTACAGGCAAAATATTTGTGCCTTAATAAATGATACATAATATTACCTTTTTTAAGGGTATAGGGACACTTTTTCTAAAAGTTAAATTGAGAGTTATTTGTCACTTCAGGTCAGGAAAGCTACGTAAAACAACAGCCTCTAAAGAAGATATTAAACTATAAACCGTGTTTCTCTGTAATTAATCATATAATATAAGCATATAACTATATGAGATGACAAAATGATCTTTAATTCAACTCAGTTAAGACAAAGGTATCTGACGTAGGTCCTATTGCAAAACCGCCCTCAGTCGTTATTTAAAACGTAACGTTTGTCTAACGGTCATTTGTGGCAATTTTTCACATTTATTATGATTATTACCATTCATATTAACATTCGTCAACCACAACCAGCAAAAACACCTATAATGCTCCAAATGCTCACCTTTCCAAATCTGATTCACCTTACTCTGTCAGACATTTTAGCGCTTAACATCAGCACAGTTTCAAAGAATGACAGGAGATTCACAGCCTTTGGCGCGCGATCTCACAGGATTTGAACCATTATCCACCCTGAACATTTGGCTCCATGCAATTAAGCCAGATCTGCAGTGACAGCGCTCACCTGTATAGCCAGCGAGAAACCATCACCATAAAGAAAGCCAAGCCGTACTTCACCTGTATGATGCGGCGTCCCTCTCGAACTCCTATATTCCTTGATTGCAGATGCTTTCCGGCTCTCTGATGGCGCGCGCGTAATAAAAGTGTCGCGTGAGCAAGTAAAGTTCAGAGCTTCTGGCAGAAGATTGAGAAGCAGAAAGAAACTCTGTTCACAGGGGAAATACTTTAACTGAACAGGGGCTGAAAAGGGGGGCTAGGGAATGAGAGGTGGAGTGAAGGCGCACATAAAATTTCCACGCATGATGTAATTTGCCTATGCACAGAGCCTCCGACACTTTTGCGGCTTACATGCGCAAATCTTGCCGATATTTACGTGTCAACGGTCCTCTTCATTCGAGTCGAGCAATAATAGCTACATCATCGGACGAAACAAAGACGGCCTTTTTGCTAATATTTATATGATGTCATATTCCTTTTTGAATAATGCAGTGCTATATTGGCTTGGTTCAAACACCTTATTCAAAACTTTACACGGATTTTGTCCCTCGAATTAAAATTCTAAACGCATCACACTTTTGCTTAAAAATAATTAGCAGATTAATAAAATGTTACCGGCATTAGTGTAACAATTCCAGTTCACTTAGGCTACATATTGCATTTAATGTATGCTATTCATTTTATGAAATTACAAAATCTAAAAGGTAGCCTATATCTTTGTACCTTACACCTATAAGCTACATATTAGCTTTTTACTTTAAGACTGATAGACTTGAGTCCTGTGGACTACTTAGTCTATAGTAATTTATCAGCTGTGTGGACTCTCATTCTGACGGCACCCATTCACCGATCCGTTGGTGAGCAAGTGATGTAATGCTAAATTTTTCCAAATCCAGAAACATAATCATCTACATCTTGGATGGCCTGAGAATGAGTAATTTATGGCACATTTTCCTTATTTGGATCCTATATATTCATCAATTTAAGTAAAAATCCACCGGAGTAAACTATTACACCAGCTCTGTGTGCTGCACATTTTATTCTAAATCAGTGATTTATTTCAAGATCTGTGTCCTTTTTTCTCAGTTTTCCCAAAATCCCAAGTTCTGCTTTCAAATATTGTGCCTCTTGGTCACAAACATCCATCATATTAATTAGTCCTCCGGAGCAGCAACATTAACACGAGTGGAAAGCAGAGACACAAGGCTTCATTCAGCAGCCTGGCCCACCCCGTTGTTCCTCTTAAACTTTCCTCTCAGAGGAACATGACAACGTATCCCATTGAATAGAGCCACTATTTGAGAACCTTGTAATGTCTCACAAGACATAGGTATAAGAATACAGAGTACCTAATAAAGAGCGCTGTGTGCTTTGTGTCAGAGTTTAGGGGGGCTGCGGCATGACATTTAAGATCTAATTTGAATAAATTCTTTAATGTGTGATTTGCATGCTAATACATCTTCTCGACTGTCCTTCTCTCCATCATTAGCATACCGATTACACAGCAGACCTACAGAGAGAACCAATCATGAGCTGGCGATTAAACTCAGTTTAGGTTTAGATGGGAGGGACGTTCTCTGTTTCCTTTGGATGGTGATTAAAAACGGTAACTGAACTGCTTGGAATGGACTTCAAAGAGGAGGTTCCTACTGTGAGTTTGTGCGAGTGCTTTGTCCTCATTGCTTTTATTCTGCAGTTTGCGCGTATGAAATGAGATGCAAAGGTATGTTTGAAATTTGCCTTGGTTTGTTAACCTGCTCAGGTTAACCTACGTCCCTTGACACCTTTAAAGAGACACATTACCTTGAACCCCCCTCAGAATACTAAATATATCTTCAAACTTCAAAGAAAGCAATTAAAAATGATTTCAATTATTGTTACACGGCAGTTCGCGTGGGCGTGCTTCAGAAGAATTTGAGTAGACTGGAGAGCTGACTTTGAGCATTGAAGGTATGAAGTCTTGCAAGCTTAGCGACAGCGTATTCATCAGATTTGAAGCAATCGAGCTGACGTTTGGTGATTGACGTTGACAACACGCACCGTTCCAAGTGAAGCCTACAGGGATCCGTGGACATTTGGCCGTCCTGAAGGGCTCTTTTCATCAAAAAGGCCAAACTATTGAAAGACATCAGGCGTTCTCCTCACTGACAATCTTGTTTCTATAAAGGAAGAGAAAACTCGGGTCTCTGGAGAGATACAAAAGCTTCTTCACAAGCCTGTGTGAGGAAACAGAATTCCTCAGGGCAGCTGTCACTCCAGGTGCTTTCTGTCATTCTGTGTGGTGCCATTGGACTACTACCTACTTTCCCTACTACCTACTGAGAACAATGAGGAGTGGTAAAGTACTGTCTCACCTCCAATCTAGGAAGACATTACACACCTTTGAATTTTACAGGCATATATATAAATACACGTCTTACTGACTTACGAAATGCGTTTTTTCTTTGAGTTTGAATCTGATATAGACCAATGACTGAATGAGTTTTTGCTACCGCTGTATGTAGCATAATCTGACCCAAGATGTTTTGCACTCAGTGGCTCCCTGCTGTCTGGAAATAGGCTTTCTTTCACAGGGAGCGCCTTCACATGGTATTTTTGGACAGCGCAGAACATATTTATTTTCCAACTGGAACTGAACAGTGCATTGTACGCCATAGGTTTCTAGAGCAGCGTGTAAGTCCCAGGGCTGAGGAGGAGGACGCCAGCTCTCCCTCAATAGTGTCCATTTACACCCCTCCCTTAAAGCTTACGCATGCCTCATTAAATCTGTTAATTGTCACTGTTTAATGCATCACCCACATATTTACTGTCATTTAAATAGACACAAACATGTACGTCCTTTAGAATTGATTAGCTTTAATTGCATCCCACAAGCCATAAAAGTTAATAATGGTAATGTAAATATTTTATTATTTTCAAAATGACTGAACGATTTTCAGTCGAAAGCGCTCCAAAAGATCAATTAAGAAATAGTAATAGATTTAAAATTAATAATTAAAAAAATATTCCCCATCATAATGCAAGCAGAATTCCAGAAATTCTGAATTGGGTCGCCGTTATCCACAACCCACCACCCACCATACTTTTTAAAGGGTAGATTTCACAAATTGAAATGGTCTTTGCATGAATTCAACCCACTCCACACGTCCCATAAGGAATTTAGAGCGGACGCAGTTCCTATGCAAGCATGTGTGTTTGCTTAAGTGTGTGAACGTTTAAGGGGAGACCTAGAACAGTATTTCCTTATCCACAGGAACAGACCTGACATTATTCTTGCAGTTCAACAGTTGATTAAAGCCTCTATCCACAGCTGAGATCATTGCGTGTTTCACATACCTATACGTGTCAACCCCACCAGCTACTTTCTGTATATTAAATGGAATATCGCTTATTTTATAAAAGGAAATAAAAACTGGAGCGCTCGTGGTTTTTTTAATGCACGTGCACTCATTAAAGCACTTGCATTTGAAGGTGGACAACAAGAATGATTCTGCACAAAGTCTGCATCAGGAAAGAAAGAAAGATTTCAAAAAGGCAAACACCTTTTACGGTTAAAAACCGGTGCTGGCTTTAGTTCAGCATTGCTGCAAATACAGCATTTGTTTTGATTATGACTCGACGACATTCCATGCATTTTAATGCGTCTGTTCATTCAAATAAAAAAAAAAAATCCATCACTTCTTTGTAGTTACATAATAACCCATTTTCTTTTTCGCCAGCGAGTAACAGAAAAAAGACAATGTTAAAAAGACAATGATCCGATGTACAATAATTATGAATATAAAATTATAATAGCACTGATTATTAAGAAGTTACAGGAATGTAGAAGTTACAAATCACTTGTTTAATTCAACTGATTACATACAAATACACCTGTAACTATAAAGTGAGTCACTATTTGGCAGAACAAACAGCTGAGAAAACACAGCCATCCAAAGACAATCCACACAACTCTAATCTACCAATTAAAGTCTTGTGAAGTTAAAAGCTAAGTAAACAAATCCACCATTAAGACTTTTTAACTTTAAACTGTTATTTATGGCCAAAATAGGAGTATATATATGAGATCATAATGCTTTTTTTACAGTGAAAAAATCCTATTGTCCTATCATATTAAAATCAACTAACATTTGTTTAGAACATAAACTGTGCTTGATCTAAACATATTGTTCTCCTGATTAGTTTGAAGTTAAAAAATGCCTTATTATTATTTCAGTAACAAAAACACAGATTTCATTTGATTGGACTGGAGTCGCTTGGATCACTCGCGGAATATTGTTTTACCCTCATGCCATCAACTGTATGATTACCAATGCTCTTCAAAATATCTTCTTTAGCAAGGAAAAGCTTTACGTAAAATGAAATAAAATTAATCTGGAGTAAAATTAAAAATAATCACAATAGGAAAAAAATAGAAAAAGAAACTGTTTATACGCAAAATACAGTGCCATCAGTTGGAATGAGTTTTAAGTCCGGATCTAAATGTGTCTAATGTTTCAGCACATCTGATCCGATTAACATCTTGTGTTCAAAAAGAAACGCATAGGTTTGGAGCGACGTGGGTTTAACCAAAATGGTTTGGTAACATTCTACAGATTCTTCTTTTGGAACAACATGAGGATGAGGAAATGATGAGAATATTATTTAGCAGTAACTTTACAGCAGTTTAGCTCAAAATCAGCACTTTTTTGTCAAGTGCTTTTCTGTGACAAAATGGGGGGTCAGATAGCAAATTCAGTCCAGCACGCCTAGCGATGGCCCTCGCGCGAGGGTGAGTAAATGATGACAAAAATCTACCTTTTTAAATGAGCTATTCTCTTAAACTCAAGCGTAGACCGTTAAGTGCTAGCTGCCAATCATGATTACGACCACACGTAAATGCATGCGTCTCTCCAAGGGGCGACATCAGTCATGCGATTAGGTCCAAAAGAGGAGGACAGAGCACTTTTATAAGGGAGCCTATTGTTCTATAATCACTCAATCAGCAGCTCACTTGGTTTGACTAAATAAGGAACATATGTAAGGTGCGTTCCAACAGAGACGCTTTTGTCAAAATGAGTGAGGGGCTAAAGTGATGAAATCTGCCAAACTGTAGCACTTGAACACACAGTCCTGCCCTCTGTATGTTGAGCCCAGGTTGAAAGCATCAGATCTGAATTTTCTGAATGGTTGCTTGTTGGTTAGAAGCTTATCGGATGTGTGTGGTCAATATGTGTATGTAAAAAAATATTAAAAAGCAAATGAAATGCCGAGCGGCAAAAGAATAGGAAGCATGAACAAGGCGGAGTGTGTTAATGGTAACATTCATATACGCTTATATTCTCGTTTTCTGTTTACATATAGACATTGCGGCGTATCTGTGATCGAAATCATGTTGCGGTTTTCCCAAATTGCACTTAGCTGCTCAAAACAAAACTGGAAGTCTGTTAAAAGAAAAGGTCTGTGTAAACATTTGCACAGATTTCTGTTTGAGCAAGAAGGTGTGCTCCGCATCCCGAGGCTGCTCAATAAGGAGCCTTGTTACATGCAGGTTGTTGACCTTGCTGTTTATAAAATGTGCTTTTCATAAGTGACATAGAAGCTCACTGTGACCCCCGAAACTAGCCAAACTTTAACATACTATGTGGGCTGTGATCGGGCTACAAACAGACTGGCAAAAATGTACTTACAAGCCAATGCTCAGCAATCAAAGGAGCCTCTGAGAAAAAAAAAATAGCGCTGACATCAGTCGTAATATCTTTGCTCGGGAATGGTGTTTGCTTATCGCGGCGTATTTTCCTCTCAGAGTTGAAGACAGGGCTCGCATGAATTAATAAATATCTCTGAAACAACCATACGCATAACAATGGTAAATTGCGTAAAGCTTTCTAGTAATAAATAAATAAAGGCATCAAGTAAAACTTGTAAACAGAAACATGTAAAAATGCATTGGCCGCTAACTTTTCACAGCAAGCTATATTTAAAATGATCAGATAACTAGAAAGCCAGAACAGACACTTCACCAAATTCTCAGCCAGTCCACCTTTTCTGAACTGTGCGTCACACGTCTGAGACGAACGAGAGTCCTTCCTCACTGGCAGGAGTGACTGCATGATCTCAGGCCTGGGTGTTTCTTCAGCCCTGTGTAGTTTAAGCAAATAAAGGCACTTAAAACACACTTTTCACACTCCCACAAACAAAGCCGAACATGGTGGGCATCCAGCATACATCAATCCAAGTTATGAACATTTCTACCACAGTCTAATTTTTTTTTTTTTTTTATGGCTCGAATTAGTGGGTGGCATCTTCCTGATCGAAAAAAATAAAGACAAAAAGCATCTCCTCTGTAAAACCACTATCCCCACTTAACATCCCCTTTGGATTATTGGATTATTAATTTTGTGTATTACTTAAAACTTATCATGCACATAAAATGTAAAAATCGTCTAGTTATGTTAATTCACGAACTAAATAATGACGATTGACCAATCAGAAGTCGGTACTATAACAAGCACAAACTCTGAGCTAAAAAAGAATCGACTGATTCAGTGATTGAACCGTCCATTTAGATGAACTGACTCTCTGTGTCCAGTGAGTGTAGCCTGCTATCCAGCCTCCCTAAATAGTATTCAAAACCACTACTATCACATAGCATTTAAGATGGCTAGTATGCACATTGGGACGCAGGCATTTGTTTCGTTTTTTATTGAATCGGCCGTTCTGAATGAATCGTTTGATTTGAATGATTCATTAGATAATTTATTAAAACAGGTACTTCCTCCCACCTACTGCCGGTTTTGTTGCCATTAATTTATCCACGGCAGACCTAAACCAGCCAAAAGCACATTCAGTAAAATATTCTTTATTTATCAATATTGCCCATAATTACTTCATTTCGGGCCCCAGAAGAAAAAAAACCGTCCAAATAATAGCTAAACAACAAAACGTTTAATACGTAATTTTTATAAAAATGTAAAAATGAGACATATTTTGCACCCCACACACATACACAAATACATATACATGTATGTACAAACAAACACACACACACACACACACACACACACACACACACACACACACATTATCTAGGAAGCATTATCTAGGAAGCAATCTAGGAAGCAATCTTCTAGACAGCATTGGTTGTCATTACTTGTTACACTGCTTAGTAACTGTGACAAATTTTCTACTTTTCTGTCACGTGAAATCGTTTTGCCTGATCCTTTCAAATCAGAGGCCACCGCGCCATCTTGTGGACGACATCGTTCAGTATCGCGGCAAAACCCGGTCTCAAACGCGCCTTGTGCTCTGACCGAAGCAGCGCCGATCTGAGAGCAGCGGACTCATCGGGCGCACGGCGAATCTCGCGAGGACTCGGCTGTGAGAACTGATCTGGGGTCAGAGTAAGCAGGGGAATTTGAGCCAGTGACGTCGAGCCAACGCTGATGTTTGGATACAGGAAGCTTGTAGTAGACAGCGAGGCCGGACCGAGGTAAGGTATGTAAATTAAACCGATTACAAACAATGCTCATCTGCAATCGAATCGTGTGTTATATACCACAATGTTCGCGATCCTAGAGCAACGATGCCAGATTGAAAAGTTCGTTTCTATGGGCTACGTCAGGAAAGTTGCTGATGTAACGTTAGCCGTCGGTCGTGACTTCTGATTTCGCGTTTTAACTCACTTTAACCATGGATTTAGTTCAGGATTTACATTTGAATAAAGTTTGACCTCGTGAATTGTGTAGATATACGTTCACGCCGTGTGATACGGGTATTTTGGGCTACGATAAAGGTAACTTTCCCGTTGTTGAGCGAGAGAAGTTTGTTCAGCCTCAGTTCAGCCTCGCCCCGCCCAGCAGACCTGCGCGTGGGGAAACAGCAGCCTGCAGATCAATCCATCATTAGGCCCGTGCTTTTTCATCCTATTCCTTTTCACTTTGCATTTAATATTTAATATATTTAACAAGACGGCTAACGGATGTCTGAAAACCTAGAGGTCAGTTTCTCAGGGGCAGCCAGGTCATATGAGGAGCAGCGTGGGTTGGTTTGTCGCTGCTGCTGTACGTGGTGTATGTATGTTGTGATCGTGTGCTATTTTCTCATCAGCATAACGCTCTTGATGTCAATACAGATGGCGTGCAGTGACATGGAGAAGCTCAGCCTTGATGAGCCCTACTGTGACGGCGAACTCTCCGGTTGTGCGGCAGCCATGGAGAAAGAAAGGGAGTCCTATCTGAGCCCGACGGAGAACCCCTCCACCATCAGCGTCTCCGCTAGTATCCCTCCGGACCAGCAAGGCTATGACGTGGAGTTTGACCCTCCGCTGGAGAGCAAGTATGAGTGCCCCATCTGTCTGATGGGTCTTCGCTCGGCAGTCCAGACTCCATGCGGACATAGATTCTGTAACTCATGCATCAAGAAGTCCATCAGGTAACTTTTCAGTGTAACTTTCAAAATTCTGCCTGTGCTTAACCCTTCTGTGTCAAATTAGAAACTTGCCATTCAAAGGCTGAACTGTCGCCGTAATCAAAACAAGCTGTACGCAGTCTTATATTCCTTCTATATTTTTATATGTAGTATAGACATTAGTAAAGGGACTTTTAGTATAATAACAAAAATGCCTTCAGGTTTTGGTTTGAAACCTTATAAATGCTTAAATTAAATAAAAGATTAATATATTATTAGTAATGTTTTTAAGGACTGAAGAAATGTAGGTTTACTTGATTATACATCATTTTTTAAAGTCATTCAAATAAAAAAAAGATTTTATTTATTTACAGTTCATCTCTGTTTATATGTACATTTTAAAAATAATTTAAAATTTTTTTTTCTGTTTTTCCTTGGTTATATATTATGATGACGATGATAATAATAGTTTTGTTAATTACATATATTTGTCTAAAGGTGCAATAAATTGCTCCGTTTTGTAAAAAAAAAAAAAAAAAAAAGAATCAAACTATTTATATATAACATTCTATTTCCTGGCAGGGACACAGGGCAGAAATGCCCAGTTGACAACGAGGTGCTGCTTGAGGAACAGCTCTTCCCTGATAACTTTGCCAAACGAGAGATTCTCTCACTTACTGTCCGGTGTCCTAATGTCGGATGCAGTGATAAAATGGAATTGCGCCAGCTGGAGGTAAATTTAAAGGTTTAGTGTGGTGAAAGTATTTAAAAATACATATTATTTGTTATTATGGTAACTTGCAGGCAGCACATTCAATGCAGCTTTTTTTTTTATTGATCAGAAAGTCTTCAGCAAGAACCGCCGTACCATCTTATGATGCCAAATGGCTTTTTAAAACAAACTTACCTTTTAAAGGGGTCGAGAGCTAAGAATCCAACCCTGATCGAACACACCTGATCCAGCTAATCAAGGTCTTTACGTATGCTGTAAACTGTTAACCGATAGCATTTATTTCCAAGTCACACCTATTCAAACAGCTTTCTGATGAGAAGGGTCATGAACGGGACAGAAAAGAACTATTTAGAAACCGTATGATTTTCTATATAAAAATGTGCTAACTTTACCTCATGACCTCAGAGAAAAGTGCAAAATAAACAGCAGGGGTGGTTCATGACCCCTTTAAGAATATTTTGAAAAACATGGCCCTAGGTTCTTAAATATAGATCGTATGGGACCCAAGATATAATTAAACTTAAAATCTTGTTAATTAAAACAGGCGACGCCTCAAGACCTTTCAAGAATGCCAAACTCATTACTGTGGAGTCATGAACAGGCTTGCTAAATCACGCTTGTCGTGTTTAATTGTGTTGTTATGTGCTCTCTTCCTCAGAAACACTTGTCTCAGTGTAAGTTTGCCACAGTGCAGTGCCCTCAGTGCCTGGAATCTGTTCGTAAGAGCCATCTGGATGAACACAAGAGCGAGCAGTGTTTACAGCGGCTTATGACCTGCCCTGACTGTGCTGGGAGCTTTGTGTATGCTAACAAACAGGTGAAAACCTTTCCACTTCCCGTTCACCTACAAGATGTATAACATTTGGGTTCAATTTGGTTGAAGTGGTTGGTTTTGAAAGATTCTATTATACTGTATAAAATATTTGCGTGTTATTTTATTATAGTGACTTTTCCGTTTAGTTTTCTAACATTTCAGTCTTATTTTAGTCAACATGGAACATTTCAATAGTTTTAACGGTCAGTAATGCTGTCTAGCATTAGGGTCTAAAACATTTGCTTTCTTTTGTGTAGATTCATGAACAGATTTGTCCTTTCGCCAACACAGTGTGTGAATATTGTGAAATGGAGCTTATTCGGGATCAGGTTTGTCAGATGATTTGTCACTAATGTGCACATTACATGAGTCGCAGCAGCAATTTATTCTGTTTGATGCTTCAAATTATTCATTGAAACTGAATGAATCTGTTCTTCTTGGTTTCAGTTGGCATTGCACTGTGACACCGACTGTCTGAAAGCCCCTGTAGCCTGTACTTTCAGCGCTTTTGGATGCCATGTAAAGGTGTGCTATGAGATTCCTGTTGCATAACATTCCAAAGAAACATGCCTTTCTTTTTTTTTCTTTTTGAATAAAGTGAATTCTGGAGACAGTAAGACTTATTTTGTAAGGAACAAATACTTGTGTTCAACAAGGATGCGTTAAATTAAACAAAAGTGATGGCAAAGACAGAAAAGTTTGAATAAATGCTGTTCTTTCGAGTTTTATATTCATTCGAAAAAAATTATTTTTAAATATTAAAGCAGTGCAATTGTTTAACAACTTAATAAACACTTTTTTTTATTTTAATAGTATTTTAATCACACAAATGCAGCCTTGTAGGACTTGTTTTAAAACCTCTCACTTGAATCTCTGAATGGCAGAACATAACACAGATATTTCTTTGGAAATATTACAGATGCCAAGAAATGAACTGGCCCAGCACATGCAGGAATTTACACAGATGCACATGCGTTGCATGGCTGAGTTTCTGCGCAGCCAGACTTTCAATAGCTGCCCGGTGTCCTCGGTTGCCACCCACTCTCCCTCAGATGAACGTGGGGCCACTGCCCGGGCCCCAGATTCTTGCCAGTGCAGACAGGAGCTGATGAACCTGCGTGAGACGGTCTTGGAGCTGGAGGGTCGGCTGGTCCGTCAAGATCAACAGATCCGCGAGCTCTGCATCCACAACGAGACACAGAAAAAACAGGTCATGGAGCTACGCCATAAGCAGAGCTCCCTGGAGGAGGCCACCCGAGAGCTGGAAGCCCAGCAGTATCAAGGCATCTACGTGTGGCGCTTGGAGAACTTCTCACTCCACCTGCGCAACCAAGAAGCCGGTCAGCCTATAGTTCTCCATAGCCCGCCTTTCTACACGGGCCGGCCGGGGTACAAACTGTGCCTGCGACTGCATCTGCAAACTCCCAGCGCCCCTCGCTGCTCCAACTACATCTCGCTTTTCGTGCACACTATGCAGGGTGAGTTCGACAGCCAGCTCTCCTGGCCCCTGCAGGGCACCATCCGGCTGGCGGTGTTGGACCAGGTCGAGGGGCAGCATCACGTGGAAGTGATGGAGACCAAGCCGGACCTGCAGGCCTTCCAGCGGCCCACTGTGCAGCGCAACCCCAAGGGTTTCGGCTACGTCACCTTTCTGCACCTACAGTCTTTGCGGCAGCGAGGGTTTGTGAAAGACGACGTGCTGCTGGTGCGCTGCGAGGTCACGCCGCGATTCGACGCTAGCCTCAGGAGGGAAGGGGTCCAACCTCGGGGGTCCGAACCATCACTTTGAGTTCTTGCATCGCTCCTGCACTCTTAAGTTCTCATAGACACTTTGCTGAAATGAACATGTGGCAAAACTCGAACTTTTTTTTTTTTTTTTTTGACTCTTTGGGATACACCAGCCTTAGTAATGATGGTTTTACAAAGTTTCGTAACCAGTATGTCTGTTGTGAAGTGTTTTATATACAAATGTTGTTTCTCAAAAACCTTTTAATCGGTGCAATTAATAGACAAACCTACTCATGATTAGCCTTCGAAAATTCACTGAATGTCCTGTCAACCAAGCTAGGGAGTGTAAAACTATAGTTTTAATGGTGCTGCTTGTGCAAAGTGTTAGCTTTCACCGATGCTTTTTACAATACTACATTCGACTGCTCATTTTTGCTGCCTATTCTGCCTACTCAACAGTATGAAAAAAAAAAATGTTGCCTTTCATTTTTTTTATATCACAAAATACGTACTTATTTTTCATTTATTTGATCAGATCTGACAATTTTTAGCTTTTAGTACAAAGCAGCACTATTTACTGTGATTATACCAAATGTGCATTGTCTTAAGGTGCGGTTACGTCTTTAAAGTGTTAGCGACGCAAGCGCAGCTCACAAAGAAAAACCAGACAACTAATGGAGTGAATTTAACTGGGTAAATTTTTCGCCTCTTTACGAAACTCACAGTCACTTGGATAACAGTTACTGGATTTTACACAAGAAAATTTGCCAGTAAATGTGATCGCACCTTAATGCAGACGATTGTCTTGACAAAGCTGCTTTCCATTTCTGAAAGGTGCAGTACATAACAAGCTTAGCCTATAAACGTACATTTTTTTTTTTTTTTCCAATATTGCTAATGTGTTCATGCTTCACCGAAAAAGACTTTGACATGTACGAATACCTTTCCTTTAATCAGAGGGGCTAATATATGCAAGTTAATCTGATAATTGTATTGACACTGGAAATCTGACAATACTTTATTTCATGTTTTTTTTTTATATTGCAATATAATATTCTGATGTATGTCTTTATAAATTATTGAAGGTCACACAGTTTCTGTATTTCTTTCGCACTCTTACAGATGCTAACATGGCGTGTTTTATTCAGATCCAGTTCCGGTGCTGTCATCCATCCCGGAGTAGACCTGACTAGTAACAGCGAGCAGCTGAATGTCAGAATGAGCATTTGTCACGCTGTGGCGGCGTAGGTTTCCCACTCTTTCGAGGTACATCTCCCCTTCATGTTCTACTACAGGGGACAGCAGAGAGCCTTCAGAGATGTGATGAGTAATCCTTATCTCAGGATGACTCACTTGTGCTCTTGTGGTCCTTTGTTCAGTGCAACCTACAAGATTGTGAGATTTGTCACAGATTTGTAGCCAAAGTTAAAGGGGCTGCAAACTTTACGACGTCCCAATCCCGCAGAACTTCATTGCATGGAACTCAAAAAGGTTGATTTAAAAAAAGAAAGCGCAAGACAGTTTTTTTTTCATGTATTAAGTCAATTTTTAACCTACATGGGGCAACTTTTTTCAGCAGTGCTGCTTGGGCACTTTACCACTGAACAGGTAACAAATTTTATATATAATAAGTATAATATCATCAACCTCGGTCTTCCAAGTCATGTGAATTCAGAAAAAAACGGGAGTGTATTTTTGGGTGAAATGACACTGTTGTTTTGTGGTTGGGATTGTGAAATCATGTTGAGGTGGCAACAGAATAACTTTGATTTAAGTTAGATTAGACAATAATGAATTAGTGTGGCTTTTCCTACTTGTGTGTCTGCAGTTCCATAAGTAGGGTTCGACCGCTAGCGCCAGAAGACTCTCAAGTTGGCAATATTGCTTTGAGGGACCTCTGGATTCCTGAATCCCCTGCACAGACAAGAACATCCGTGAACAACAGAGACGCGTAAACGGATTCGGCGTGGGTTCGTGGGTTAACGTTCACCTGCAGCACAAGAAGCATTTGTGTGATGGATGCTGGGATGAGAGACCGATTCTTGCAGAGCAGGTCGCCCAGCGAGAGCTTCAATAGGACCAGATCCCTAAAACCGAGAAGAGCCATCTGTCTGACTGTCAACTCCTGCCCCTGCGTGTAGAAATATTCATATAAGTTCAGGCAGAATCAAAATATACTACAATTATATCATCCACGCTAGTCCGTGTCTTTTTGCGTTCAAAATTTATATAATAATCGAGTGCACCATCAATTTATTTTCCAAATCATGTTTTTGGCTTGTCCTGAATCACTGCGGTACACCTGTAATAAGTGTTTATACTCGGACTTTTTAGCCTGGTTCAGATAGGTACCGCTGCAGAGTAGCTCGGTATCTGCGTGATTCGTAGACATAAACAGAGAAGTAGCTACAAGATGTACGCAGTTCTGTTTATTAACAGATAGATCGTGAAAACTTACTGCCTGCAGCTTTAACATTGCTGCACAAAAATGAAACACTTGTTCTATACTCCCCTTAGAAGCAGTATTGGTTAGTTTTAGTTCAGAAGCTGCAGAATAATGGCCGCTGTCCATCCGCATTAACAAGCTTGGAAGAGCCAGGATATATAACACAGGAAACTCTGTGTTGGTCTGAAAGAAGAAAGTCACATACACCTACGGTGGCTTCAGGGTGAGTAAAATGGGTCGTTTTAATTTTTTTATTCTTCAGATTTCACAAATTAGAGAAGGAGAAATCATTTTAGGATAGGCTTAGAATGACGCGTGCATCCTCCAGCCTTGCTGTGACATGGGACGTCTCAATTAAGTGCAGACCTCACGTAACTGTTTGAACCTGTTACACTATGTGCTAAGCAATGTCAAGTTTACAAGCAGTTTTACCTGCAGAGGACACAAAATTGCCTGCAACGTGGGCAGAATCTCTGTGAAAAACCTATCCCACACCTGGGCCAAAACAAACAGCTGCCTCTCTCCTAAGAGAAAGAGATCGTGTTAAAGACCTGTTTCAGTGATGGACTCTTAAAACGATGGGCACGAACAGCAGACACCTTCATGCTTCTGAATCTCATCCAAAATGATTGATAGACCTTTGGTCAAAATCTGATTCTGCAGAAAAAAAAACATATGAAGCAACATTAGCGTGTTTTTTCTTTTACCAGTAATGCATTTATTTAGTTGAGACGCTAAAGCACCTGAAAATACTCTTTGATGAAGAAGCCCATATCTGTCCTTAGAAGCCACCTGCATGGATTATAGCAAATAGTAGTCTAAAGTAGTTAATAAACATTTAAAATTTACGGCTGGTTTAGTTCATATACCTGGTATTTTCATTCAAGCAGTACAGTTCATTGGGCTGTAGCTCCTCTGTCTTGAACACCTTTATAACAGCAGCATAAATGCTAAAAAAGGAAGGCATTCATCTCTTTGAATATTAAAGTTGTACTCGAAGGCAACAGAAAAACAAACAAACCTTTACTGGAGGGAAAAAAAGGAAAACCGTCATTTAGACAATGTCTATACTTATTTGTAAGGGCAGTGCTGGGACCCGGCAGGACGGTGTCGGGGGTGAACGGAGCTGAACGGAGGTCTGTTAGAACATAAGAGTTTGATAAATAAGTTTAGGAATGAATTTAAGATATAGAGCTTTTTTATATAACAGCCAACTGCTGTGTCAGTTCACAGCAACCAGGCCATTTCCAGGTTTTTAGAGCTATGTGAAAGCAGACAGGTGGATCTGACACATTATCTACTTCCTGTGGTAAACCAGCTTCCTGTTACTAACTGCCCTGTTCTGTTTACATCTGTTCACTCATTAACCTCAAAACAACACTTTTTATAACTTGTTCTTTTGAGGGTCTAGCACACTGGAAATGATACTGAACGATGTGTCTAAACGGTACTTTGCTTTCAGAAAACTAGTACAATGCAAACGCTCGAAAGAAGTCAGAGCTGTGGCCAAAGGATGCAAGGTTCACCGGTGCCTCGGTGTGAGTCATGTCCTGATCATCTGAGCATGTTCATACTCCACCCACAACTCATACACCTCTCTCTCTCTTTACATATACATAAACTATTATTTGGACTTTATTAAGATATAAATACATTACTAATAATGAATTTTTTTACATATGCATTTGAAACCAAACACACACACGCACAGATTTTCACAGTTTTACTACTGAACTCTTTATTCCCATTCATTGTTGCAACAAACGATATGAATATTACAAAAAACGAGTAAGAAATCATATGTGGTATTGTTGACTTTGCAGCACACATAAATCGATTTATCTCAAACAGCTGAAACCGAAAGAAAACTTTGTTCCAATAGCACAAAGGGACACAGAAAGTGTAATACGTACCAAGCCTGTCCATCACAGTGCAGAAATAAATATATTCTTTATAGTCCTTTTTTTCAGCTTCCTTACGTAATCTAGATCAGACTTTCTGCGTTAGAAAAATCCCTGTGGGTTCGTACGCGGTGAATGAGTCTTCTTTTAGTTCTGGTAATCTTCCTGAAAACAGACTTTGTTAATTTGTGCTCCCTCAAGGCTGATTTTGACGTCCCTTGAGCACACTGGGTAAATCTGCCTAGTCAACTGGTTACTGATTCATTACCTATGGGAACGGTATCGGTCGCTCTTGATAATGAATAATCAGTGTTTTACTGTGTAAACCTGAAATGCGCACTGGAATATACATTTTCAATAAATTGATATTTTTACTCAAAAAGGATGCACTGATCAAAATATTTTTAAATTGCTACGCAGACAATTTTAAATCAGTGTTTTTCTTTTAAACTATTATAATAATGTTTCTGGAAAAACTGCAACAATGAAGACTGGAGTAATAGCTTTGTCTTCACATTAATAAATTACATAAAAAATACATTAATCAACATTTGAAGTGGATCAAAAACCAAAAACCAAAATGCATTCTTATCTTCTTCAAATGTCGACTACTGTATATTAAAAATAAAAATATCTTTTTTTTTTTGCTGTTGTACTGGGGCTTTTTTTCATTGAATAAATGCATCCTTGGTGAGCACAAGAGACTTCTGAATGGTAGTGTGCATATTAGTTTCAGTAGGCTTTCACAATTAATAAATATAAGTAAAGGACTTTGTAGCATACATGCAATGCCTTACAAAGGTAATTCAATCAACAGAGTTAATTTTACTGATACAGTTTGGCCAGGTTGCGATAGAAGGCAAAAAGAAAATTAATATTCTTCTAACTACAAAACAACAACAACTATAATAATAATAATAACAACAACACAATTTCAATTAACTGAAGTGCATTAAATTATAAAATGAGAAAAAAATGCTATTTTTATAGACTTTTTAAATAATAATTATAATTCACAAACATTTGAATGCACAAAGAAATAACTCAAAATCAGAATAACTAAACAAAGTGTCTCTGGTTTTGAGGCCTAGAGTCTCAATTACAATAACCTATACTAAATTACCAGATCACTGATCAATGTAAGGCAGTTTCTTGTCTGCGCCATATCCTGAATGTGCCGATGGCTGCTGTCGCTTGGCTTCCTGTGGATGTGGATTTCGGGAGCTGGCGATGGACCCTGCAAACACACACACACACAGCATAGCGTTACCTCAGGAGAGAACAGGGATAAGGAAGTCAAAAGAAGAGCCATTACGGAAAGCAACGTAATACTAAAGAAAGCCTCACGTGGGGCTTTAGGCGCGTCTCGGTCACACTTCAGAGTACTTTTGTGGAAACACTCCGCAATCCAAGACAGCACCTCTCCGCAATACCTCACCTACAGATGAAGTTTTATTCAAGTCATGAACTTAAGTGACACGTCTCAGTACGTTCGGTCAGCAGCTACTCCTTCACCTCACCTCGGTCTCCACTGTAGACATGCGCTTCTCTTGCTCCTTGAAACCCCCAACCATCCTCAACAAACTCTGCACCCTTTGAAGTGTTACGCACACACACAAAAAAGTCGATTAAAACGGTTATACACACACTCATTCCGCATAGATTCGCTGCAGCCTAAATCCCATCATAAGAAAATGGGTTAATAAGACATGTGAGTGTAACTGACTTAGAGGAAGTGTATCTGAGTCTCTCTGCACTGCTCTCCTTGTGCTCATGCTCCAGTTTAGCCAGGTAGTTCTCCTTCTGCACCGTCTCCCATGTCATCAGCTTCTGGTCCAAACCGGCCGACAGTTCCCTCTCTAACCATGACAAGAAAAGAGGAACCAACGTTTAACCACAGTTTCTTTAAATAATTTCTTTGCTTTTATCCTGTTTAGCCATCATGTCATGTGTTCCTTTCGTGGTCATTTTTGTAACTTAGTTACAAAACGGGTATTCATTGTGAATTATCTGAATAATCTGTACAGGAAATGCACACACACACACACACACACACACACACAGGGTGTGATTTAGTTACCCAGAAGATCCTGCTTGGTTTCTGTAGTTTTGAAGAAGCTGAGAAGAGCTTGAGTGATGTGGCTGATGATGATGAAGGGCGGAGCTAACGCCGGGCGGCTGTGGTATTCAACAATCAGGTTGTAACGCTGAAACTTCCAGAAGATGTCTGCATTCTCCTGCACCACCTGGAAGGTGTAGCTGTGGAGAGAGTTTCATGGCATTTATAGCAAATACATAAATATTTACAGTGGTACATTTACAACACCTGACAGAAAATATTGACCTTTTTGCCTCTAAAACAAGATTTCATTTCATAATATTCATGAAACATGCAGATGGTTGCACTGAGCACAACAAATGAACAACATATGAAGTGAGTCATAACGTTTTTTATCCACTTTTATCTTTAAAATTTGGCTTAATGTCTCTGGAATAATGTCAATATGCTTCCTGTGAACTTCAGCACTAATGTTATCCCATGCTTTCTGCAACTCAAGCCAAAGGATTTCCAACTCTCCCCAAATTTGCTCGCTGGGGTTGATGTGCGGACTTTTAGGGACCAGTCCATCATTTTCAATGTTCTTGCAGGTTCCTTTGATTGCAGGTAGTTCTGGCAAATCGTTTGTTTTATGGGTATGGTAATGGACAATTCAACAAAAAAACAACTGAAACCTGTTAAACATGTCCAGTGTTTTAACAAATTTGTCTACACACACACAAACACCTAACCTATAAATGCAAATACATGTGAAACTGCAGTTACTACTTTAAAATATCCTCAAAAGTTTCTTAATATTAGCCAGACTCTGACCTGAACATGGCAATAAGAAGGTTGAGCAGCAGTACGTTTGTGACCAACAAATAGATGACGAGCAGCAGAATGACCAGCCAGTTGGCGTAGATGTTTGGGCAGGGTGGCAGAGTGCCTGAGATGATCTCCTGCACATCAGTGGTGCAGTTATCATCTGGCATTTTCGCCGCTGTGAAGATACATGGACAAATACAGTCAAGAATAAACTGCAACAGCGCCACCTAGTGTTCAAGTGTGACTCAACACAAACAGATACTGACTAGAGTAGACCCACTGAGAGCAAAAAAAAACCTTGACATTCTAGGTCAAGACTGAATCTAGGTCAAATAACTCAACAAATGCATGTGTGTGTGTATGTGTGTGTGTGTGTGTGTGTGTGTGTGTGTGTGTGTGTGTGTGTGTGTGTGTAAGAAATATTGCCATGGCAACTACAAACAAACAAATAGGTTTAAGCTAAAATTTTGTTTAAAAGTTTAAACATTTAACATGTAATTTTTTTAAAATACATTTAAATTGATTTAATTTTTGTTAAATAAAACAAAGTCATATTATAAAATAATATTAAACAATATAATGTAGATAAAATAAAAAACAGTATTAAAATATAAAAGATATGTATAATAAAATATTACAATTAAATTAAAACAGAAAACACAAAAAATAAAAACTAATTCAAAATATTAATAATAATATTTTATATAAATTATCTATATAGTCAAACCAAAAAGTATTCAGACACCAGATTTTTTTTCTGTTTTTACTAGTGGGGGCAGGACACTGTATTCATTTATGCAAGTGAGGATATAAAAATAAAGTAAACTATGACATATTATACCCAAATATTCTTCATTCAGTGGACTACTTAACTGAGTACTTAAACAGCTGACAGTTATTCAACCTAATTCATAAAATGCCTTCTATCAAAGTTCTTTTTATATTTTATTACCATTTTCTAAACTATAGCGAAGAAAAATGATAATATGAGAAATTTTAGTTCGACATTGGCAGTGTACCATCTATTTCCTCCAGAGGAATCTGTCCAAATATATGCAGGTAAGGGCGGTACAGCGCTCTGCGGAAGACCCAGTCAATACGAGGGTCATTGGGGTGCAGAAGGGCTTGTGTCGTCACTCCATAGGCTATCAGCCACACGCTCAGGAAGAACAAGAAGAAGAACACATCTTTGATCTGTAAAAAAACATAATGAACGGTTAGGAGGTTAAATTGACGTTTTCTCTGACTATGATTAATGACATTATAATGTTAAATGAGATGGTCATGTTTTACCATTCTCTCCACAATAATGATTTTAGGCCCGAGTTGCTTGTGGATGGCAAAAATGTGAATTAGTCTTAAGGTGAAAACCATGAAGTCCAAAGCTAGTACAGTGCGGCCGGCCTCATATGTGCTTGTGGCCATCCTTGAGAAAACAAACGATTCACATTAAGCGCATTGTTAATTTAATGCGACCCAAAAGCACTATATGTGATCGTAATACCTGCATGACAATCCCACCACGAAGAGAGAGATGGCCACCATGTCACATTTGTTCCAGTTATCCTCTACATATAGCTTCATCTTTTTAAAAATACTCATGTCCTCATCCGTGAAGAAACTCTGTGGATCAGAGGGTTTTAAAAAATTATTGCATACACCGCATTGCAATAAAACTGCACTGTGCAGTTCATGGGAATAACAAAATAATTTCCCCCAATAACATCCAGAAAGTCTCAAAAATGAATTTGCTGTTTGAAATGCTTAATGTTATTCCTCCACCAGCCTTGATCAACCTGTTCTGTACCATCTGCCCCCATCTCATCTGTAACTGTCTGGTATCGCATATTTTTTTTCAACACACATGAAGCCACACCTCTGCACATCACAGTCACCTGTCAGAAAGAATCATTGGCTACCTTCTACCCCAGCCATCTAATGTGTCAGAGTCCAGGGAAAGGAGATCATAAATAAGTGCATAAACCCTGATTAGCACATATTTGAATCTCTACCCTCAAAAGAATCCCATCAAAACAAACTTTGATGTCACTCTTATGAATAACTTCCCCCGAACTAGATGTGTTCCTTAACCCTTCTCCCATTTTTGCCGGCACTGTTTGTTCAGCTGCTTGGGCACACTGGCCACTTCACTGCTATACTGCATTTATACTTGTTATTTTAGATGAACCCTACGCTCCACCCTGCTCCGTGTGTGTTAATGACTTGTATTGTGTATTGTATATTGTCTGTATTTTCCTGTACTGTATTGTACTGTATTATAGATGGCATGTTACATTGTGCTGCGTTAAATGACAAATCGGCTGTGCTCTGTTGCATTGTATTTTACTGTATTTTTGTAATCCTTCTGAAAGGCAATTTCTAATGTTCTAATGTCTATGTTAATACAAAATATTTTGAAAAGTATACTGTCTGTATCAAAATGTCAATGGTTAACTATCAGAAAATGAAATAAGGTAATATTAAAATGTAAAATTTATTTTAAATGTACCTCCTTAAATTCGCATTACATCAGTGTTATTTTAGTATTATTTATTAAATTATTATTTTAATATTTTTTCCTGCACTTCTGTGTAGCTTTTACTAATTGTACTAAAGTACTAAGGCATATTTTGAAATTAAATGTAACATTTTTATATACTTTTTTTGTTTCAGTTAGTTGCCATGAAAACACTTCTAATTTTTCATCTAAAGGCCAATTCATACCAATTCATAAATAAAATCATATCTACCATATCTCTGCTCAAAGTCATTTCAGCAGAGATCCACAAGATCACTGACATTCAGCCTTACCTGACGGATCTCCTCCAGCACCAGGGTAAAGACCCAGAAGTAGAGGATAATTTCAGCTGCAGACGGGCCATGCGGCGGTGGGGGCCTGAAGTCCAGAAGGAGCACGTAACTGAACAGAATGAGGAAGGCAAAGTACATGATGACGTTCCCCATGAACACAGTGACGGGAGCGCACCAGAAACGATTCCACTTCTGCAGCATCACATAAATGAAAGTTGCATTGCAGTTCTGCGCTGCAGAATCACTGCCACCATCAGGAGAACTAAGAAAAACAAAACAGAGGTCTTCAAAAAGAGCTTTCAACTTCACTGTAGTTTTTTTTCCGTTATGAAACAGAGACTTACACTGGGTCCTCGTCTGTGAGTAACAAGGCCTGCTCTGTTTCCAAACTGTCCAGCTCAGCAAACGGCTCTCCTTCACCTTTGTTCACTTTTTCCTCTGCACTGTGACACATACACGCACATATTGACGCATAAGGACTCAATAATCAGTTTAAATGTCACACACAGAATTCATTATGACAAATAGCCCCACTTAAACTTGACGAGGTTGGTCCAAACGAGGGGAGGCATGAAGAACGTGAGCACGAGTCTAGAGATGGAAGTGTCTGTCCTCATGGCTCCCCACCAGACTTTGGTCAGCAGGGCCTGTGAAAGGGAATCCTTATAGATATGCTTGATCGGTGCCAGGATAATGTAAGAATCGGACATACGCTGTTACCTGGACACCATCGTGAGCAAAAAAGCATTTGGCATCTGCCAAAGTGGCGAGATTCAGGACCGTTGCTTTGCTCCAGCAGCATGTTTTCCTGACCAGGAGCGAATAGGCTCTGTCTTCACTATTTGAATAACACTCGCTGAACAGATCTGTCAAAACAGTGCAGGGATCAGGACAGTTCTATATCAGGGTATTTACACTTAATACAGGCTTAATGAAACATTTCATCCAGAAATGAACATTTTGGGACATTTACTCAACCCAACGGAACTCTTATTTTTTAATTAAAGAGATGGTTCACCCAAAGCTGAAAATTCTGTTATTTTTACTCACCTTCATGCAATTTCAAACCTGTACAATTTTATTCCTTATATGAAACATAAAAAAGATATTTTCCCATACAGTGGAAGTCAATGGTCACCAAAACAGTTTGGTTGCCACCATTCTTCAAAATCTTCTTTTATGTTCTGCAGCCATAATGAAGTCAGACAGGTATGAAACAACATAGGGATGAGTAAATGATGACAGGATTATTTGAGGTGAGCTATGACTCCCGAAGGCTTGCAACACTGAAATGCTTTCCAAAATATTCTTGTATTTAAATAGGACAGACAATTTTTTTTACTATTCAACCATGAGTTAACATTTTTAACAGGTTAAGGCCCCTTTGGGAATGTTTAAAAGTCATTAGCATTATTTCTGACCCTGATATGAACTACAGCGCCAAAGACTTACAATAAAAATAACTGATTATGACAGGATTATTATGACATGTACCTCGACCAAGTCACTAACTTTTATTGCAATTTCTAAAAAAAAATGCCTTGTACCTTAATACTGGATTAGCTACTGGATCAAGTGGTTTAAAGAAATGTAAAGAAAGAAGAAATCTGTTCTCCGCTCTGCTGAGCAAAGAGCCTGTTGCTTGAAGGTGGTGTGATTCTCACCCATAGCAAACTGCTCATATTTGGCATTCTTCATACTGCGAGCAGTCTCTGCTTCAGTAGCGAGATGGGCCATCTCCTTCATTATCTTACAACCCACCAGAGCGGCTGCCACAGCCTCCCGGCCCTAAAAAACACAAACAGCTATAAAAAAAGTACCATAATGCATTGAAAATTGACATGCTCTCTGCTGTCCTCATACTTCATATTTAGACATACACTCCCCTCCAAAAGTAGGACAGTGAAGCCAATTTCTTTATTTTTGCTGTAGACTGAAAACATTTGGGTTTGACATCAAAGGATGAATATCAGACAAGAGATTTGCATGCCAGCTTTTATTTCCATGTATTTATATCTGGATCTGACAAACAACTCAGAAGATAGTATCTTTTGAAGAAGCCATGCAAGCTCAAGCCATGACATTACCTCCAATGTTTCACAGATGAGCTTGAGATCTGTGTTTGGGATGATGAGGAGATTCTTTAGTTCTCCAAACTTTAGCCTTTCTGTCACGTCAGGTTAATCTTTGTCTCATCAGTCCATAAAACTTGGTCCAAGAATTTTTGATGCTCATCTCTGCACTTTTTGGCAAATTCCTTCCTATTCTTCTTGCTAATGAGTGGTTTGCATCTTCTGGTGTAGCCTCAGTACTTGTGATCATGAAGTCTTCTGCAAACAATAGTCTTCTGCTGCTGCTGATCTCACTTACAATTGTTTAGGGTCTTTCCTGACAGCTCTCACAATGTTTCTGTCATCAACTGCTGTTGTTTTTATTGGTCCACCTGTTTGCACCTGTGTAAACCAGTGGCTTCAGGACATTCCAAATAGTTAAAATGGCTATGGCCAATGTGTGTGCAACGGCTCTGATTGATTTCCCTTCTTCTCTCAGCTTCACAAATGCTTGTTGTTCACCCATTGACAGTTCTCTGGTTTTAATGTTAGTTAACATCTTAACAATAAATGCCGTTTTAACAGGCAAAACCCAAATCTGAAACTAAGCGTAGACATTCATGCTAATTATTGTTTGAATAATCATTGTGATAGGACACACCTGGGCAACTAAATTCACCTGTCAGACATATGTTCCAATACTTTTGCTCACATTAAAAATAGGTGGGTTTAAACAAAGGTATTTTCTAAGTTGTTTGTCATATCCAGATGTAAATACATGTAAATCTCTTGTCTGATATACATCTTTTGGTGTCAAACCCAAATGTTTTTAGTCTACAAAAAATACAAATAAAATAAAAAAAGGAATTGACTTCACTGTCCCAGTACTTCTGGAGAGGAGTGTATCTGCATTGGTTTGACCATGCTCTACCTCAAGGTAAACTTTCTAACAATCCTCGATTTGTCGATTATCACACTATTGGTCAAATGAAAGATTTTTTTGATAAAATCTTAGAGCTCCCTGATCCTGCATAGAGAGCAATGCAACTAGTTCCCAGACCCACAAACATAATAAGAACATCCATAAAACCGTCCATGTGACCTCAGTTGCTCAATTTCAATTTTATGAAGCTACTTTTGTGTGCAAAGAAAAATTAATTTATGAAATTATTTAAATATTCATCCCTTCTGTCATTTTTGGTTGAACTATCTCTTTAATTTAAGATTTTCCTATGGGTTATTGATTTTATTTTTTTCTATTATTAAGCAACATATGGTCTATGGTAAACACAACTTGATGATAATTTAACGTTTACAGCAGCACTCCATTGAAAAACAAAGTTAAAACCATTTTAAGCAATTTACAAATTCTAGGCCAAAATTAGCTCTGGGAAGAACATATGATTGTAATAAGCAAGAATTGTAAACCACAAAAATGCAAAAACATAAAAAGTAAATTAATTCAGTAGCCTATTTATTCTTGGCTTATCAGCATTTTTGTTCATGCAAATTGCTCTTTGTTCACCCACACTTCACCCACTAAGGTCATTTGTGATACTCAACAGCAAATGACTGGTAATCAATGGGACTTAGAATTGTGAACATGTAAATGGACTTAGTTTATGAAAATGAGCTCATCACTGATATCGGTTTATTGACTCACCATTGCCCAGAAGTAGTTTGCCATTTCCTGCCTATTTTGCAGGATAGCCCAGAGGAAGAGGTCTCTCCAAGGGTGATCACAGCGACGGTCCATGTCTGGGAGGTTTTTCTGGCTGTGGAAAAGCCGGCCTTTGCCCATTCTCTCCTGCAGTGGACAACATTTTATAGCAGACTGTAACACTGTGGGTTACTTCTAAGTGCATGTTAAAGTCCTACTCACTGCTGGAAGTTTTTGATAGAAACCCCTACAGGTGTCATCAAGAAAGTCTTTGAGGACTTTGGAGACCTCATGGAAGGTGAAACGAGGCCTACGGTCACCAGGTTCAGTGTGAGGGTGTCCTGACATCCGTTTGCCAGCCAAATGAACCTGATGCTTTTTCAGGAGAAGGGTGTGAAGGAGGTTTTTTTCAGAAACAGAACAGTAGAGTTCCTGAAGACGGCCATAAGTTAGGAATTCATTTATGTTCACGCCGTTATCCACAAACAAACGCACAAAGTCAGGCTTGTCATTTATCAATGCCTCCATCATCACCTCCTCCAGGTCCTGTGCCTAAACGTACATAAGGAAATAGTGCATATGAGAATCAAAACAAGTGCTGAAAATTTTAACTCATTTTAAAAAGTCAATTCTCACACTCCATGCCACGTCTCCACTGAAGATCTCACTTTTAGCAATGTCCACCCTATTCCAGGCCACAGCCAGTTTCAGCTCATCCAGGAAGTCTTGTGCTTCCTGACTTTGGCTCTTACAAGCTGAGCCCAGACAAGAACATTTATGAACTCTCTGATATCATTACATAGAAATATGTCACTCCTAAAAGCATTCAAATAAGAGAACGGTATGACTGCCACATATGTTTGCTGGAGTTAGTAGAAAAATGGTTACGCACCTTTAACCAATGCTTTGAGAATTACTGTGTCCAGTTCTGAGTCCTGCTCTGGGTCATGAACTGTCAGCAGGTGACCGTGGTCCAGTATTCTCTGGATCTAATGGACAATATCTTTACATAAATGACTTGTGTCTAAAACAAAAGTATGAATCTTTGCATAAAATCACAGTGTCTAATTATGTTTAAAAAAAGATTTTCCATTACCAGTTTGACCCAGGAAGTGATTTCAGTGCTGTGTAGGCCATGTGTGAAGGTGTTTATCAACATCTCTTGGACTACGTCAGCATCCCAGCATCCTCTGTCCATCAGGGTCACTAAAATGTCGGCAACTCCCCCTGAGCCAGCTAAAATCAGCCAGGGTATTGAATTCTGAATATTCTTGTACATTTTCTATAAGAAAGGATTGAAAGTGGATATTACTATCATGCTACAACAAAAGATTTCATTAGATGTTAAGAGTCAAATGTTAAGAGTGACCTGTAATATCCTTGGCTCTCCATGTACCAGAAGACATAAGACAGGGATTTCTATACTGCCTGTGCCTATCAGAACAATAAAGCCCTTTGAAAATGCATGCACAAGAACATAAAACATTGAGAGATTTACAGAGACATTCAGAGAAGAAAAAAGGAATCTCAACTCACCCCCATATCCCGTGCGCTGCAGAGAGATGTGTTTGAGCATCTTGACTCGCATCTCACCAGTAGCTCCAGGTCTCTGTGGGTCCTCATCCACCAGAATGAAATGAGAATGATTGCAGTCCAAAGAGTACACTGCACCGTGGGGAAGATCCTCAGATGGGTATATCGCTGGATGATCAGGCTAAACAAAATACCAAATAAACAATGTTTAAAGCAGCAGTGCATAACTTTTGGCTTGTCCTGAATCACTACGGTACACCTATAAAAAGTGTTTTTAATATTTTGGACTGCTGCGGGTAGGTACCACTGCGGAGTAGCCCAGGACCTGCGTGATTCGGCATAGATATTGAGATAGAGCTACAAAAGTTATGGACTTTACACAGCTTTAACAACTTATAAACACAATTTTTATTCTTTTTTTAATGTGTTTGTACACATAAATATTTAATGACGTTAGACAGTACAAAAGCCAAAATAATTTTTCCCCTGGCTTAATTAATACAGAAAATAAACTCTGTGACCAACAAACATTCTGCAGCACTCTTGTGTAACGAAAAGTGCACATGCTTTTTCCATGCAACTCAATCATATAATTTGAACATAAATCACATAATTACATAAAAATGTTTCATTTAAGAACACCTTTTAATTCATGTCAGCAAGTAGTCCTCACCCTTGCAGCCAGAAGCAGATCTCTGTTCTGAATCATGTTCCAGGGAGCAATTCCAATGGCCACCACTCTCACCTTCGGGGAAGTGCTCGCTAGCGAGTGGTCCCTTACAGCCTGACCCAGGTTCTTGGTGATGCCAAAACGCAAACCACTAGTGAGGATCCATGCCCCTGTGTGGATCAAGAGACAGGTCAGTAACGCTCAAAAAGAGGTTTTTATTTTTTTTAATGACCCATAAATTACCCACCTGTGCTCCGTGCTGCCTTCACCAGGCCTTTCCTAAGTGTATCCCTCAACCAGGGCTTCATCTGAGCCACTTCATCACCTCCCATCAGTGCCACCACCAGATGAGGAGGGGCCAGGCCCCACTGCTTGGTCAACATCTGGTAGATTTCAGCTGGATCTGTGGAGCTGGTTACCCTGACAAACTGTACAGACAAATAAAAGTCTGTGAATAATGTTCACAAGCTTTTTCCACTCAACAGTGGTGAACTCGACTAAGAAAAAGATTCTGTAAATATCTGTCCTTATGTACCCTGCCTCTGGTTCGACTGACACCAACAAAATCAATATCTCCCAAACGTCCAGCTGCCCATTGTGTTTTTTCGAATCTCTCATTGCCCTTCTCGCCCATTTGAACAACAGACTCTGTAAGCGGGGTGTAACACCGACATCCTGGTAGAGAACTGTGAATATTGACACAAAAGGTCAAGCATTTTGAACGGCATTTAGTGGTAATAAGTGGTGAAATTAGTCTCACCCGTGTTCTTGGGACTCAATCAATAGTTCCCCACATCGCAGACACCTCCGGCCCTGCCGTAACACCCCCTACAGACAGAATTAAAATGCATTTGCATCACAGTCCAGTCAGGTGCAGCCACAGGAGCTGCTGATTTGTTCAGCGAGGCACTTCGGGTAGTTGGAAATGTTTATGTAAAGCAGAAGCGATTTTCATTTTCATTCTTTACAAGCATGCAAACCTGCCCTCCCCTTTTGGTAAAGGCCGAGCCACGCATGAACTGAGAAACTGATGCGCTTTTTACCGACCAAAGGTAGATAAGAGTCAGAAATCCAAAAAAAAGCAAGCAAGCGGAAGGAAAAAAGAACAAGTTAAAGATAAAAAGAAAATACTCTACTACGCAGACTTCAGCTTCATGGAGTCTGAATATATGGAATTATTGCTGCCTTGGAATTATAAGCTTCTATCTGACATTTTTGTGGAGCTATTCACATATTCTTATTCTGTGACATTCTATTTAGATTATGTGATGTTTCTTTTGTAAGCTGTGTACATTTTTGGCCTTTTTTTAGAAAACAAAAGGGGTTCTATCTACACAAGTCTTGAAACCTTGAAGCTCGATATCTCAAAACCGCTCAGAATGCAGACAGAACCTTATAATTGTAAGGCGACAATATGCATTAACACAATATATCACCCATGCAAACTTACATATGCCATTATAAACACAGATAGCAGCCAAAATTGATCATCCACAGAAGCTTTCTAGATTCAATTGACAACTATAGCTTATTTGCATCCTGGTCAACAAGTGATTATGAAGTCAGTTTCCTCATGTGGTTGAAGAGGCACGGGCAGAAACGGCCATAGTAAAAGCAGTCAGGAGCGGAAGCACAAAACATTTCAGGCAGCTGACAACACGTGATTGATGTCATCAGATGTGAACGGGCTTTGATTAATCTCTTTTCAATCAATTAGCTTTGATTCAAATGCTGTCAGGAATATCTTTCAGCCTGTCGGCTTCCTGACGCCTTTTTAAATGCTTTGATCAGTTAACGTGCACAGAGAGCTGTAAAGCTGTAGTTTTGGACTACAAATAAACGATTACGTAAAACGTGGATTAAATAATAATTGATTCTCGAAGGGAGGATTTGATTATTGAAAAAAAGTACCAATGACATCTATGCAAACGTGACTGATGTGTGTGGAGAGGTGCAGGAGCTGCTCGTGATTTGACTAGGGGATGAGATGGGGTGTATGAGAGAGGAGAAAGCCATAGACGGTGCAGCACACGAACACAATCATTTGCATTAAAGGTCACACATAGACATTAGATCCATGAGGAAACAGACCTCTAGTAATTACACTTTATCAATTGATCGTTTTTAATATTTTTCTACAACATCGCTTTATCTCTTCATTTTTTGTTGTTGTTGCTTAAGAAAATCTATTTTCTTGAGGGTCCAGCTGTGCACGTAAACAAACAATAAAAAACTAAATAAAAGTAAAAGGTCCTGAAACCAGTATCTTGATATTCAAGAAGGCTGTAGAGTTATATCAACAGTCGTTTTAAATGCTAAGCTTCACAGAGTAGGCTATAATTCACAAAATGAAAATATTTTCTATGTTAATGTGGCTGCATCTTTACATATGATCTTGAATCTCACGCCATTGTTTTTTGCTAAAAGATCTGACTTACCAGTGGAGTATCCTGATGCCCCAGCATATCTGAATGTTGGCTTTGCTCTTGGGTCCTCTAGGCCACTACGAGCTTGGGCAGCTCTAGAGTGTCACCAGGAAGTGAACCGAAGGGTTTTTGATGACAAAACCACTCCCTAACCAACCACTGCTACCTACGTTCAACCGCTTACCTGCCTGCCTCCACCATAAGCATTCATTACAGTAACAGGGACATATTTTTCCTCTACTAGATTTATACATTTGAAAGTTTGAAGATTTTAAGATACTTAAAATACTTGGAGGTCTTTTTACAAGCACATCATACATTGCCAGGTGACTAATTGCTAAATATACAGTTTATCTGTATTAAGTTTTGTGAAATGTTATGTTTAGATATGCAAATAAAGCATTATAAATAAAAGTCCATAATAGAATCTGAGCACTTTTTGTTGATGATCTCTCTCTCTCTCTCTCTCTCTCTCTCTCTCTCTCTCTCTCTCTCTATATATATATATATATATATATATATATATATATATATATATATATATATACATTTAAAAATGTAATTGAAATCTACAGATGCAAATAGAAGTTAAAATGTCATAAATGTCTGTCAGTGTAACTCTCCCTGCACTCACTAGTCTAAAAGTTAGTCTATAGAAATGAATTTTGTCATGAGCTGAGGACGAGTTTGTCTGACGTTAGTCTGCAGTTGCGCGAGTTAGCCGCTAGGCGTCAGCAACTCCTAAAGGAGGAGAAGAGGACGTGGAAGGCGTCCTTAAAATGTGTGTCAATCTGTGCCACAGGTTCTGCCCGAAGTATTAAAAAAAGCTGCCTCGTGAGGCAGTATTCGGTAGCAGGAAGGCCGGTCTGAATTAAATCAGGTTAGGCCTACTTCAGACATGTGCTATCACCATCTTGCTGACTAACTACGCAGCAGACCATAACATGTAAAAACACACTTCCATATAATCAGGGTGAGTTAGGCCTAAAAATAAAAAAAAACAAGTTGCTATCTTTTAAGCAGCTAATGCATGTAAGTCAAAATATTACATGTGGAATTGCTAGCCTCCAAAGAAGCGCCCACGCGAAACGGGCTCGGCTGATCCTACGAAACCTAACATATTGTGTATAATATACAATTTATTTAAGACTTGGCATGTTTTGTTTGAGTGGGCAGCTGCGGCTTGTGTTAGTTTCGGATTAGGCCTTTACGCAGAGTACCGTGTTTCTTATCGTTAAGCGGAAATCGTCCGCTCAAGTTCTTGACGACTTCGCGGACATCGCGGCCATCTTTGAATGCGCTCGACGTCATGGTCGCCCGAGCGACCGGTTGGCTGAGCTTCGCGCGCCTTCGGTCGACCCCGCCCACCGGCGTCGGAAAGAGCGCGAGTGTGAGAAGCGTAATTTGGATTCAACGTTTAGATTTGTATGTGTCAGTTCGATTTCGGCATTATATTTATGTTCCGTATTTACATTCAGCGCTTCTTTGACAATTAATACAACAGGCGTAAATGTAATTTTGAGGCGCGGCTTTTGAAAACACGCCGCTTTAAATATTTGTTCGAAATAAATGTCGCGTTTTTCACGCAGTCGGTGCCCGGGAGCATTTGCTAAACTATCATTTACTGTTTAGAAATACTGTATAAACTGAACCAACGCGAGTACACACGAGAAGGAAGACAAACGCTGTTGTTAATGAAATACTGCAGATTAAACCTAAACCGGAAAAAAAAATAAATAAAAATAAATAAATATATATATATATATATATATATATATATATATATATATATATATATATATATATATATATATATATATATATATATATATATATATATTTTTTTAATGAGCTAAAATATAATCGTTACATATATATATATAAAAATAAATAAATATATATTTTATATATATATGAGCTATATATATATTATATATTATATATATCATATATATATTATATTATTATTAAATGAGTATTTTTTTTTTATAATTATAATAAGTTATTCTATAATTACTGTGTTATTTTCAAATAAACACACATGGGTTATTTTCATTTTTTACGTTTATTAATGAAATAATTTTACACAGATAACACTTTGGTAGGAATTACACCGTTTATAACATTGTAACAACTTAAACTACTACTACTTCTTCTTCTTGTCCTCCTCCTCTCTCAAAACAATCACTTATTTCATGGTGTTCATGCATGGGCCGGTTTTCAGAACGAGGGGGAAGGTGTCTTTGCTGATGGTGGTGGGGGGTTTATTGCACAGGGCGTGGTGTCCGTCCAGCCAATCGGAGGCCTTTCCTCGTACAAACGCTGGCCTTTAACCACCGGCTCAGATATAAACAGACTAGAGACAACAAGAACCAAACAAACATCGGCTTACGGCATTGACTTTTAGGCACCATGGCAAACGTGGAGGTATCATCAAGCAATCTGGAGCGCCATGTTGCACGGAGGACCTTTCCTCTTCTCGCCCGCACAAAGGTCTGCCGTAACCTTTTCGGACCCGTGGATCACGAGGAGCTGCAGGGTGAAATGAAACGCAAACTCCAGGAGATCTCCGAGCGAGACCAGAGCCGGTGGAATTTTAACTTTGAGACCAACTCGCCCTTGCCTGGAGATTACGAGTGGGAGGCGATTTCGGAGGACACTATGCCGTTTTTCTACAAGGATACAGTGCAAAATAAGAGAGCGCGCGCCGCGGCGTCTGTTAACGCGACCGGAGACGCGTCCGCCGCCGCCGACTCGCACGGGCTTCCCAGGGCTCCGCCGGTTCAAGAGTCCGAGGACGTCCCGGGACGAGCCGACGAAATCAACCAGGAGAACTTCTCCGGCGCTATGAACTCGCGACCGGCTCGTGCTTCGGGGCTCAGAAACAGGCGAAAGAGGTCGCTCGTCCCGGAGACCCCCAGAAACAGCACGCCGCAGATCACAGGTAAATGCTTTGAAGCTACAAACAAACAAACGCGCCGCGCTCGCGAAACGCGACAAGACTCTAACAGTTTCTGATATTGATTTCCACCAGACTTCTTCCCGAAGAGGAAGAGGAGCCTGGAGTCCAAGCAGGATGAACGTAGCTCGCTCCAAGCCGGCGCGTCCACGGGCGTCGAAGTAACGCCGCGCAAAACAATAAGATGATGGTAAGTGTCCGCTCCTTGTCTGCATCAAGGCGGTGTTATTATCTCTTATTAATGGTAGCAAGCTTTTAAGTGATTTATAACAACGAATGAATTCATTTAAACGCTGCAAAGCTGTTGTTCATCTGCTAATTGCGTCGTTTTCTTTGCTTTTTCAGATGTTTGCACTCCAAGCAGCAGTCCACCTGTGTTTATCTGCAGAGCGGATGAAGAAAACAAGTGGACAAGACTTTTACTCTCGACTCATGTAGCAATAATGGCTCCGCCAACAGAGACTTTGTTGCAGTGTTACAATGTCTAAACGGTGCAATTTTATATTTCTTTTGTTTTAACTGTTGTAGGGGGCTAGGCCACACCGCTCCGAATAGACCGGAGCGGCGCCTGTTTGTTTTATTATTTTTTTAAATATACTAACTTATTTTATTTATGTTCCTAATAGTCGGTTCCTCTTTATTATTTACAGCTATTGTTATTGTTTTTTTATGATTTCGGCCATATTTTATGCTGTGTTTTATTTAAGTTTTCGTTCGCAACAACATGCAAGAGTGTTCCTGAGCCGTGTTTGTCGAAATATATTCCGTAGCTCGCGCTGTACCTTTGAATCAAAGTGTAAATTAAATTATATTTTTGATAACCCCCTCGTGTTCACGTGTGTTCCTGTGAAAGCCGTGCGCGTCGTTCCCGGATCACGGGATGTGGGTAAACGGCAAGGGGAAGAAGAAAAAAAAAATGCGTGCCCTTCACTTTTGAGGCGTCAACATTTTGCCCGTGACAAAAAGAGTAAAGTTTGGCCTCTAAACAGGAGGGACTCAGCTGTTCCGCCCTCAGTGTTTGTGGGGAGGGATATGCGGGCAGCTGCGTGCTATAGGGAGGATTTAAATGCCATTTTCTTTCCATAATGAAGGAGGCAGGTGCCCTTGGAACCCCGCTTTGTCCACATAAGACCTTCATTTTCAGCACCCTCTCAGCTATCCCGCTAATGAAACACTTACCAAGACTCGAACAAAATGGGCTCCTTCTATTTACACGCCAACCACCTGCCTCCCCTCCCCCTTACCTACACACTATCTGTGAATAACATTTACTATAGATACCACCACACGCCAGATCTTTATAATGTCATTGAGACAGGGGAGAAGCTAAAGGGAAAAGAAAGAGAACAAAAAAAAAAGGGGACGGACAAAATAGCGGCCAAAATTAAATATAATGGTGGGCAAGAAAGGTAAACCGCAACCAAAATATTAAGGCTAAAATGTAGTCGGCCTGTCCGGGTTTGCCCGATTCGTTTTAATTCGACCGTAGACTTTATTTAGAGTGTATTGTAATACGCAGATCTCGTTGATTAAATCTCAAATGACGAAAAAAAAATGCAGCAGCAATCGAAGTAAAAATAAAAATTATTCGTAATAAACTTTGATAATAAACTCGGAGAGGAGCGGGGCGGGCAGCGTTCACACTAGAGGAAGCGTTCGTCTTATTCGTTGGATTTTTACGCAAAATCGAGAAGCTTCGGGGTTTTCGAGAAATCAAATTTCATCTGGAAAAAAAATGCATATTACAAAAATAAATAAACGCTCGTCAGTTGATCGTACGCGTTTGCCCCTTTTTAACTCGCGTCGTTCACGTTTGGTGTAGGTGAAGAGTGCCAGTGTTTCGCCAGATATAGCCTTTCTCTAAAGAAGTTTCCCATTTCCATGACCATCTGGCACCAAAAAAGGCGAAATGGAACAAAGGCCGCTAAAGGCGTAAGGCGAAGCGAGTGCCATCGCATTCACCTGCAAATGAGGCTTTGTGCTCTCACAGAAGCACTCGGTGCTCACAAATCCTGTTTGCTTTTGTTTCTAGTCCGTATCTAGTCGTGTGCGAGAAAACAGAGATACTCCAGTCCGTCATGCCAGCCACTGGCTGTCATTCAAGTGAAGAAACGAGTAACGTTTAGAGACGGGGAACGCAATTGCAGAAAGATCGTTTGGGCCACACTTGATTTAAATGTAAACGTAATTAACTAGAACAGTAATGCAATAAAAAATAATTTCATTAAGTAGCTATTGTGTACACCAAAATATCCCAAATGGGGTCTTCTTGATGTAATAGCTTCTGTGGGAACAGGTGTAGGCCTGATGTGAGATTTGGTTAATAATGGCCAAGGAGTGAAATAATTATATTAATCCGAACGAATTTTGAATCTTTTAAATATTAGGCCCATATATGTTCGCGTAAACAGCCTACGTCTAGCGGACACGCAAATATTATCAGCCCAAACCACTCCGCTTCATATTTATCAATGAAAAACGAGTGTTTTAATAAACGTAATCGTGTTACTTGTAATGCGAGGAACCCCCCAGGGTTTATCTGCACCTCATTATTTGAGCTTTTACACTAAAATCATTATGTCCAGATTGACAGGGTTTCCAATATGTTCCGTTATAGCTCGGCTGGGTTTCCTGACCAGATGGATTACCTCCTCAGGCTCATGGGACCTCGACTTTTATCAGCAAATCCCACAGAGACGCATTCATTCAGCCCGCGCAGTCTGTACATCATTAAATGAAGTTAAGAGTTCAATTCGAACCCTTTCATTCGGACCAAAACATAATTTAAACCGCGCTCGTTTATTTGGCTAAGAACTAACGCGAGATGTTGCGCAACGGCGGAGAGAAAAACTTCTGAGTTCAAAAAAATCTGCGCTGGTAGTGAATCAAATAATTATTGTAATCACATCAGGCTTTTTTCGTACCGGTTTTATCCAAAAACTAAACTGATTAAAAAACAAAATCTAATGAACTAAACAAATAACGTAATAAAAAAGATAAATCATATCTAACAATTAATGCTGCTATCCATTTATTTTTCTTCCTATAACAGGGACATCGCTTTCCCAACGTCTCCGCCCTTTTTTGACGCACACATTTGCAGCAAAACCATCAAACCATTCATTCCTGTGTTGTAGCCCTCTTTATTTCAGAGCTGTTTCTCTTTCACCAATAAAACCCATAAAACTAGCGGAGGCACTGGCAAGCTGTGTCTTCAAGGCTGGATACACCTCTATGGGTTCACTAGCTTGAATTAATGGCATTTGGTCCCAAAGTTTGCTCAGCGGTCCCAGAGACAGTGACAGCAGTACGTCCTTTTAAACGAATAACAAAGGCTTATCATTTATCTGGCGGCATATGGGCCAGACCCCCTCTGTTGCAGGCCTGCTCTCTGTGGTGTCTGCCAATACTGTTGTCCTGTTGATTCCATTGTTGACATAGTTGTCCTGCCATGAGGAGGTATAGACTAAGGCGTAGCAGGCACTTGTTTTATCCCTCAACCCGTTCGAGGCCGTTTAATTCCATTTATAAGCCAGATATGTTATATCTGCTTTGGTTTTATTGACTGGAGAGTAAGTCGGCGCAAGTGGTTAAACGGGAAGCTGGCATCCTGGTTTGCTTCTTCAGCATTCCCGACATGCAACCCTAAGCCTCCTAGAACAGTAGCGAGATAATAAAGACAAAATTGTCCTGCTTTCCAGGAATGCGCATGCGACGGAATGTCTGATTTGTTGCACATATTACAGGTGACAATGGCCCATACGAGAAGCTGTGCGCGGACAAAGGCAGAGTGGACAGCCGTGTTCCTGCCCAGGATAAGGTCAGAGGGTGCGCATGTAGTCATCCCCATAGCAACAAAGCCCCTCACCCCTGAGAGCAAATGTATTGTCATGAGATCAGAGGTCACGGTGCTCCCCATATGGTCGTGTGCTGCATAAGTCATTGATCTGTCGGGATGCTCTAAAGGAATTCTGAAAGTGTCACTGAAAGACTTTTAGAAAAAAGACAACAACTGCTCCCGAATGCCATAAATGCCTCCACACCAGCATAAATAGCCAGCATTCTGGCCCGATGGCGAAGGAAAAGAGCGGGAAGCCCACACACTTGTGTTTGAACAGCCAAGATGTTTGACCTCAACCAAACACGGCGGAAATTAAAACGCTGCAAACATGAGAAAGAAAAGGCAAAGGCGTTTATTCAGGGTAGGGCTTTTTTGACACAGCACTTCATGGAAATCACAGTTTGGATTTCACTGGAGAATCGAACCAGTGGCGTTTGTGGGATACAGTTTTTATTTTTGCGAAAACTAGCACTTTCATATTAGTAAATGAGCATAAATAAAAAGCCGGAGATTGTACGCGGCTGAAGTTGAACAGTATTCACAAATTTGTGCATTAGTGATCCAGAGCAAGGAGCGCGCATTTTGTTCCTGTCGACAGAAATAAATTAAAAACATTCAGCAATTCATAACTCTCCAAAAGAAGGTCACAATGTTCACATGAGCACTCTTAAAAATAAAGGTTCTTTTTAAGAAACCATGGAAACTTTACACAACACAAAAATGTCTATATAGTTAAAAAAAAAAAGTTATTAAAATATTCTTCACACTAAGAAAATAGTTCTGTTGACTGAAAGGTTCTTTAGGGAACCCACTAGGTTCTTCTATGGCACCACTTTTTAGGAACTTAATTGAACAGAAGTATTCGAACACTCACAAAAACTTGAATAACTAAATAAACTATCAAAAATTCTAAATCCTACTTAAACAATAAAATTCAAAAAAATGGTATATATGTCTCATAGCTTCAAAGGAATTCAACCGTCTGAAAAAATACAAAGATAAACAGGATTAGTCAGACAAGAAGATATCTTGAACCCGATCTCTTAAATTCATTCGGGCTGAAACTGACCCAGTATCAGGCACTCTGTGGTTTAGTGCTGCTTTAGCAACTCAGCTGTCCTCATGAATAACAGTTGGTGTGGACAGTTGCTCGGAGCTGGTCAGGCTGTCCTGTCTGCTCGGCAGTGACAGGCTGAAGGTGGCTGATTGGCGGTTAAAGCTGCCGCGCAGTTCCTTCCCTCTGGCCAGGTCTCCTCGTCTCTCCCTCGCCAACATGAGGTTGAGAGACTCCGCGATGCTGTTCAGAGTCCTGTCCATGTGTGTGATCTGTGGGGAAACGAGTGTGTGGCCTCAGCGCATCTTTAAAAACTGTGTCTAAAATAACGTCGTCACAGCGTCTGTGTAAATAACGTCAAACTGTCAATACGAGCTGTAAAACACCAGTGACTGATAAAAGATCCCATCTGTATAAACAGACCAGAAAAGGTAATGAATCCATTCTTTTATATGTCGTAAATGGGATTAAAGTTTGATCAAGTAGGTGATGATGAATAGGCGAAACGTGACTAGATTAGGCCAAACTCATTTCTTAAAAGTGAATTGAGTAGAAACTATCATCTAGTCAGGACTAAAGTTACTCAAAATGAAAGTGTTGGCCCATTTTGATGATACCATAAGTCATATTTGCACCGAGAGGAATTATTGAAATAGAGCCACAAGTAACACTGGTTTAAATGTGAAATTTTGAAGCAGAAAGACTAAAAATAGTATTTTGCACTGTGGTAATCTTTGTTTTATTTGATATAATATGTTTTTAGAGCAGTTTATGTTACTGTCTATGTGCATAAAAAACACCAATGGGGATTCTTGTTAAATATTTAAAAGGATTTATGTTGGGGAGGAAGAAAACTGTCAGAGAAATACTTGTTATTCTTCTTTTTACAGTCGGTGAGCCAAATGTCATGAGGTTCTTTCCCTTGGGTTGAGGCTAAGTGACGTGTGGAGCCAGTGCTGTCTACACCCCATTAGAAATAACCAGACGAGTGTCTCCGTGCTGAACCACAGTTTACACAATGATAGTGGCACCACAGTCACATACAAACACATGCACACATGCACAAACACACAGAGTGCGGCAGGAGATTTGAGCATGTAAACATATACAGCCGTTCCCCATATAGAGACGTGAATGCAAACATACACACTGCTAACCAAAGAGAAAAACACGCTCTTGAGTTGAACCTTAAAAAGAAAATTTAAATTCGGTCATCATTTATTCACGCTCATACAAGTCAAATACAAGTTCACTCTTACTAGTAAATATAAATATAAAACATCTAACTATTCTCAGTTGAATATTGTAAATGTAAGCTTTACATTTAATGGTAGTCTGAATAAACAGATTAAGGCCTGGTTTCACAGACAAGCCTTAATTTGAGATTTCTAATCATCCTGAAAGAATTCTGGGAAAAAAAGTGTCATGGTTTCCACTGGTTTCAATATTGATAATTATAAGAAATGTTCTTTGTTCATTGCATAATGGCTGCTGAACCTTATATATTATTTAAAAAAATTAAAATTATTTTAAATTGTAATATTTCACAGTATATTTACTGTATTTTCAATTTAAACCTTTAAACATTTGTGGTTAACGTTTTGTTTTAAACAGTAGTGTATAAGATTAAATGAAAAAAGGAACATTAAGAAGAGGATTGTTTTTTACATGTGAAGAGAGTTCAGACAGAGTGTAAGAAGACGACTGTGTCAGCAACGCAGTAATGAGTTACTTCAGATGGGTGTTTGCATAAATATTAAGGCTATTTGTTCCTGTTTATGCCAGACACTGCCTGCTTCCTGTTTACCTCAGAATTATGGGAAGAAGAATGACACTGTAAGGGGCAGGGTATCCTGTTCACAGACTCTACAACTGCTGACACATTTTAAACAGTTCTTTAGAGAATAAAAGTTAAAGACGACGTGTTTGACATTTGTCTACTCGCTGCATCAATCGATAGTATTGCCAGGAATGTGCTTAACATTACAAAAGCGTGCGAAAGTCATCTGCTTCTTACTTTAAAAAAAAAAATTTAAATAAACAAATGAAAGTCATCTCTTCCTGAAGATATGTCAATTATTAAACCCGTAAAAAAATTAAAATTCCTCGTACAATATTTTTGTACTAATTCAGTAAAGAATTTAAAACGTGCCGAAAAGGGCTTTTTTTTCAGACATTTCATTAAACGAGTCAATGCGCCGCTTTCTCAAACATCTGCGAAAGACAAAGGGGGAGACAGAGAGTGAGTGAGTATGAGAAAGAGAGATCATGTGAACAAGTGCGTACGCTGTTTTGAGTTCGTGTCTGGGATGAGAGCTGTTTGTAAAAGGATTTATGGCTGGAGTGGCAAATGAACAGGAGCAGAGTGAGTGTTTGTAGAGCTCCTGAATCCCCATCATTCTGAGAGGCCAGCAGACCTCTCACTTTTACACACACACACACACACACACACACACACACACACACACACGCATAAGCCAGAAAGCTGTTCTTTTTAGAGTCTTAACACTCTTATCAGCACACATCACTCACAGAGAATGTTTGAGAAGTCTTCAGAAAGTGATGTTTGACTGAAGGCAGAGAAAGAGAGAGGCTCCTTCTGCCTCCAGGTTAAGGCTTGATGAATGAAGCTTACGGATCCTTATCAGTAGAGTACTTGCTGAACCGTGCGCATTTGCTAATAAACTAAAGAACTGAAACTTTCTGTTGTTACACTGATGAGCAACCTCTTGGAAATGCCAGGTTTCTGATTTTTTTGCTTAGTAAAACTCAATGGCATGCGTTATTAACCGAAGAGATATTTCAAATACCGGACTCCTCAATAGTTAAAAAGTTTTTTCCCTGTGTATTTCACAACGCAAACACGCTATAAATGTCCAGTAATATTCAAGGGCCTACCTTCTCTTCCATCCTGTTGAGTCTGGAGCCAATAGTGTTTAGGCCTTTGTCTTTCATGCGCTCTAAAAGGAGACAAAAAACGGTGCCAAGAAAAACATCATAAAACGCTTCATAAACACAAATGTGCACTAAGGCTACAAGTCAACAATAAACAGCAACATTAAGAGCAACGAAGGGGTCAAACTGTAGCAAAACAATGTGTGGGGTTGAGGAATGAGAGAGAGTGAGAGAGGGTAATGAATGACCTAGCTTTACCTGAACTTGTCTGGAAGAGGGACAGCTTCCCTAAGGACTGATCCAGTCTGTCAGGGCCAAGTATGCAGTATGGAAAATGTTGACGTACACAAATGGCAGATGAAATGTGAGAGGAACAGTGACAGGGATGGACGTACTCTAAACGTCTCAGCTTTATTTACGCAAAGGTCACGAAACAGTCATTCATTTTGCTATTATACTTATACAATCCATGCATAGCGATGTTAAAAGTAAACACTTTTCCCAAAACACGCTTAACTGCTGCTAAGTGATTTAAAGTGAGTCCTCGTCCCACCTTCTCTGTAGCTCCTTGATGCGCACCATGAGGTTGAGATGACCCTGTGAATACTGCTCAATGACATCCCTCACATCGTACGGCTTACGTGCTTGCTGCAAAGACAGCCAAAATGATATCATATTTGAATTGCAATGAAATAGTAATGGTACACTACTGCTCCAGGGGGGTCTGTACATTTTTTATGTTATTAGATAAAGACTATACACATACAAATTATTTAATGAATAGTTAAATAGCACGCTCAGCATTTACTTGAAAAAGAAATCTTTATATCTTTTTTCTACTCTCACTTTTCTATGATTAATGCCTCCTTTTGAACTCATACTGATTGCTAGAATGCATTTGTACTTTTCTATTTAGGTCTATTTAAGCGAATCCTCTTGAAAAAATGTAAAAAATCCTAAATTTCTACATTTTAAACTTAAAATCTTGATAGGGTCTTGCCTAGGGCCCTACTGGTTGAAACTTGAAAAAATGATTAATTAAATCATCATCAGGGTGAACTCTTTTTACTTCACGAAACCAGCCTAAAAAAAAAATCTAACCTGCCCAGAGGGGAAATATTTCTTTTTGATTGTCAACTTTGAGGAAACCGATTCACATCAGCTGACACCAAATGTACCTGATCAAACACTTAATCATCGCTCTCAGAGCATATCGCGCTCAGGTGGTGATGCTTGTGTCTATTTAAATTTATTTGAGCTTCCTGACTAACACGGGGGAAAATGTGTGAAGCTCCACGTTTGCTACAGGACTTAAGCTCGGTTTGATTAACGTCAGTGAAATAACCAAACATTCACACATCTCCGGCACAAATTACACAATTCGGGAGACGCTCAAACCGTTCAAAAGAAGGTAAACGCTGTCATGACATCAGACACGGCAAATCTAGCCAGCAGCATCTGTCAAACACTCAAAGTGTGTGTACTGTGTCGCAAGAGTGTGTGAGAGGAGGGGAGAAGGGCTTGGAGAAAATAAGGGGATTGAGAGATGACTGGGGCTAGCGGGTCAAATGAAAGGCTGGCGAGAGGATGGGAGGGCGAAGAGAGAGGACAAACAAAGTGCAGTAACGAGTATCAAGCGTCACACAATCGCACAAAAGAGGAGAAAGTGTGTAGGACAGCTATTAAGGTAATCCTCTGACATTAGAATGTATTTTTGAGGGCTCAGGGAGAGCATCTGCTGTTGAATGAGTCCCAACTCAAGACCTTCCCTTCTATACGTTTCAAAAGACACCTTATTCGCTGCTTACACTGAAATTCAATAAGGAGGGCTGGTTATTGGAAACGTGAATTTAAAAGCCACTGGCAATTATCATCAAATGCACCACAAAATCGCATAATATCTCTCATACTACAATCAAGTAAAACAAACCTGCATGTCTGCCCATATTATCCCTCTAATGTCATGCTGGTTTGATCAGATTTTGGCTGTGTTGGAACACGGAAAGAAGGAAATCTTACCTGGAACTTCTTTTTGGCCACAAAGTAGAACATTCTCTGGATCACACGAATGGCAGCTCGATGGGAATCCCTCAACCTGTGTGTTCACGTGTCATGATTAATACTGAGAGGGAGACTCTCATTTTGAGCCCGTATTAAACAGATAGTTCACACAAAATTAAAACGGTGTCATTTTAAACATGTATGACTTTCTCTTTCAACTGTGCAACACAAAGATCATTTGATAAACGGCTGATTTTTCCCTCACAGTGAAAGCCAGTGATGTTTTGGACCCCACTGACACTCTTCAAAATATAGTTTTTTTGCTCCACAGAAGAGGTAAAGTCATGCAGGTCTAGAACGACATGAAGGTGAGTCAGTAAGATACATTTTTGATGAACTGTCATTTAAAGCGGCAGCTCACGCTAATATTCTAATTCTGCTGTTAATTACTCATGTTGTTCAAAACCTGCTTTTATTTCCCTGAAAGCACATCAAAGAGTGACATTGAAGAGAACAAATTGTTGAACAAAATCATTTATTTTGTTACCTTCATAAAGTAAAGGCTGAACCAGTGATATCACATGAGCTTACTACCTTTATGGGCCTTGATATGGTGGTTGCATAGCTGTCTATGCAGTGTCAGAAACCTCTCTGATTTCATCAAAACATCTTAATTTGTTTTTCGAAGATGAATGAAGGTTTGGAATGACTTGAGGGTGAGTAATTAATGACAGAGCTTTCATTTTTTGGATGCACTTTCCCTTTAAGTCTTCAGATTATTGAGGAATTCTAGAAAATGAAAACTGTATTTCCTATGTAGATGTTTTATCTATGCTCATAAATGTGGCATGTGACATTATGGGTGTATATTTCACCTCTAACAAACTAGGCACATTCACATTTTCAATATCATTTGCAAAACAATCCTATCAGCCTCCAGCAGGCCCTTCGGGTTCAGCCCAAAGCCACTCCAGATGCTGTTTATGTGATCAGGACTTTTGCAAGTGACCATTGAGCATAGGGTCACGAGCAGGACACAGTGTCTAAGAGAAAATACAAGGCTCTCCCTGCTTTTCAAAAACCGCAGCGCTGAGATTTGGTGGGGGGGAAGGGCGCTGACTCCCAGGAGACCCAAGGTTATCTAGAGGAACAGGACACTGTCTTAAAGAAAGACGAAGTATGAGAGGTACACTTTCCCTTGCAAGTTGGCTCCCGCGTGGCGCTCTGTATGGGATACGTGCCTGTATCATGTTTGCATGCTAAGGCTCGTGTCTGTTGCATGTCACTTTGACAAAAGATGGAGCGCACTCACACAAGTTTCTTTAAAATGCATTAGCAGTAGACTGGCTGCAGGCTATCAAGCCTCATTGACTTAATGGACATGGCTTGCTGACAGTTTCTGGTTTCTCCCTGGCTGCGGGCTACAGGGAAATTAGGGATAAGGCATATGCCGTGCTCCAGGCAACTGCCAATTTACTGCTCTTTGGTGCCATACTCTAGACTTCAAGCAACATCCCTCTGGGTTATATTGCCAGTGGTTAAATAGCAAGCCTTCATAGCTTTGGGCATTATCATATCCACAGCAATGCAAATGCCTGTTAAGTTAGAATTAAACTTGGAGGAAAGGAGGTAATGGAAACTTCAGATAACAACTTGGTACTTGCTATAACACAGTTGATGATCTATTTCCATGTGTACATATGTTTGGAAATAGCTACTTATTATAATTATTACAAATTAAAATAACGGAACAATTATAAAAAAAAAAAAATAGAAGTTTGTAGTTGGACTGTAACCAACATTTTTGATTTTGCAAATACATACTATTGATTTTTTACTGCTTTTTCTTTACTCTCCAGTCCAACGTATCTATCTTAAAATTACATAAATAGCATTAAAATAAAAATTTTGTAAAGAAATTAGCATTGGCACAACATATTTGTTGAATTTGAACAGTTTATTTCTAGTCAATAAATATTAAATTATTGAGCTTAAATATAACAACCATGAAAGGTCTCTCATGTTATTATTTATTGATGAAAAATGCAGTAAAATACATTAACACTGTGAAATATTATAACTCATATAACTAAAATGATTGTAATGATTGGTGTCACCTTCAGAAATCATTGCATGTGCTGATTTGAAGCTCAAGAAACATGAACGAATCAAAAGAACATTTACTACATTAATAGTTTGTACAATTCTTTACCATCACGTTTGATCAGTTTAATGCACCCTCGCAGAATAAAAGCGATTTATTTTTAAAACCAGTTCACCAGACTTTTTAACAGTGGTGTATAAAGTCATATTTATACACACAAAAAGAGGTTTGCGTCATGTCAAGCGCTCAATGACTGAATGAGCAATAAAAGGTTCATGGTACGATGATCAATCTGACATGCATCTCAGAGATCAATATGCTAGGAAGATCACGTTTTGGTGGACCTTTTTTTTTTTTTAAACTTACAGAAGCCAAATTGATAAGCTCAGGTTGGTATTTGCACAGAGTTCTGGAATCATACCTCCCTGGGTGTTTGCCATTCCAATGGAGCATGCGAATATGACAGAGAGAGAGAGAGAGAGGGTGGGGGACTCAAGAGATAGAACATGGGAACCACCCCATCTGTCTCTGAGGCAGTGCCACTTCCTCTCTCCAGTCATGGTTACCAGCATAGCAACGCTGGTCTCATGACCTCAGCAGGGTCACCATCTGCCTCTAGTGCTGGCACAAAGCCTGGCTAATGGCGAACACTGGTGGAGACGTACGCAAAGGGAGAAAGACTCCCACTGGGACAGAGAGAGAAAGAAAGAAAGCAAAAGATGGAGAGAGACGGACAGATAGGGAGAGAAAGAGAAAAGGAGGCGATCATATGAGGTCTTCTTTCTGCCAAATGCAGGCTGCAAATCTCTCTTCCGTTCCCATTCTCTCTTTTTTTTGTTTTGTTTTGGGATTCTGCTAAACAATAGCAGCCAGATGTGAAAGAAACTGCATATCCACTGGAGGGCCACAGATTACTGGAACACGCACGAAGATGTTTGTCTAGACAGCATTCACACTGCACTGTGTACTTTAATGTACTAACATTGTGTTTGTTACAAAATAATACCACAACAAGCAAGACATAATCGCCACTTGCTGTGAGAAAAATGTCAAAGGGATAATTCACAAAAAAAAATAAAAAAAATAATCCTGTCATCACTTGATGTCGCTTTAAAGTTTATATCAAAAAATATAAATGAGAAAGACACTCAGAATTGCAAGCTTTGAATGTGCAGTGCTAGCTTTTTTATTAATCTAGTTAGTTATGTAGTTTTTTTATTCTATCTAAAAATAAAAGTTATAGTTGTGAGATATAAAGTCATCATATCACATACATTTTTTCTGCTTTACTTTGTATAAGAAGTAAAAAAATAAACAGCATGTAAATAAAAAAATAACATACATTTTGCTATCACTTACCAGTCTTATCGATTTAACATATACAAAAAAGCAATAATGAACTTTTTTTTTTCTTTTTTTTTTACTTTTTAATGGTACTTTAAACTGTTATATTAATGAAGCTACACAACAGTTAACTGATAATAAATCAACATATTCAGCTTTGCATTACAGGAATAAATTATATATAAACTATATATAATTTTTTTTATCCTTTATTTTGGATCAAATGCTGCCTTGATGAGCATAAGAAACTCAAGCAAGCAAAACCCAAACCAAACCAAAACAAAAATAAACACAATGTAAACATAGAGTTCAAAGAAAACTTTGTGATGTTCAGCACATTAGAGAAATATCTGAACCTCAAACTTTTTTGAGGTTGACAGATGGTTAATTTTTGAATGAATTTTTGAATGAACTTTTGGAAACCCTTGGTTTACATGTTAATGTAGAGATGCCAAATGAAATCTATTATGAACTAAAGATCCATTTTCATCAAAAGCTGAAGATCTGAGTTTGCGTGCTCGTACATGTAAATAGCGAGTGATGTCTTACTTGTGACAAAGACATAATTGCACCAAATAAAGATCAAAGAAGTGCGTCATGGGACAGGAAATAAACACGCCATTAGTACCATCAACACATCAGGCCAAAGGCTCAAACTCCCCACCTCCAATTATCTCTAAAGGGGTGTGTTCAACAACATTTGGTCTGAGGAGGTGATCTCAGCTTGGCCCCATAATGACATCCACCCTTCTGTGCGTCTACTAACCCTCATTAGTGGAGGCTAGATGAGAGAACACCTGATCGCAGGTCAGCCACCGCTCCTTAGGCTACATGTGCAGCAATTTTGTATTGATCAGTGCGCAGAACTGATTCGATTCAGAGGGGAATGAGAGGCTTAAGAGAGATGTAGACACATCACTGACCAAATTAGTTATCATATAAACAGCATAAAAACAAGTGAATTCGCAAAGGTGCTAGAAATTCAGGGGCATTTTTATTATTTTGATTGTTTGTATGTTTAAGTTAGGAAAGCTGGGCCTGTTATTTGACCTCCCTCTGCTAATCTGAGTGTAATCAAATGTAGATAAACAGGAAACAAAACAATCACCGGGCTTCTCTCTAATCTTATCACTGGAAAGCATCCATGTACACACACACAAACACCGTCTTTCACACCAATACGGCCTCAGCGGTACTGCAAAAGACAAACCCAATGCTAAAAGAGCATGCTAAATTACAGAAGGATAACGATAAATTTATGTCCAGCACTTAAACAGTTTATTTACACAGAAAGAGATTTACCTACTGCATACATTTTCCTAAGCCGCTGTGTAACGTTTTAATAATTATGTTCGCAGTTGTACTTTACATTTTTTTACAATAAATTGTACTTGATTTACTTTTTTTGGCAAAAGCTTTTATCCACTTATTAAAGGGATTGATGAGTTTATTCAGCAAGGGTCCATTAAATTGATTTAAAAGTGACAGTACAGATTTTACATTGTTGCAAAAACATTTTATTTTTACTTTAGAATAGGGACTGATTCTCACTATTAACTAGTTGCTTATTAGCATGTCTATTATTGTTGGCTGTTTTTTAGTACTTAAAAAGTACATATTCTGCATGACCATATTCAACGTCACTAATCCACTTAACAACTAACAGCAAATTATGAGTTTATTAAAGCCGAAGTTGTAGTTAATGGTTTGTTAATATTGAGAATTGGAATGAAAATAAAGTGTGACCCGGCTTTCTATTCATTAAAGAATCTTGAATAAATATATCATCATTTTATTGATATTACTTGATTTATCAAGATATTACTTGGAAAAAAACACTTTTAATATTGACAATAATAAAAAGTGTGTCTTTAACAGCAAATCAGCATATTTAAATTATTTCTTAAAGATCATGCCTCACTGAAGACTGAACGAAAGACTGTAGAAGATTCAGCTTTACGATCAAAGAAATCAATTATAATTTTTAAATATATTATAACAAAAAATTTGCAAATTTTATTATTTTACTGTATTTCTGATCAAATAAGTGCAGCCCTGGTGAGCATAAGAGACTTCTAAAAATATAAACTTAAACTTTTGATTGGTTTGTGTGATCGTAAATATGCAGATTTTCACTGACTTGATTTTAAAAAACAGCCAATAAAACTTCAAGCCCATGATATAACTTACAACTCAATCATCCCAAAGGAGCAACCCTCATACTCAAACCCTCCCTAATGTTTTGTTACGTCATATGATGAATCACAAACACATGTCAATTACCACAATGTCCCCCACAGAGGCCATGTGCACTCTTGTGACTCGTCTCAGTGAGTCAAAGGATGAAGACCTTTGTGTGGCGGTGTTGCGCCACAGGCTGCAGGATCGTGGCACTATGGCACTAAAAGGCTCATGGGGGCCCTGTGTGTCTAAGAATAGCTCAGTGGAAGAGGAGGGGAATAGCGCTCTGATTAGCCGCGGTCTGAGAATCACAAGGTTTAGAGGGCTGTGCTGCGCGGTACAGGACATTATCCCAAATATCAGCTCCGTCTTCCCCTTCAAGCTCAAATACCTCAATGACATTTTAATAAGTGGTCAGCTGAGATAAGGGCCACTGAGGCAGTAATGACTGATAATAGCTGACCAAAAGCTGGACGTTATCCGCTGGGGTAAAGGGTGGAGTCTGGGCCGCTGGCTAGAAGCCATCTCACACACACACACACACACACACACATATGTGCGCACAAAGACGTGCGGGCGCAAGATGCTCGCACACACACGCAGCAGGGGTCCTTCTGGCTTCAGCCAAGCAAAGATCTCTTTCATCCCGAGCATCAAAGCGCCAGGCGAATACGGAGAGTATTAAATGTCCTTATGAGGAGTGACACACAGCGAAGCAGCATTCACTTTGACATTGAGTCCTCCGCTGTTATACACCATGACTAAATAGCTTATGTCCCAAACTTGTGGCCTCATATGATCCTAAACATTACAGCAGCAAAGAAACTGACAGCGTTCATTTCAACATAAGTTCTTATACATCACCAGGGGCCTCTGAGCCTTTTGTCATATCGTGTTGCCAGCTAACAAAGTCACTAACTTCACGGGCCGTCCTAAAGAAACCTGATATGGCACAATGATATTATTTTCACAAAGTGAAACGGAAATATTGGTGCTCGGAGACAACAAATGTATTGTTAAGGAGGCAAATGCATTATGTGGGAATATTTGAATCGAAAAAGCTGATTAAAAAAGATAAACAAATTCTGTCATCATTTATTTTCCTTTGTGTCATTCCTGTATGACTTTTATTATTCTGCAGAACATAATAGAGGATAATTTGAATAGCTTTTTTTCCCTTCATACAGTAAGTCAATCGGGTCCGAAACAACACTGACCACACTGACCACATTGACCTTATATATATATATATATATATATATATATATATATATATATATATATATATGATATATATGTGTGTGTGTGTGTGTGTGTGTAATAAATGTGTGTTCATTTAGAAGTCACTTTTATTCAAACAGCCTACAAATGATTCATCAAGTGATGCTAGCAATACAAGATTAAGAACACTGTTCAGAACATGACAAGCTTAGGATGTAAGAAATAGTGAGCAGAAATCATTAAATTGAATAATAATAAGAAAAAGAAGATTTTTATTTTATTGCCAGCAGGATGCAATTAGGCCCGATGAGTTTTCAGCCATTTCTTTAATGCTGTCATGGACTCGTCTGTAAGGAGACAGGTCAGGTTTAGAACAATAAGAGAGTGAGTAATTGATGACAGAATTTTTCCATCAGCTTTTCATAATGTCCAATTTAAAAAAGCAGTGCTGCTGGCAACCGCTGCTCGCAGGAATTTGTCCGATTAGTTGTCAAGTTCACCGTGTGCAGTGTTCTGTTACAAACTTCTACAGAGAGTCTTGCTGGGCTTTTGGTCTGACAGCAAATGAGAGAATCATCTGGGATGTGTTCTTTCTTGCTGAGCAACTCTCCCTCTCTCTCTGTCTGTCTTTCACTGCTTGGCTGACTCTCGCTCCATGTCCCTCGTTAGCTCTAACACACTGTAACGAAACACAATTACTGTTAAGGGGGGAAGAAAAGGGGCCGTGACGGGCAAGATAAAGAAACTTGTGCTGGCAAGCCGCGCTGAAGAGGCATTAGTGAGCCAATGTTTCTGTCCCATTCAGCACGCCTCACACTCCAAATCACACAGGCATACTCCCATCACACACACTATACTCGCTTCTAACAGTCTGTGTGTGGGAAATATTTCATATAGCTCCCTGTTGAATCAGAAATACTATTAGGAACGCGGTCACCCTCAAAAATAAATCGCTTAGTGTTGTGTTCGGCTCTTAGGAAAATATGTATATATTGCTCTCGTACTTTAAAATTATTTCTGTGAAATTACGAGCATGAAGATTATTGCTCTGGAAGACAAGAGTGTTTCTAACAAAAGTCACTGTTGCGCTCTTTAGCCCAGAAGCCCATTACGACTAGGGCCGCTTGTCAATCAGACTATTGTTGGCGTGTGTAGAGCCGCAGACAATGGCTCTTTGTCTCTGCACCAGTGTAGACGGCCTGGCTTGGCCTCCGCCACTAGAAGTCCTTCTCTGTTTACTGAGAATAAATCAATCTTTTCAGCTCGGGTCTCCTTTGGTAAACCTCACACCACAGCCCTACAAGACTGAAACAGCAGATACGTGCGAGTACAAACGGGCACTTTCAGACGCACCTGCGTTTGCTTTGATTTCATCTTTATATACTTGTGTCGCTCTGGACAGGAGTTTATTTTCTTTGATCGAGGCAGCTGCGAAAGACACCTTTGTATCTGATGTGAAGTCACAACAATGACTGCTTTAAAAAAAAAATGGTTTAGTCAATACAAACCATTAAAAATGGTTATTAACACTATCTCCGAATGACGAGAGTCGTTATTTACGCATCACAACCAATCCGAAATTTAGTATTAAGAGTGTGTAGGTAGTGATGATATCCTCCAGTGTGTGTTTTAGGAGCGCAGCGGTCAGAAAGATGTTTCTGTGGCATTGTTCTTTCCCCACCCCCCAATGCAGACGAACTGTTTCAGCTGCAGGCACGAGGAGGCTTTTGTGCCTCTCCCACCTCTTGAGTTAACAGCCTGGGTCAAAGGTCAGAGCAGGACAAATGTCCTAAGGGAGCGGAGAGGAGCAGACAGGAGCGAAGAGGAGAAGAGATCTTGTTAGATGAGAAAAGATGAGCAGAGAGGAGAAGAGACATTGTGGTTCTGGTCTTTTTGAGTCCCCACCCTGCTCTGCTGGGCATAAACAAATAAACATGTACACACACCCACACCGAGCAGGAGGAGAGAGAGAGAGAGAGAGAGAGAGAGAGAGAGAGAGAGAGAGAGAGAGAGAGAGAGAGAGAGAGAAAAGACAGGGAGAGAGCAGCCAGCTGTTGCCATTGCATCTCAGTGTGAGGCGAATGAAAGCTCATTAAACTTCAAAGATCAAATGAAAGCTTGTAGTGACAAGGCTCCTTTGTAGAGGAGATGCAATATGTCTCCTAAGAATGAGGATTTAGAAAGGAATCATACTTGAGACTTTAGAAAAAATGATACCTACCTAATTAAAATTCAAATCTCTTTTAAGTTGCTTTGGTGGAATCCACCTACATTTTTCCAGATGATTACATTAATCTCAGCGTATAAGGCACATGTAATGGTATCAATTCTGACTCTGAGATTAATATTCTAGCTATTTCGGCTACAGCTTTAGCTCCATCAAGGTCAATGTAAATAGACACAAACTGTGAAAAATCATGTGCAACTGCAGTTGTTCGCTGATTGTGTATCAAAGCGATGCTTTTTCTCAGTTTGACCTCCCACATCACCCCGTAAATATAATACACGTTTAAAGCAGCAATAGTATGATTTTGCCAAGAGTGTGTACACTTTAGAGAAACTCTGGCTTTGAAGTGCAAGCAGAAGGGTTTGGCCTACAAAAACACCTCCACTGCCCTCTTGTGGTTTCTCAAAATAAATAAAGTTCAAGCTGAACACCTTTTGTATTTTCAGATAATCAGGTAATAGAGGGCTATGGTTAGACACTCTAGAGTGGAGGACCCCATCGCTAATGGAAAGGGGCTCTCTGGATAATCTAATGGGCTGTATACCCCCAACAGTGACATGGTTCATTAGATTATTCAGAGACGGGAGCGCTCCATTGCCTGCGTAAGTAAATGGTTTGCAGTATACACAGTCCCTGCACTGTTCCACATGCTGAACAGCTAATGGGCCAAAGAGATTCTGATAATGACCTCCTCTCAGGCAAAACACAGCCTGCAAAATAACCACTCTTTCACGGGAACGCTTTGGGGCCCAGAAACATACACCCTGCACTTCTTCTCCTAGCCATGTTTTCACTTGAGCTGGGTGGGCTCGGAAAGCTGAGATGTGTTCCAGCAGAGATAGAGCAGATGTGTTAAAAGAGTTTTAAAGATTCGAGCCGAGAATCCAGCGACTGCAGAGATTAGCGGGATGATTAGATCTCATTTGCATTTACAGAGGCAATATTGTGAGTGTGAACTGCAGGGGTGTGCTAACTCTGAAACCATCAATCTAACACTTTTTTAATTGCCTATCCACAAGATAGCGCATGACGTGCCATCCATGACTTCTGAAAGATTATAAGCAGCTGAAACTTTCTGAAACTTGAATAACTGACTGTCTGCTGTCTGCGGTTGGCATACAGACAAGGTTTAAATTATGCTAAAAATGGTATGTTCTTACTCACTGAGACACATGAGTGACTGGAACGAGCGAAATCTCTCGCTCCAGCTCGGTTTCCATATCATCTGTGATGCTGCTGCTTCTCTGGAGCGTGGGCCGAGGCTGTATTTCCAAAATGCCAGGCTTTTTCCCTAAAGACACATAAAAACACAGACATCATTTTAGACTGAAATGGCTTTGCATTTTATTTCTTAATTTTCAACAAGCCAGCAAAGTTTTGTTACCCACCTGGTGATGTAGAGAACTGGAAAGAGGATAGAGAGTTCCAGGACGGCACCCGCTCTGTGAGGAGAGAGATCAAGCTCAATGCTTTTTTTTTTTTTTTTTTTTTTTTAAATGGCACATTTCAAATCGAATGATGCGTGTTCACTGTCTGTAATATGAAGGTTTACATACACAAAATGGCATGTGCTTCTGTTAAAGTGTCAGTGTCATTATAAATTTATCTGTGAAAAAAAAAAACTATCAAAAAGACAGGCATAGGGAACGGTAGTTAGCGAGTGAGTACAGACGCACAGACACTAACTGGAGCTCACCACATCTTCTGTGTGCGTTTGCCCCTTCTGAGAAAGGAGCAGGGAAATAAAAGATATCAGAGGAGAGATGCTTCAAGAGCATGAAAGATGAAAAACAGAAGAGCGAGCTGTATCTTAGTTTATTGCTGGTAATACCTGACTGTTGAATACTGCACACTGTATCTGGTCCACCGTCCTTCCCTTCATCTAAGGAGTCATAGGTTATGGAAGGTATGGTGGGAGAGCTTAATCCATCATCCCTGTCATTACTCTTCATTTTCTTCTTCATCTTCACCTGCCCAGAGGAAAAAAAAAACACATCTAAGCACATCTAAACCAGACATGGACTTTTATATAATTATTTCACCAAATAAGTGAGGATACTGGCTCTCACAAGTATACGAAAAGGTGGAACCATTAAAAAAATAAATAAATAAAAATATAAAATAAAAAATATATATATATATATAAAATCTGAAATAAAGACGAAGTAAAATGAAATCATAAACGGAAGCAACAACTTACTACTAAAAATGTACTAAAGTACTAAAATTGGTTAATCTGAAAAAAAAAAAATCTATTATAGCTTAAAAACACAAATAACTACTATAACAAATTAAAATGAAAATTAAACTAAAAATGTAAAATAAAGCTCATTCAAATGATAAATACATTTATCCGTGGAAACTAGTCATTTAGTCATTTAGATAGATTTTTTTTTATAAGATGCTTTCCACTGATGTATGGTTTTTAGGATAGGACAAAATAATAAACTAAATGAACGAAAAACTAAACGAAAAAAAAGTCCTTATCAATGCATATTACTAGTTTTAAATATTTATGATAGGAAATCTATTAATACTTAATGCCCTAAAGATTTTTTGGCTTAAAAGAAAAATCAATAGTTTTGACCCATGCTATCTATTGTTGGCTGTTGCTACAAATATACCCCCGTGACCTATGACTTATATGGTTTTCTAGAATTTTATTAATTTTATATAGATTATACTATACTACTAATTATAAAAATTAACTACTTATTTCATTTTTGTAAATTGTTGTATTAAGTCTGTTCGGTCTGTGCATACATGTTCAAATAGGTTGGTAGCCTACCTTTAATTTAGGGCTGGACACTGAACTGCTCATGTTCCTTTTCACAAATAACTTATAGGTGGCAGAATCACGATTTTCTAAGGCAAAACACCTCCAGGATGCCTTCAGCATGAGAACAGAAGAAACAGATCGACTCTGGAAATCACGACCGACAAACAACAAGCAATATCACATCTATAGGTACCAGTCAGGCACACCTGTATCAGGCATGCAGCTGCAGGAATTTGCCTGTTGAAATGTTTTTGTCTCTGTTTCTGCTGCACCTTCAGAGCAAAACCGGAGCCTAGGATTCCCTGTGGGGAAATACTATTATTCTTCTCATACACTGGCCTGCTGTGCGGGGAACAATTGCTCTGGCTATTAAATCTCTGTAACTTACAGCAGGGAGGGCAAAAAAGGAGATGGCAAAGACAGAGAAACATGATGCAATGGTCTTCCCTATCCAAGTCTGAGGGACCTTGTCTCCGTAGCCAATAGTGGTTACTGTCACCTGAGCATATGTACAGAAAAGACATTGACATGCAACACCCATTACTCAACACGATCCAGTTCATTGATGTATGCCTTCAATTATCCATGTAATAGCCATTGTGTCAATGAAAGGTATGGGTGGGGATCTACATACCACACCCCACCACAGAGCATCAGCATAGCTGCTAAACTCTGTGAAACCTCTGTCATCTACGGCATCCTTCTCCGCCAGGTACACGAAATAGGAAGAGAAGATGAGCCCAAGGAATCCGATATAAAGAGTTGTGATCAGTTCCTAGAAAAAGGATACACCGTTACACTCTACAGTGTTAAAAATGACCATTCTTAGTGTTGGGTAGAGATTCAGTTTGATTCCAGTTTATTTGGGTGTGTTTCAGTTATAGTGTTTATTTTTTTAAATAACATTTCATTATTAAAAAAAAAGCTAATACTGTAAATTACAGTAGGGTAATGTTTCATGGGGATTCATTCGAAATTATTTATTAAAAGAATTGGCTCAAGCAAGTTATTTGTTTTTAGATTCTGGCTGTACTTTTTGGTTTTTTGTGAGTCCCGCTGCTGTTGAGAAGCGGTGTACTGATGCTGATGCTGAATTAGATTTTAAACTATTAACAAGGCACAGGTCACCTTCAACAGAATGCTGTTACATTTACAAGAGACAAACTCTTTACAAATATATATTTTTAAGCAGCTACTGATAACTTACAGAGTAAGCAGGCTTTTATGAATCAGCATTAGGAATGTTTCAAATGAAAATCGTTAATATTAATATTTAACCCAGACTAATCTGGCATTAATCTCCTGTTGGTCCTAAGAACTTCTCATTTAAGAGTTTAAAATCTAACTGATTATATTTTTATAACTGAATATATATATATATATATATATATATATATATATATATATATATATATATATATAAAATGTCATTATTATTTTTTAATCATGTACATTTAAAACACTATTTAAATACCGAATATAAAATACTTCTAAAATGTTCTAACTGCACTGCATGTTCCTTTATTCTCCTCTTTAAAAAAACCACTGACAATTCACAGAAATTGGCCATTTTTTTTCTTTTGCTGTTGGTCTGCTGAGTGCCTCCACAGAAATAATCCGCTTAAAGCATTCTTTAAGTTCTTTACCAACATCCATGAATCTGTTGGGATTTGAAAAATAAAAAAAACTAACAAACAAATGCTTCACCTGCCGATGAATAAAGACTACCGATCCAAGCAGTCTCCAGGTTCCTCCCTGTCGATCCACATGCAGCATTCGCAGGATTTGAAGGAAGCGGACTCCTCTGTAAACAACATCATGTCATGACTTTAAAACAATGTAAACAAATTACATCTAAATGTCATTAATCCTGCTCCACATGGGACAAGACCCCTGGACTTGTTATTATGATATTAACCTTACCTGACAGTAGAGGTGGCAAATACCTGACCTTTAGAGCCAAATATCAACACAACAATGGAGGCCACCACAACGATCATGTCTAGAACAGGAAACACATGTAGACAGATCAATAAAAACAACCAGAAAACTAAAAGAGGCTCTTTTGAAAATGAATTTACAAGCTCACCGATAACAGAAATGGGCTTCCGGGCAAAGCGTAGCCTGCCCTGAATTCCCACATATTTACTCCGACATCCGGCTGACCACAGGCGTACCACATACTCCACTCCAAAGAACAATACCAGCACTAATTCCTGCAGAATGAAAGAGACAGACGCACTTACACAAAAGAGCGCTAAATGCATATATTAGTGATATTATGCGCTTATGACGATGAGAAATGATTGTAACTGAGACTTAATGTGAGATTTACTAGAACATAACAATGTAAGTATAAAGAGCTAATTGATTCAACAGAGAAATGCCGTGCTACAATATAACTCTGTAAGTACAGGGAGGTAATTTATTTGAGCAATGAGACGTCTGCTTTGAGAATGGGTTTAACAATACAGCTTTATTATGTAGAAAATGTGAATGGCTGTCATTGTAGAGCTCTATGGCGATCTAGATATTCCTCATGAGGAATAGTACTGCCTTTTTAAAATATTTATGAGGTATGCCCAGAACAAAATCCTCCACTGTGTGCTGTGCACCTATTGCAACTCAACGCAGCAATCCCATGACCATGATATATAACAACAGCTCAGTAGACAAAGAATCCATTGAATTCGTCGTATTTGTTGTTTGTGTGGGATAAAAGATAATAGCTGAATAAATTATTTGGTCACGCATCATTTGGAACGTAGTTTGCAATTCATAAAGCATATAATACTAATATACATGGGATGCGTGTAGCAGATGCGTATTAACACTGACACAGGGCTGTGTGAAAAACACAGGACGGCTGGTTCATGGTCATGGCCAACAACAGCAGTTGCCCTCGTCTCCTTCTTAAAGAAGAGAAAACAAAAGAAGGCTGAGAGTCTGCTGAGCGCAGGCCCTTTGAGAGCTGCGAGGAACCAGACATGTATGAGTTATGAGGCTGGCCGTGAAGCCCTCTGTCACATAAGCAGTCTGGAGAGCTGGATCCGGGTCTGAGAAGAGGCTAAGAAGGAGCTTGGTCAGCTGCCTAGGGACGGCTGCTGGCACAAAGCCGGAGAGTTCGCTTGCCTAGCCTGTCTAAAGCTCCTCCAAAAATGAAATGAAATTGCAGGCACAGCCCTAGCCTGTGGGAACAGACAGAACATGAGGTGTGAAACAACACACAGTAGCAGAAAAGTGAGCTGGACCAGCTGAGGTCACGGCAGAGGAGAGAGCCTGCAAAGCAACTGAAAGTAGGCCGACTCACTATTTGTCAAGTTACACGCCAGTTAGATATTTTTAGGTGCATTTCGGAAAATTACAATCATACTTCATTATTCATTTATTCGATAAATGATAGAAGAAAGAGCTAAAGTTATGTTTTCTTAATGTTTCAAAATAGCATAAAATATTCAAAATATTTCAGAATAGTCTTTTCGAACTCTCTAATTAGACGTCCGATTAGAAGTTCTCACTCCATGCTGCTGCTACTCGCTATCTAATTAAATCTAGGCTTGTGATCACACTGACCAGCTGGCATTCGAAAGGTCTGGGTGGACGGCCAGTGGGCGACAGAGGCCATGGGATCAGTTTTGAGGGGGGGTTTGGTGTAGGGTGAGAGGAAACAGGACCCCAGATGCAAGGGCCTCTCTCAGTTACCATGGCGATGAGATATCTCATCCAAAACGCAGCTGGAATGCGGTCGCCAGGGTGAGCAGAGGAAGGGTTCACTGTAATAACAGCAAGGGCCAGCTGACCCTTGTCCTCAATCTTACAAGATTACATTAAATATTAAAAATGGACTTATTATGAGCTCGTGACTTGGCATCGAGTGGCTTCTTTTGCCTTAGCCTTTCATGCTCTCGCCAAAGTAAACACTTGAAGTCTGATAATAAACAAAGCCCGGTGGCATTAACTAACCCTTCACACTCTTGAAAAGAAAGACACAATCCAAATAAGCTACTGGTGTGGCATTATGAAGGCTTTTAAGCAATTAGTTTGGAATCAATGGGTTTTATAGGGATGGTTAGATCAAAAATGCTATTCTGGAGAACGTGTGATGAAAGAACTTTAATCATACAGGTTTGGAAGGACATGAGGGCGAGTAAATGGTGACACAATTTCCACACTTGGGAGAAATATTTCGCTTTAACCCCTCTGACTGAAAAGCCTCACATTAAAACGTTTTTGAGAAGATACACAGATTTATCTGCATTTCCCAGCAGTCCTTTACATCCTGTCACACACAATAGAACGACATTTGCTGCTGTGGGGGAGGGTAACCGATGAAGTGTTTTATCACTGCAAATTGGATGAAGGCGATTTGTCCTAACACCTCAAACACCACCAGCTTTAGAAACGAATATTTAAAAACTCCAGGGGTTAGGAAGTGCTTTCACTTCATAACGGCGAATATCACTTCAGGCAATTAATCACATCACATCCCTAATCGCTGCAGAACATCTTTTAGAGAGCTACAGAAAAATGCAAGGGTAATGTTTAGTTTCTATTAGCTGCATGAATCACAAAAAGCCTAAAAGCTCCTTTGACCCAGGGTTAAAACATTACCACAGATTGCTCAAATACAGCAATAAATGCTCATTGCACATTCATGGTGGTTTCAAATAGGAAACATTTCATCATTATATAGGCTTTTGTTCATTTACAGTTATATTAGCCATTCACGGGGGGCCTCGGTTAACACAAGGCCCTCACTGACAAAGACAGCGACATCTGTGTTCTGTCCAATTAGGGGAGGGTTCTATCTGTAGCTGATAATTGCCTGGAAAAGGGGTTAACACCTCGTGGCGGGACTACTGTCCTCACAACACCTCGAGACAGAGCTTCATGATGTGTTATCACACTTAGCATATGGAGGAAGTTCGACGACAGCCATGACGCTTCACATGGGAAGCACGTGAGAGGTGAGATCACAACCCTTGGGTGTGGGATTTTGCGAGGCACGCGGTGTCGGGACAGTGCGGTGTCCTGCGTGACTTTCGAGCGCCCGTGTGACTTCTGCCGCCTGGCGCTGTTACGCAGGTAATGATCGACCTCTGAGGCATCACCCCAGAAGTGTGACACACACAATGGTCTTTTTTCGCTCACAGAATAGACTCAGTTAATAAGTGTCAGTGGCATGTGTGTGGCTGTAAGTAGTGCTAATGTGCAGTAGCTCTCCCTGCTCACGGTGAAACAATGTCATGCTAATATGGATTAAGAGGGCCTATCAAGACTATTAGAGGCTGACACCGGTAAAAGAGTTGAACAATTGATCTAAGTTAATGATTAATCTGCACTTAGTAAGATTTGCCTGATAAGCTTTAGCTTCATTTGCATAAGCACTTACTCAAAGTAAAAAAGAAAAGAAAATGTGGGGATCTAAAAACATGAGATCTGCTAAACCGGTAGGATTAATAATATGGTGTATGGTGTCTATTAATTCTTTTCGAAAATATGTTAATTGATTTTTAATTAATTAGTGATTTTTATTCCGGGACACTTTCCTGATATGAAGGAGAACGAAGAAGAAAAGTCTCATTACAAGAACAGAATTTCTTGTAAAATTTCATCATTATTTAACAGGGAAGAAATATTTCAACAAAACTGATCCATTGCCTATTAATATTAAAACAAATTTTGGTCACCATGTGGTCCAATCTACAAGCATGGGTCAAAAATCAACAAATCTCTAAAAATATCACAAAATTTGACCTTTTATGAGTGAGAGAGTACAAAATTAACTTTTTTCTTAGCTAGACCATCAGCACAGTTTATGCCCCACAATAAATATTAATATTTAATATTTATAAAGTAAATAACATTCTAATCATCGAAGTGTATATACAAATACAATTTTTTACTTTTTTTAACAAATCAACATATACACTGGCACGTGTTTCACAACATGGATACAAAGACATTCAAAGATCTAAGAATATATTTTCTTTTTTACATTTATTTATTTATGTTATTTCTTAATCATGGATACTCTTATACGTCTGTGACCCATAAACATTTAAGCGTTGTAAAGAACTTTTGATCGTGGCTTAGCGAGCAGTTTGAACGTCATGAAAAGATGTAGAAAGGGGCAAGTGTGCTTTTGTTTGCCTCAACAGCTGTGAGACGCAATGTAGAGGGCCGTGCCTCATTAAAATAGGGTGTGAACTGGGTGGGGGGTAGGGATGACATGGTGGCTGGGTCTAAATAAGGGTTTCAGCCCCTAAAACAAGGGTTCTACTTCCTGTGAGAACACCCTTCTCCCTCAAGTTAGTATCCACCCATGCTAAAAGTACGCTATTTGATTTTTGATAGTTACCCTTAACACACAATAGATAGCACCTGTTGTAAGCTTGGTTAAGCTCAGAGCTGCTGTAAGAAAGCTAATCCAAAAGGGCCTTTTCTGCACCAAGCCCTAGATTGTGGATTTAACTTGCGATGCGAGGCATCAGCTAATGAACACAGCGCATAGATTTAATCCCATTAGCCGGCGGTCGGATTGACCTCTGACATGCAGTCACTAGTTATAATCTCCAACCCTCCTTTTTTCCTTTTTCTGCCAGCCTTAGACAATTGATTCTCTTTTGTCTCCGTTCTTCGACCTGTAAACAGGCAGCGTAAGCTTGCAAACACGCATATTGCATGCCGGGGAGTATTGACTAATCTAGACATATGGCATTGAGGCTTTGGACCTTTGACACAAAAGCTAGCTATTGTTTTTGAATCTGGTATTGATTATGTTCATATTTAACACAGCCCCTGTCAGGGAGGAAATGCTTCGACGAGCGCATTAATTACTTGACAGTCTGTGATCTGAATATTGATCAAAACAAAGCCTCAGATGCGCTAACAAGGCCTGAAGCAATTAATGCTTAGCAGAAACGCTGCCATGGATTATTGAACAAAGTAAACAGAATGATTTAAGAGTGCCAGCTCAAGCTGCCGTTCTAGACAACAGAACACCTTCATCTTCTGTGAACCGAGCCAGCTCCTCCAACGGAGACTTTGTGGTGTCAGTTACAATGCTGAGGGTATTACCAGGCCTTAAATTCATCAAGACAGTGGTTCTCAAAATGAAAAGTGTTAAAACGAATGCCCACGTTCTCAAATCGTATTCACTTTGGCACATTTAACTGTGCCGTGTGCCCTAGCTCATATTCCCTTTCTCCTCGTGTTGTCTGGCCTGTTTTGAAGGCAGAGAAGAGAAAGATCAGTAAATAACAACTTTTCCTAACAACATAGGACTTCAAAGTCCTGGAATACAGGGCACAGATTTATTTTTTATATATTTTTAGGCTTTTAGATTGACAGTTACAGTCTTCCCAGCTACTGTTACTGTGATCAACTCAAAACAATAATAATAATAATAAGTAATTGATGACCCTTTAACGTTCCTTGTATGATAAATTACATGAGTGTTTCTTTTTCCTACATTAGATGTGGGCAAAAATCATTCTAGTTTCAAGAAGGGAGCAACCAAAAATGTAAAGCTACTGCATCAAATGAGATGAAAAGTGACGAACTGCTGCCCTCTGCTGGAAGAGGTCGATGGCAGCAGACTCTCTGGAGAACGAGCAATATCTAAATAAAGGCAATATATAAATAAAAACGCATGCAAATGTGAATATTATCAATACCATCTTCAATAGCTGCTTTTGGGTCCAACGCTGTAAATCCAGATTAGTTGATGATTCCTGTGCGTTATGCCTATTTTCTACAATTATCCAAGGTCATCATCACCAGGTATTATATATTGTATTAGGCAGCAAAATTATTTAGATTCATTTGACAATATTACACACTGTAAGTCTAAAGCATTGAGACTCACCACCCAGAAGAGTGTTTTATTAGCCAGAGTCTGATACTCATCAATGGTGGACAGCACACTGAGGATCAGGCAAGAAAGCACAATGAGGAATCTGTAGACATAAAAAGAAGACGTCACGTCATCATTTATAACTATAATAACACGTCTCTTACTGGTGATCACAAGTAAATTATCAATGTAATGTTTACATAACCAAGAAAAAAACAACTGGACATTTTGAACGTTCAGAGAAATGATTAAAAATTCATAGAAAATATATTTGTTAGCTGGAATCAGCCTGAATATATTCGTTTAAGGAAATGCATCTTTTCTCATAGGCCTTTTGATTGACTAAATTATTCTATTTTAAGAAATCTGATTTTTTATTCTTTTTTTTTTTTTTTTGAGAGAGAGAGAGGGGAAAAAACAAACAAAATTGCATGTGTTGTAAAGGGTACAGATTGATTTCTAAGTCCCTGTAACACATCACTGCAAGGTCATCGTGTGCACGCAGTCGAAACCAAACAGAGGCTTTGTTGTAACTCCTGAGACAAAAGAAAAAGATCTTCTTTTGGTGAGAAAAGATTGTTTGCTCACAGGCAGCCATGTGATCAATCTGAACAAATCCTAAGTAACCGGTCTAACAGCATATAAAGAAGAATGCAAAAAACAGCTTTTTGGTATATAAATACCTTATTGATTAATTAGGAACTAAATCAATCTTGTAATTAAAAATGTACGTTAATATAATCTGATACACAGCAACAACAGCACAGTATTCAGTACACGCTTTGTTAATTTGTAAATGCTATTTTTCAGTGTTTGTTTTTTGGGATGACGCTTAACCCATTACAACAGCTTCATCAGCTCAATAATTCATCAGTCTGACTGAATTAACAATAAAAATGAAACACCAAGAGGTATGAAACCCAGCTGCCACAGACAAACAGTGCCCAGCTGTTGCCTGTCATCACAAATTCAGAGGGAGGGGCCAGAAATGTAAGTAAACATACAAACATAACCTTGGGGTAAGATGGCTGCCTGACAAATATCTATATTATTATGTAATCATTATTGCTGAATGACCTTGAACCAGCCGCGAGCAGTCTGTGGGAGAAGTTACATGTCAATAAACACGCCGCAGGCTACCGTGCAATGCGACGAATAATGGATCTACCAATCCACGGCGGTTAGTCGGTGGATGATAAACGCAGCAAACGACTGTGTTGCTTACAGCAATTAGAGGTAAGATCAACAGAAAATAATCAGAGCAATGAGAAGCAGTGTTCTGACGAGTGGAGATAAACAGAATCAAATATGCAGCATGCTATTTTAACTATTCATACCTGCAGAAACCGAAAAAATTTGTAGCATTTAATAGAGTGAAAAAGGAAAGTCTGGGGAAGCAATGCATCAGAAAGAATCAATTGACGTGTGTGCAAACTGAGCTAAAGACAACCACAGAGTCAACCACAGTCGCCGCTGAATCCCACGAACCAAAACTGGGTGCATCCGTAATTAACGGCAAGCAAAGCGAATACGCATAATCATTTTTAACCAGAAAAGTCAAATTTGCCAACGCTAACGTAGAGTTTGACACGGAGAGACAGGCAAGCAAGCAGATGGTAGATAGACGTCAAGATTGATACCCATAGATAGATAGATAGATAGATAGACACAGACAAACAGAAAGATACGTACATAGACAGACGGAGACAGAGACAGAGATTCTTGAAGTGCTAAACACTAACTGAATCCTACAGTGTGATTAAATCGGTCGCTTCTACCTTTCTTCTACATTTCTCTGTTGTGCTTAGTAAAGGCCGCGTGACATCGAGGGACATTTCACTCACTTATACCGCTGGCCAGATAACAATAACAATGAACGGCACACAATTACTAGTTTTTCCAACAGCATGTGCACATGCACGCAAACAAGGGTCACGCTTTGATAAGTGCCTTTCGTTCTCCCATGGCTTTGCAGGCTTTGAAGCGGCGATAAGCCTGTGCACATTCTTGGCTAACGCAGCCTTCCTCCTACACTCACACCACAGAAGAACGCTTCCGTATTCAGGCGAGACTCTTCAATTTCCTGCTGCAGTTAACAGTGTGGTCAAGTGGTCGACTACCGCTCAAGGCCCTGGGCTAGAAATGCAACAGGTGGGGGATGAATTATGCACTGAGGAGCCCAGAGAGCCCAATTGTGCCCTTAAGCGATGCAATTAACCTCAATTTTCTCTATAGGGACCATCACAATATTAGTACACCATAAATCACTTTGAATAAAATGCATGTGCTACATGACAAGCCACCAGTTAATTACAGACTAACCTCCAACCCTCGGCCTCATGCTCATCATTCTAGCAAACGCATTAAACCAAGTATCAGTCAAACGATCCACGATTAGGGAAGCCGTTAACGGTTTCTACAAGACGACGACGCCTCACAGTCAGATTCCCATGTTCTCGTGGCATCTCTGCCCAACAGCACTGAGTCACAGGGTTACCAAACCCACGGGGCCCCTGCTGAACAGAGTCACCTCTGCAGCCAAGTTTAGCCGCCCGCTATCACCTCCTCTGCCGCTCGAGATACCATGAAAGGTCTAATCAGTCCAGTCATTTTGAGAATTACAAAACAACTACTTTATGCCGAAAAGCATCCTTTTAGGTTGCTTTCATTGCATTAAAGATGATCTCAGATCAAGTACTAGACACTGTAAGCGATAGCAATCATTTTTGTTCACTTGCTATTCCAAAATTTGCAGAATATCAAATAACGCCTCTCAAGGCAGCTTTTCAGAAATCAATCAATTTTCAGATTTTTTTTTTTTTTTTACTTTCTGCTTTTACTTTTTTTGGGAAGTGTAGTGGAGATAAAAATGCGAGGCTTAGCAAAAGGATTGGGGTAAGGACGTAACAGCTTTTTATGCTTTTTCTGTGCACGGGCCCACAATTCTGACTTATTAAAATCAAACCAACAAGCATTGTAGGTTGGTTGGATTGATGCATGTTTTGAGTTTACATAAAATAGTTAATTTCCATTTTTTTCCCCAGTGTATCAGTTAATACAACGGTTGTTTAATATTTAAAACACTTACGGAAAATGAAAACGTCCGCGAATTCTATGCAGAGCTCAATAATAAATGACATACATTGCAATAAATTAATTATTCATTGTTTGTAAGATAACTTAATTTCTCGATGCTGAAAGGCTGCACTAAAGAGAAGGTTATTTCGCGCAGAATGAAAAGTGACCTTGAACAATCATCTTGCATAACGCCGTGCTCTTATCAAACATTGATTAAAGCAGTGCCTCTTGCAACAATAACCCATTTTTTAAAATATATAATTCTGAATAGGAAAACACGATTGTGCTGTACACCGTTTCTCGTTCTCAAAAGCAATCGGAATTAAATACTCACACTGTAAAATGATACACAAAGCATTTCCAACCCGAAGGTCTCTCCAAAAAATTGTACACACGTCCTTGAAAGTAGGATCTAGAGAGAGTGGGACGGGTGGCGCTGTACACGGACACGCGGGGATGGAGGTGAGATGCCTGGCGTTGAGTGATCACTGCCGGCTCCGCGGACGCCGAGGGACTACTGCCGAACCACACGCTGTCATTTCGCACGTGCGGAGCTTCACTCATCTCCAGTTCTGAAGGTCCAATAGTCCACGAAGTCTCCGTCGCTGTGCTGTGAGGTGGGGAGGTCATGCTGCTACTGAGGAGAGGCTTTCGCGGATGATCTCTCACCCGGTTCAGAACTACACCAACTTTTTGTGTGATGACAACTTGGCTAATCCCGTGCTACGCCTGCGCTCAGAAAAAGTAAAAGGCACTTTTTTGGCATTGCTTCATTGGCGTTTCGGGATGAACGGCAGCGCCTGAGAGTAAGGTGCAGCTGGCGGGACAGGAGGCGGCATGACTGCATCAGCAGCGGCACTTGACTGTGTCTGCGTGAAACTACACGCATAAATACTAATAACTCAACCGTGAGTGACGTACCAGGAAGCACACAGCCACATGCCATTGCCACCAAAGGTAAATCATGAAATGAATTGTATCAGATAAATGTTTAATGTGAATAAATATATCAGCTATTTTTGTATTGAATAGTGCAAATAAAGGGCAAACCTGGGGAGTGAAAACTTTTGACATCCATCTTTGCACACTGAGGACGACTTCAGGGACTCGTGCAACTGTTACCATGCTATAGTTTGAGAATGATGCCACAAACCGGCACGAACCGAAACAACGTTTAATGGATTTATGCACTATGCGATGGAGAAAGACATAGACAAATAGTATAAAACAAAAGAGCGACAACTTTGTGGACTCACAGCAGGCAGTAGCAGACTTCTTGCATTCGAGCAGTTGTCTGTATAAAGTCAAAATATTTCTGGTATTACTGGAATAAATGAGAATCAGCTAACCATAATACCAAAATAAACAGTAAACCCTAAGTGTAAGACCATTTTTCTAGAGAAATAAAACTGTTAGGGAGTATTTGTGTTTGCTAAAAGGTGAAGGTGCCGTTTCATTCAGCATGACCTTGAATTGGTGCCTCACCTTGAGGACTCAGGAAGGTATTGATTCACTGAGACGCAGGTTTCAAATACTGTCATGTGGCAAGTGATGACAGATACTGTTGTCAAGTAGATATTAAGATAGGCCATAGTGAGATGTAGGTAGAGATCATCTGAACATAGTGTAGCTTATCCTCAAATACTTTCAGCACAGCAGACAATAACCTGACTTGCTCAGGTCAGATAAATTTATGATTTAGTTCCAGCTGATGCTATAAAGAATTCTCTGTGGTTCCCTTCACAATTAACAAAGAATGACTGTGGAGAATCGTCTGTATTGGTGTTTCTTGCTGTGCCATGAAAAAAGAGAGAGACCTACATTTTGTGTAGGAGAAATCTCTTTGACTTGATAGACTTTTTTGCTGAACCTTGAGTCTTGCACCAAACACAGTCTAATCTCTGAAAAGCCATGTATTTGTAGGATTATCTTTAGATGCATTGTTTTTAAGGTTTACCTGAATGCATTAAAAGTGATGCAAGGATTGACTTTTGATTTATTTAAGCGCATTTACGTTTGCAGCCCCTTAAAATTAATAAATAAAGATCATTCTGAATTTGGCATGAACTTGTTTATAAAAGATTCAGCTGCAGTGTCTTACAATATACAGCAGAGAGCAGCATTTTCACTGACCTTTCCTCCCTCCCTTGTCAAAACAGCAAAACATTAAAAGATCTCATAATTCATCAGATCTCCTACTGGTTTGACAAAGCTCAGTTTGAGCTGATACCTAGCAGCTCAAAGTGGCATCACTGAAACCATCATATGAAAAATCTATCAAGAAACAAAGCAGATCCTAAATGCTATTGTAAAAATGCAGCCTTCATGAATACTTTCTGTAAGTAACGGGAAGAAATGGACATTAATAAATGGGTTACTCACATATCGCATGCTCTTTGCAGCTACGGGTTCCAGATGGTTTTATTTCTGTAATGAAAAGAAAAATTATTCACCTTTTGCTAAAATGCTGCAAGAGTAACCTGTTTCTGCTCATTTTTAGAAGTGCTTATATGACTTGCATTTGACAGCACTTTGAAAAATCCAACCACATATAATGTTATTTGTCAAACGTGGTATGCTCCTTGCTGTGAAGAAATCACTTCATGAGCCTTGCCAGCACAAGCTTCTTCTCAGAAGTTCTTAGCACAACTGGTTTCAATGCGTCTCAGCAGCAGGAGCTTTTCCCCAATTTGTTACATTCAGAAATTTTTGTAGGTACTTTTCCTGACCTACTTTTTGACCCGAAGGACAGAACTTTAGTGATCATAGCTAGAATGGTAATGCAAGTCCCTTTGACTTCAACGCAACCTAAAAGCTTTAATTAGACCCATCTTCCAGTTGGATCCTCCACAGAGCCCTCTAATGGAGGTAAACGGAGATGTTGGATCTAAATGGCAGAATATGGATCTGTAATGATCCATTTTGCTTGTGAGACAGGGAAGAATGACTATTTTTTTGTCTTTTATGTGGTTTGTTTTGATGTTTGGAGCAGATGCTAGTGCTACCTGCGGCTCCCTGCTGAAGAAAAGAGCTGGCTGGTGAAATGTCATGAACGCTTTCTTTATATGGTGGATTTAATGCAATGCTTTTGAGCACCAACCATACAATGAACTGTATCATAAAGCACCTATTGGGGTGCCTATTGATTGAGCCCTGCAGAGCTCAAATTCATTATAACTGGAGTGGCTTTTGATAACGTTTTGTATGTGTTGCCTAGAAAAGTGCTTCTCTCTCTCTAACCGAGTAGACTCTGTCGATTCTCAGAAACCTGAAATTAACCATTGCCAACCCTCAAGCGCAGTTACCTCGCTTCAACTCCATCACACCCTGAGGGATTAAACCCCTCGCTTTGCACGACTTTGTTAGCGTGGGTGTGTGTGGATGTTCTGCGGGAGTCTAAGGTAGAGCGGGGCTGCGCTGAGCTCCTGCTTAGTGAAGTGAGAAGAAGGAAAAAAAAAAAATCACTGGATATTTTTATCCACAGTGCTGGATTTAAACAACTGGAATGGGCTGGAAGTGAATGTTGAGTGTCTTCATGAGATAAAGAGGGTTTGTTATAGCTGATGCATGCCCCAGAGTATCTTTGATCGAGCCGGTGGGTTACCAACAGATATTCTGTCCTGGGAAGAACAAGTATATTTGCTTGGGAATTCACTGGTGTCTGCCTTTTATGCCTAAAATCATTGATCTTCAATGCATTTCATGTCAAGCATGTCAGCGATTGGCTGGGATGAAGTCCCTGGGGCGGTCCGTGAAGCTGTACAAAACCTTGAACAGGTACTGATTGAAAAGAGAGGATTCACTGCTGACATCAGGAATACTAATGCGGTTCAAGGTTTTTTTAACACCTGAGATGAATTGGAACAGAATAGCTCTTCAGTGCGCCCTTGCTTGTCTATCTCCTCGTAGAGTGTAAGTGCTTTCACCTCTCCTCACCTCTGAAATGTTGTCGAGGCAATATACATCCAGACTAATGGCTTATAAACGCTCTTTTATCGGCAAGTCACCATGTTCGAAAAAAGTGTACGTCGGGGGAAAAAAAGCACAAAAGATGGTGACAAGTGAGTGACTGGAAAGAAGTTGCATGGTGTCTCAGGCCATTGCAGAAAATTCAATTAAATAAAATGTAATGCAAATGAGTACTTTTTTTTCTGTGAATCCATTACAGACAGTGTTTAGTACCTCTGGCAGTAAAATGCTTTTTTCTTTTTTTTTTTTTAAATGTTATAACATATAATGCATTAGACAAAGTTTTACTGGCAGTAGGTAATGGCATAGCTAATAGCATGAAACGATGAACAAAAGTTTTTTTCAGCCAAAATTTTTGCATGATAAAAAACTAAATATGACCTCATGTCGTGTCAAACGTGTTTACACACTGACTCTGAATGTTTCGTCCATTATAAAAAATTTGGATTAGGTTCGACTTTTTTGCATCTGCAGAAAGTGATTTGATAGGAAAGGATGACAAATATGGAAAAATAATATAGTTTAGTATAGTTAATATAGTTAATAAACTTTAATATATATGTATATTCATTTGTCTCTGTATATCATCTGGATTAATATTAATTTATATTACCAAATTAATACATAATAATGCATATGTAATACTTTAAATTGTTTAACTTAAGCCCATGTCTTATAAAATAAATATAAATAATTAATATAAAAAAATGACAATACCATTATGAACAATTATAAATAATAATATGAACAATGAACAATAGTGCATTCATAAATTAACATTAATTCAGATTAATAAATTCAGCGAATATAAATTCATTGTACCCATTAATTAATTCCAAGAAATTCAACCATTTTTAAGCCTAATTGTTTGTTGTAATTGTACTTTGTTAACTAATCCCAAGAAATTGTACCTTATTGTGAAGTGTTATCTTTTAACTGTTCACATCAATAAATAAACAATCTAAACAGATTCATTTTGCTCTAAACCTGCTGCTCTTTTGGTGTGAGGTATCACAGCATGCATATTCTTCGTGTTGCTATGCTTTGGTCCATTTTTAGGCTCAGTCTAAATGGTTTCCAGTATTTGGTTCCATTGATTTTTCTGTCTCAGAGATACTATGTTTAGACCACTGTAAAAGTATCTTGGGTTACTTTATGAGTAAGTGCTCCTTTGGTGATGTTTCACACACACACACACACACACGTACCAGAACACATTTATGTTGACATGACGACGGGGGCTCTTCACCTCCCAAGAGCTAAGAAATGGAAGAGTTCACCATTTTGTGACATCACGCAGTAATGGTTGAAGAGAGGAAAGGATAGGTTGGTGAGTCACTCTTTCCCTCCAAGACACTTTTTATTCCATGCTGTTAAACTAATGGGATCAGCACAGAACTACAGCGACTCTGCTGAATATGCCAGTCTCAGACAGATCAGGGGGTACGGCTCTCAGCTCACGCTACTGTCACAGGCTCCGGCGTGCAATGCCACAAAGTGACTTATGGGTCGACGAATGAAACATCACGTCTCGTGTGGCTGGGGACGGAATTCTTGCAGAGAGGTGATCAATCATCAGATCCATGCAAATGTAGCCTTTGTTTTGTTTATGCCTGAGGAAATTCAAAATAAACAACATGTGATGAATAACAATTAAGAGCTACTTCGGATTCTGTCTGTTGTGACAACATGTGAACTAATCTGCAAAGGTGGAAAACATGGATCCGCACTTCGTTTCCTTCAGAACGAACCGTGAGGAAGGTTAGATACTTTGCCCCAGACTCATGTGAGGAAGTGGCGGAGTAGAGGATGATGACAAAATTGGAGTTGATAATGAAGAATTCCTCATTCCCTCTCCACAGTCTGTATCTTGAAGCACCTTTAGCCGTCGGCTTGTTCCAGCACTCTGCTCTAAGAAGCACTACTGGGAATCCTTCCTGCCTGCTACCATTAGGCTGTACAACGCTGTTTCCTCCTCACATGCTTTCCCACACATTACTCCTAGTAAGGCGTAATGACATTGAACAAGGTCACTTTTTCTCATGCAAGAACCCATTATCATTAACGGATAACGCATTCATATCTCTCACTGCACGTAATGGTATCTCACAGCATTTTCCATCTTGTTTAATTGCCATAGGAGGATGTATATCATATACTGTATATCATATCTTTCCCTCGCTCCGAAAATTCCCGCGGGGATCAATAAAGTACTTTTATTCGTATGCCACAGAAGTAAATCTTTTATTTTAACGAATACGTGTGAGTTTAACAACAACGTCATGCCCAGTTGTCAATTTTTACTTTTTTTTCTGGAGAATCTGTATGAGAAAGTATAGCGTAAAATATTGAAACAATACCACAAGGCTCTGGGGTTATTACAATAGTGATATTCCTTCTGTACAACATTTCTAAAAACATTTGAGATATTTGTCATTCTAGCTTTGTCTATTTTTGCTAAAAAAAACTATGGCAGAATTAAGTGTCTGAATGAATCAGTGTTGGGTACAAATCGGTTATGTGAATGATTCAGTGACTTAAAGCACCATGTTTTTTTTTTCCTTGAACGAATCTGTAATGATTGAATTAATTGAATAAACGGTAAAAAAAATCACTTGTCACCACCTACTGGTGTAATGTTGTAACCTGTAGGAAGAAGAAGAAACAAAGCACTTAGACAGATAAGATACATCTCACTTTAATAAGACACATGATAAATCAGTTTTTTTTAAATGATTAGCATGAAAACCAGCAGCTGCTTAAAAAGGATTATTTTTTGCCACTTCTGAGAGGGGTGGAAAGACGTGATCCTGTTTCAAGTGCAAGAGCTAAGCCATGAATCTGATGTCTAGATAAGTTGCCATCAAGGTGATCTTGTGATAAGGGCAAGAAGTGACATTTAGCACATGACAGAGTTTGTCATGCTCATTGGCCTTCTGTAGACCTCATTTGAACGTGCCTCTGAAGGTAACTAGACACATTTAGATTGAAAACATGCCTCTGTTCTTCCCCATCCTAAGCCATGTACGGTTTTCTGTATAGCTTACAAGAGAGGAGACGTGTGGCACATTTACAAAATATCTTTCTGTGTTAATTTTTGATAATAAAAAACCCAGAGTGGCACGCTAATGATAATGAGTGAATAGACAGAGTGTGCTCTGTGATGCCCTTTTGCATTCTACACCAGGAAGCCAAAGTGAGCCTGTTCTGATGAATACCAGATGAGCTTTGGCATCTTTCAGCATGCAGGCCACTTTAATTAATGCATAAAATGCTCTCTAGTGGTAAATGCAAATTATTTTTGGCAAACAATTTGCATCGCAAACTCTGTGTTTTCCTATTGTTCTGTTTATTAGAGAGCGTCAATTATGTCGCTAAAGCCCTAAATGGAGGAAATGACAGATCAACGGAGAAAGGAAACCCCAGAGTAAACATAACAAGGGCTGCACTGTTCGTTGAAACCACGATATGTGGCAGCAAACAGTCTCCAGTGCGTTGTGGGTCTCAATCCGAAAGATTCACTGTGAGATATGCCAAAGTAGAGCAGATGAACCTGTCAACAACCTGCGGAAAACCGAAGGAGAATGGTGCAAATTTCGGCGGACAGACCCTGAGTTGTGTCAGCCTGTATAACAACTTCCCACTGACAAAGCTATGTCATGTCACAGATAATGAGAAGAAGATATTCATGGCATTCTGCCTGGGATCACAATCATTGCTTAGAAGGCTTAACTATTGAGAAGCATGAAATGATGTAGGGTTCGGGTCTTCGAGGATTGACATGGACTAAAATAACACGGTTAGAGAGTCTGAGGGAGACAAAGACTAACAAAAGACAAGTGTCTTTGCTTAGAGGCACAAGAGAGGATTAATGCGGCTTGAAATTTAAAGTCTACTTTTAGAAGGACACACAAAACCTTTACCTGCGTGCCTGTGAAATTAGACCAAAAGATTGTGCCACGCAGGAAAAGAAAGTAATAAGCACAGACAAGAACGAAAATGTGCCTGTTTCATGTGCGCCACTATTTAAAAGGGCATTTGAAGTTGAAGCGTGTCATTTTTTTGACAGTGTTAAAATAAATGTTCTTTCCTAGCTTAAAACACAGAGACAGCCTGGCTATAAGTAAATCATCTGTAGGTTGAGTTCACCTGAAATCTATCATAAAGCATAGCTCTGGTTATGCGCTATGTACCAGCTTGCTTCAACCAATGCCTTGAGTTTGGTTCAGGGCTCTCTGTTTGGATGAACAATGGCAGACATGTTTTAGAAAGCCAGTTTGAAAAGAATTATTTTTGCACTTCTGTTGAATTTAAAGCTGCCTATTCTCTGTCTCTGACAAATGACAGACTAAAAGTCACTCGTTTTGAGTTAGTAGGAGCTGCATGGAGTTCTGTACATATGCTAATGTCAAATTTTCCGATGCGTTTTGAGCTTCGGTTGCCGTGAAATATTTTAAATGACCTTTGGTGGCTACAGACCATATGCAACAAATGATTAGTGCGAGGTGAGAATTACCAACATTTTTACCAAGCTCCTCACTAAGGTTGTGCATGACTGTATTATACTAATTTGTGCGTTATGATAAAAGGAAATGCTGAATTTAATATGTCAAATAGTTCAGCATATCAGGCAATTCAAAGCCATGTTGTGTTTGCTTAAATGTACTCAATGAATCCTAGTTAAACAACCTTTTGATTACAAACCTTGAGTTTTTACAGCACATAGCTATTTGTTGGGGCGAAAGACACATGTGCACGGTGCATGACGAATATAAATAATATTTTGTATTTGCATTCGACTTATACCGAGGTAAAAAGAGCAACTCAGATCGTTCCAATAATCCATTCAAATGAAAAACAAATAACTCGGTTTCGTCACGAACACTGTATTGCTTGAGTAATTCCAGCGAAAGGGGATTTGATAAAAACCAACAACACGTTTTTCTGCTCTTGTGACTTTCAGTCTGGACTGTGATCCATTTCTCATCGCCATCCGCACAGCAGTGTGAGTGATGAATATGTCTCTCTCAGACTCTCCAGCACCACGGGGTACAATCACTGTCCTCCTTTTCAGCCTGTTACTTTTCACAAGCCTGCAAACAACACTCACGCAATCGCGGCGTAATTAAGCGCAGCTCGGAGCCCTGCTCTTCTTTCAGCATCTGTATCATAGCACAGTAGAAGAAGGTTGGCCCGTGCCTCTTTTCTGTTCAGCTGTCCCTGCGGTGACATCTGCTGCAGTGGAAAAGGCAGAGCGTCTGGTCCCCGCTCTGCTGGAGGACTCTCATTACTGACACCATACTGCCGCTATGCCTGGAGGCTGCGTGAGCTATGGAGGCCCCTGTGCTCTCTTTTCCCCCCTGTTCTTCGCTCCCCTCGCTCCCTCTCACCATCCGCACAGAGGGGGCTGTGTCATCCGTGATGCACCGCTCAGCGCCATCGCTTCAGGGCAGAGCCGGAAAACAATGGCGAAGCCTGACAATCAAGTCAAAGACCCCGCGATTGCTGTTGGTTTGCGAACGTAAACAAGAGACCCTCAATACTTAGCAGTGGTAATTACGTCTGTCATCTTTCTGTGCACTGTTTAAAACCTCAACCAGGGTGAGCTGCTCCCCCAGGCTGACCTCTGACAAACATAGTTTGGCACCAGTAGAGAGTAATGCTCCCAGACAGCTGTTTCCTCCTTTTCAGGGTTTATGCTTTTCCTGCAAGAGCGATGCTCGACGACAGCGTACACGCTTTACATGGAATGAATTAGCTAGAAGTCGAATCTGAACTCTAACAGACTGCCTATTTAATAGGAGTGCAGATGCGGAACCTAGATAAACAAACGTTTATATCAGATAGATGGGTGAATAATAGATAAGCCATTTAATATTAAACGACTTCAACTGGGCTAGAAATTATTTTGCCACGGTATTGCTTTGGCAGGGCCTCTGGAGTGATGCCATGATTCTCTCGCTATTAACTCATAATTGTCTGTCAAAATAAGCTGTGTAGTTTTTCAGCTATTTAGAGCCACAATGAATATTAATAGCAATATAAATGCAAGCTATATGTTGGGGCCTGTATGATTTTGCAATCTTTTTGGAAAATCGTCTCAACAAAGCTGCATTTATTTGAAGAAAAATATATACGTAATTATAATTTATTAATTCGTAATTTAATAATTCCTTTGTAATTGTCAAAGCAGCATTTTCAGCAGCCTTTAGAAATCATTCTAGTATCTCTTATTATTATCAGTGTTGAAAACCATGATACATTTTTGGCTTATTTAATGAATATAAAGTGCAGCATTTACTTAAAACAGAAATGTGCATCAATGAATAAAAGTGGCCTATTAATTTCCTTTCATTTTTTTTTTTACTTTTTTTTTGCCAAGATTTACTTCTTATCATGGTGGATTTTAGTAATAATAATAAAATAAATATTTCTACATTGCAGTTTCTACAGTAATGCCCTCACCCAGCTGGCCTCACTTTAATTATTGAGAGTATTAAATGGTGTGCCCAAGGGGATTGCGCTTGATTCATTATTATGCTGGCCACACATTGTATTATTTGGCACTGTGTGACTTTTGACTCTTTCACTCTTTTGGAGTGATGTCTGTTTTCTCCTTTTCCCGTTTCTGAAAGTACGGACATATTTGCAGTCCCGCGAGTGGCTACTTGTATACTTACCACCCGCCAAGAACCAGATGTTTCACCTTGTCAGATCCGAGCTTTCCCTTATGCCAAGCCATCTCTAATGCGGGATGTCACCTTTTGAAATTGAACGTTTGGACTTAGCTGCCACGATTTCAATTGAACTTACACTAGATTAATTGCATGGACAATCCCCGTGGAGCAACTTAGCTATAAGTGCTTTTCTCAAGGACGTATTGACGGCGGAGATGGATTGTGATGTCAGTAACCCTCCAGTTGCTGGCTCCCTCCCATCACCCAGCAGGAGAGATCTGTTTACCAGTCCAGATTCCTAGGCTACGGCCATCTCTATCGTTCCCTTTATTAATGTTACCTGAAAGTAGAGTTCTTTAAATCCATACACCTGAGAATGTGCACATGTGAGTGATGAGACTCATGCAAATCAGCCGCTCCTGCCAAACCCCTTGTGAAAACACGGGAAAAACTGATCTACCATGACAAACAACTCTAGTCAGTTCTTGGCTGTTTCCTTGAACTGTTGGAACTCCCACACTGCAGGCCAATCATTATCTATTACATGACTTATGAAATGCAACTAGGACACTGCTGCATATTTGGACTTCAGCCCTTCAGCCCAAATAAAATCCAATCTCCAAAGAATTACTTAAAACATCCATTAACAGAATTTCGTACTAATTTTTTAATGTACATTTTCCACTACTGCTTAACAGAACTGGGACTTTTCACCATATCACTTTTCTTTTTCTTCTGTGTTCCAGACAAACTGTCAGTGGTAACACTTTAATTGACGCTTTTATTTAACGCATTTCTCTTTCTGCAGGTTCTGACAGTAGGTGAAAAAATGCTTGGTTTGAGACTTGTTATTTATTAAGTTGTTTACTCAAATACCGATGCTTTCAGGAACAACAAATGTGTTGGTCCTTTAAGTCACTGAATCACTCTCTCAATTCACTCCTTTGTTGCTGAAAACCGTTTAATCTTCTGTGCATTTGTTTGAAAAAAAAGGGTTTGCTGTGGTAAAATAGACAAAGTAATGGCAATATTGTGTCTAAAATGTGAGTTACTTACTGTTCTTATTTATGGACTGTTATCACCTGTTGTGTGAAAGCAATATCACACTCAAATTTGTGCTGTAGATATGAATATGAGCTGTAATTACTTGCAACCTTGTTCTTTCACAGATGATATTCAGAACAACAGCAGTAGCGCTCAAGGGATATTGCTGAAACATTTTATTCTTTTTGTTACAATATAAATATCTGCGTGTGTGTGTCTATTGCCATGTCCTTTAAATGCATCAGTATTAAAACACCAAATACGTATTAATGAACAAATTTTCTATGAATACGTAGCATAAAATTTCTTCTTTGGCAGGCTTCCTAAGCAACACCCTAAAACTAACAAATTCTCTTATGTAAAGCACCTGTAGCTCGGTGCAAAATTATATTATTTACCAAGGACATGATGACATCTCTTATTCAGAACAGCATCTCTTATTCTTTGGCATTTAAGTAAAAAAAAAAAAAAAAAAAAAAAATGAGTAGGCAATTTGATTAATGTCTATACAGAAGTCTCTAATGGAACCTCTTAGATATTGAAAAAAAAAAACACTTCATCCCTCAAGGGCGAGAAAAAAATTCTAGAATGAAGAAACTGTAAAACTTACTAACAAGACCAGAATCAATGGCCTAATTACAGGGAACGTAGTGCATTTGTTAAAGTTTGATTCCATGTATGCAACTGTGAATAAATCAATCAGAAATCATGACTCTAATACATCTTTACAGGAAACTTACTGTATGTGATAGGGGTTACTTAAAAGAAGTTACTGAAAACAGAATGGAATTAAATGAAATGAATCAATAAACACTGGCAACTGTTCACCAGAAGCTGCATGCATAAAGCATAAATGTGCCTTTTTGAGTCAAGTCTCATTTATTTGTACATTGCCGCGTACAAGACAGCAGCTTCACGGTTTTAAAGAGTAAAAACCATCGAATCATTTGAACTTCGTCAAATCTGAGGCAAACTCTAATTCTGCTCTAAAAAGACAGTGGTTTTATTATTCAGCTCCAGTCGGTTCAGCGTTGATTCAGTTCGGCTCAATGGCAGTGTTGCAAAATTCATCAATTATGAAACAAATTTGATTCAGCTATGGAAAAAGGGAACCCAAACTCAACGACGTAACAGAAATGCACAGTGAATGAAAAAGCGAACGAACACAGGGTGATTTACGATTCCAGGCTGCATCGCAAGTCAGATTTATGGATTGATTTTATTCAAAAACTGTGCGTCCAGCTCCTTCTGCTTTGTTATACATCATGCTGGCATTAGGTGAGAAAATGGAAACAAGTATCTATTCATCTATTCAGCGTAAAAACCTAAACCAGTTAAATATGACATTCCATAGATGCTTTTCACATGAAACGACTTAAGCTCATTTCAATTTGTTTTAAAGTGCCTCGCTGAAAGGTACAATAAGATACTTAGTAGAGCTTGCCAGCTTACAGGTTGCTCCTACATACCCTCACGAGACTATGTTATAGCACCAGCGAGTTCGGTTTTTGCCCCATGGTTCTTTTTAATTGGATATTTTATCCGACATGCACAGATGAGCTACTTCATTTATCAGCTGACACACACAGATGTAATGGCATAATCCCTGGAAGACACCACTTACCAAGCCATACACCCCACTCTGAAGCATGTAATCTCTCTCGAGGAGGAAAGGGTTCCTTCTTGCCAACATATTATTAGCAGGAGAAAGCTTCATTTGGGGAAAGCAGAAGGGAGCTAGGCATTAGGAGAAGCGTGCTGATGTGGCTGTCATTGCTTGGTGGTGCTTGCGATGTCTGCATCTGGGAGCTTTCACGAAAATGTGCTCGTGTAACCGGCGATGGGAGTGACAGGTCTAATGAAAATAGGACAACATGCATGGAAACAACCCAGTGCTCACAGCGTGCGCGAATCGCGGTGGGGTGGGGGGCTGAATTGAAATCTAAATTAGGGGAGACGGACATCCCTGAAGGATGCGTTGATAGAGTTGCTATGAGTGTGTGAAAAAGAAAGCCTGGGAGGACATTTTTTGAAGGGGACATATGGCTGATTCACTTAAATCCCACACACTGGTTTTTACACAGCGTGGGTGAGGCCTGAACTTGTCACTGCAGGAGCAACCCACAGTGGGAAGAGAGGAAAATCAATATTTGCTCTCGGCAACCATGTCTCCGGCCCGACTCTTAGCATGTTCCGAAAGGACCTTTACAGTCCTCCACTATCCTTGAGATCTTTCGAATACGCTGGCTGAAGGACTGCGACTTTTATCATTGTAGTTGTGCGATATATTCAGGTTTAGCATTTCATCTAATATTAACACAGATGTATTGCTGCATAGCTACGTCATTTGAAGTTAGTTATGTAACCCTAATCTTATAACATATAGTTTTGAAATTGGACACTTGGTCGTTGGAAATGTTTGAATTTTCTTCCCTTTTGCTACGCTTTAGTCTCATATGCTTGCCAAGGCTGCAAAACACAAGAACAAATAGTAATATTGTGAAATATTAATGTAACTAAACAAATGTCATTTATTCTTGTAATGGCAAATCTGAATTTTCAGCATCGTTAATCAATCTTCACTGTGACATGATCCTTCAGAAATAATTCTATTTTGAAACATTTATTATTATCAGAGATCATTTTATAAATGAATCTAAAATACAGTAAACCCGTGTATAATGTTACAAAAGATTTAATAATAATATTAACGTACTATTTCACATTATTACTGCTTTTTTACTAATACAGTCTCAGTGAGTATAAGAGACTTATTTAAAACCTTACACACACACATACACACACACACACACACACACACAGACACATGAATATTACATGTAGTGTAAATGTATTTAATGCAGCCGTTTCTCATTTTTTAATCTGAGAATACGATTGCTTTACGCTGCCTCATTCAGAATACACTGCTGTTTGATTTGTTGTATGCTGGGATATGTAGCTTTTCCAGGAGCTTATCATGTGACAGACGGGATGCTTTTGATGCAAGATGCTTCATAATGAGGGATGCAGTCAAAAGACAGGAGCTGTCACAAGCGTAGCTGCTAGAAAAAGGCAAAGGAAAAAAACAACAACAACAAAAAACCCTTTCCCTCCGGAGAAGTCGCTTCTAACACTGCTTTGTGTGATTTTGTGAGGCTATCTAAAATGGTTGATGGAACTTTGTGTTGTCTCTCACCGCCTGAAAAGCACTGGTGACCTTTCATTCATACAGCATGATGACTACCGAAGCCCCTTTTCATAAGCAGGGATGTACCTTTGCTGGCAAAACTCCCATTTTCCAAATGCATTCCTTTTGTACCAGTATATTTTCTTGCTCACAGGCTGATTGGTGGCAGGTAATCAGGCCGTTCGCATTGGTCCCAGAGCTGCTAATATTGCTGACCACTAATGCTTTATTTTAAAGTTTCAAGTGGCAGAATAAAAACAAAGGCAGGAAAGGTTAATGCATTCAATTTTCTTACATTGTCCATTTTAAGGGGAGTGTGTGTGTGCGGGGGTTTACTCATCTCGCACTCACCTCTACGGCCCATTTGCATTAAAATACAATGGACTGTTAAACAGTTTCATTATTATACAAATGAAATCGGGTCCACAACAAATTATCGGAATCCAGATAGTACTGGATATACAATACAGTCCCGTTGAACAATCTCAGTGGACTGTGTGTGTTTCATTTAGCTCTCAGTAACAGACTGTCAGTGCATTTGTGCAGTTCTTATTTCTTTTACAGAAAAAATATAAAATGTAAACACCATAAACGGTTGCTTTAAAGACGCCGTAGTCTTTAGGACATGGATATTAATATACACAAACAAAAAAAACAAGTTCTCGTTTTAATCTTTTATTTTAATCTTAATGCTTCAACAGTAAATTCAGAGCAACTGCAATGTTCTCATTATGTGAAAATATTAAATATTGCTATACAATTATGCCATTTAAAGGTGCAATAATGTGTCAGGATATGGATATCCTGTTAAGATAAGAGAATATGCCTGCTTCAGCTGTTCAAAGCAATAACGTCTTTTGAATTAATTATATTTGTGCTTTAAATCCTTGAACCAGTCATTCCGTGGCAGTTCCACAAACATTTTGAGGGAATGCTCCCTGATTTTTGTCAGCAGAAATCTTAATGCTTCAGCAGTAAATCTTCAGAGCAACTGCAACAATTCCGGCTGACTCGATAGACCAATTTAGCATCTACAACAACACAATCAACTGCAACAGCGACAACAACGTATCACACCGAATTTGTGATAATATTGTAAATACTTGTTATTCGTGTGAAGTCACAGATTCTTTGCTTCTGACTCTTTTCTTTTTAATCTATTTTCTTTCAGCTGGTGTAATAGTGTTATAATAGAGCATAATTGGTTGCGCTGGCTGCATGGAGAAAACCAGCTCGACTTATTACCAGACAGCCAATCATAACTCGTGCATTTCACAATATCATGTATTCATAAATAAAACAATTAAACCATTTTTTTTGTGGTGTGCTCAGCTGGCATTGCTGGTGAACTATTAATATGATTTTAATATGAAAAGTCATAATTAATAGTGCTACCTTTAACAAGTGTTAACTATTCTAAAGTGTTACCCATATAGTATATATATTTTTTTTTGTGATGATCCTCTAGAATTGTATATATATATATATATATATATATATATATATATATATATATATATATATATATATATATAAGGGAACTAAAATGCTGATCATATATGTAAAAACTATCACATATAGTTCTAATTAAACTATAACAGTGAAGCTTTTATCGTTAAAAGGGTTGAAGTGCAAGTGGCACCAGTTTTGTGGAATGACCCATAATTTTACATGAACATAAACATTCTGAAACGAATCATTAAGAGTGACACCGCAAATTATCCAGCATAGTACAACAACAGAACCACATATTAATTTGTGCCACAGTACATTATAGAAACCTAAATGCAAATACAGTGCTGTTGGCATTATAAAATTACAGTTAATCTGTAAATGTATAAAATAAACAGTTTTTTTTCTGTGCTTGTCTGTGTTCCGGCAAACCATAAGAGTAGGTGAGAGCAGGGAGAAATGTAACACTTTTTGCTAATTTATTCATAATCTATTTAGCCTCAGACATTTTGACATATTAACAGCCATTACCCTTTAAATTTAAAGGCTATTAAATTAAATATAGATTAATTTGAACCTAATACTATAATTCTAACCACTGTAATTGTGTGTGATAAATGTAATAGTAAATGGAAAAGGTCTTTAATGTGATTAGTTATATTTTATCTGTACATACCCATGTTGGTCAATACACAACACAGGCTTATTTTAATAATAACAAGGACACCTGCTGCGTGTTTACTACAGTATATGTAAACACACAGCAAGACAGTATGGAAATATATGTTTTAATTCAATTCAAACCTCAAAGAGACTATTTATGTAAATGGATAACAACAGAATTAGTTACCCCTCATCCATAGTGTAATATAAACAGTTATGTCAAATGTATGCTTCATGTGCCTTATTTCCACTGAAATGTACAAGCTTGATGGCCCTGCCTTGAACTAAACATATAGTTTCTGAATATCATTTGTAGCGCTTGGAATAATAGAGCAGATCTATGGCCACAGGAGATCTACAAAGTGCCTCTGAGCTGTGTGCAATATCCCCCTTGGAAATTACAGTGCATAGACTGCCTTTAATTGTGTGTTTTACTTCATTTTAAACTCCAGCTGAGAGGATCTCCAGCACCCTCGCTGCTCTAATTAGTGTACAGTGAATAATAATTTACTGTTAATTAAAAAAAAACATTCATTCTGGGTTTTCCTCCCTTTTTCTCTTCGGTTATTCTTAACATTCCTGTTGACAAGCGGCAAAAGATCATGAAAAACAACTCAGTAATGTGTTCAGTTCTGTCTTTTTTTTAATTCTGTGTGCAGTGTACAGACTTTGTAAAATTGTACCATTTATTTTATTTTGCTTCTTATGATAAAACCAAACCACCACGTTTTTGAATGCACACGTGGCTATTTTGACCTTGAAGGCTTCAGCCTGCTTTCAGCTATTTTAGTTGTAGAAAAATAATATGTTATGCTGCTTGATGTTGCAAATTGGTACGTTATCATATCAATTTATTATCATAATCATAAACAGACTAGTTAGTAGCACAATATAATGTATAATTTGAAGAATCCTTTCCATATTTATGTTTCACAGGTGTTTTACCAGTATTTAGAATTTTTCATTTCATTGCAATGCGTTTTAGAGGTAACAGAGATGTCCGTAAAATGAATGGATAATGTGGTGCGTAATGAGCTGCCAGTACTATTTTACGGAGGTATTTTTTACAGTGGGCTTTTGTCAGAAGTTCACTGTATGATTTTTTCTGTCACAGTTGCTCACAAGCAATTTTTTTCCCCATCAAAAGAATGTGTCAATCATTGACGCTCGTATGGTTGCACCTAGCTTCATGTGAGAGGAATTATGAGCAGAGTCCCTTCAGAACACCTTCAGAGTTTCCCGTAATTTTTACGTTCGATTTGACGAGTGTGTAGACTATTTCCAAATCACACACAACTACATTCCATACAGGCCACCAGCACACTATACAGAATAGGATAAAATCATTTGAACATTTTTATTTTCTTTAGCCTCGTTTTTTTTCCGTCTGAAGCTAGCAGCATGTCTACTGGCTTGCTATACAATATGGTCTTGCCATGTACCGATTACTCAGACATGATTATCAGGTTAACTTATAACATGTGCAAGGGTTCCTCATGAGAGTCCAAACTTGCACAATGCCAATAAAACACAACATATTTGAAATGTAATTATGTAACAACCGACCAGTCATAAGACTTGATGTGCCATTATGTCTGACAAAGAAACAGAGTGACCAGGTTTTAAGTGCTGTAATCAGGTCCCCTTTGCATCTACAAACCAAGGAAACATGAAAAAGATTAACCCATTAACTTTCTTTTGGTAAGCTTTTTTTTGCAAGCATTTGAAAAAAGGAGAGCGTCTGATCTCAATCCCCTAGTGATGTTGAAAAAAGGATCTCATTACAATATGAATGCACCTTCATCTGTACATTTTTTGCAAGCGATTGCCATGGTGAACGTTTGAGCAAAACCTAATTGTTCTGTCTTTAGCTGCACTGACCAGTACAGAGTCCCAGCCTAAGAGGAGCCAACAGAGCGGTGGATTTATTGATTTATTTACTGTATATTGATGCTGCTGCCACACAGATCTAAAATAAATATGCACTTAATTTTCTTGCTGTTTACTTTCACAGTCATAACCGACTGTTTTGTAACTTATACGTGTTTTTAACATAACCTGTGTGTGAATGAGAACCCTTTAAACTAATATGGTTTCAGATTTTTTTTAGCAGGTACGAGCTGTAATGCGCTTTTTGTACATGCTGTAATTAATCGTGTTGCAGTGCATGTTTGTCATGTATACACCAACCAAACATTCTCAAATTTCATAAGACAATGTGAAGTGGAATGTTAAATTCCCTGTCTTGTTCATAAATTGGTTGAAAACTACATACAGTAGCTCCTGTCTGTTCTGGTTTCGTTCTTACAGACATGAAATGGCTAAAAGAAAAAAAAAGACATTGAGCATTGCTCTTAACAGTCAGACTGGACAGATGAATTTGCATTTGTGGACTGATCTGGATCTGCGGTTTGTCTTTTTACATTTAAGCCCCTGCCCCTGGAGAACTCTCTGCGCATCACTACTCAAACTATCATCTGTCATAAATCTCAGAAACCCTGACTATTGCTTTTTGGCATGTTCAGACAGTCCCAACAATAGTGTTGGTGATTGCTCTTGAGAAAGTCACAGCAGCTGGCATTTTGGTATGGTAGTCCTTCTAATCATACCCAAGCTGGCATCAGAGGCCTGTCATCTCCGTATGCAGCACAGACACAGCTGGCAGCACCTATCAGAGAGGAAAAGCATATGAATTACTTGATTACTTACTGCTGTTAGCCACATGGGAGCGGTTCCATTAATTCATATTTCGCCTCCTCACTTAGTACTCTGCGATGGTTAAACACCACTTCAGCATGTTGATGGTTGGCAGTATCTCACCCTGTAATCTAATATAAGAGCCAATGTGCCACCTGTCTCCACTGGTCAAACGGGATGAAAACTGTTCTGCACTCAAGAACGTAAGCGTACTGAAAGTGCATTTGATGGAAATTATGCCCAGTGCATTACTGTGGAATGAGCGGTGCGATGCTAAATCTCTGTTGCGGCTAGGTGACATCAGGGCTTCCCACTGCGACAATACGATAATCTAAAAATCGAAGGAGTGTGTGTGTATCCTTGTGCGGGTGTACAGATATCATCTCGTGATAATGGTGTTAGTTAATCACATCTGTAGAGTGTGTTTTTTGCACACAACTGTGAACATAGTGCAGACTGTGATGGGCGATTCGCAACTAAATAACTCTGACGATCCTGTTTTGTTCGAAGAGTCAAAATTCGCAAAAAAGTCGTAAACTCATCTTTTAATGTTCAAATTCCAGTGAGAAGTAAACGTGCCATCTTTGTCTTAATTTTCGCATCTACAAATTATTAATTATGAAACATATTTCAACTACATATTAAATAAACTGCAAAAATGTATGTAAACTATCACAGCAATGCCAAAATGCTTGAATTATTCATGAACGATTAGGTAAGACTTACAGTAAGATCCAACTCATAAACATTACATTAATTAATATGAACCGTTTGAATCAGACTCACTGACTCTCTGAATCATTACTGATACCCTGCTCACAAACACATCATTTTACTGACAAGTGCTGTACACAGTAGACCAAAAACAACAAACTGGGGCGTCTGACCAATCAGAGCAAAGTAGAGAGTCTTACGGAAATGAGGGGTTAGAGAGACTTAGACCTGCTTTGAACAAATCGTTTGAGAATCCCTGGAAAATGAGGTGATATTAAACACATATTTGGGTAAAATATTTTTTTCACAATTTTCACCTTGAATGCAGGGGACCCCCAAAACAATATTAGGAGCCTTAAAAATGGCATAATAAGGGCACTTTAACAATTTTACACAGAGAGTGATGACTGGTAGTTGAAATAAAGCGGAAATGACTAGTTAGTAATTGGGCTATCAAAATAAAGTGTTACATATTCTTAAAATGTATTCTCTGCTACATTGACAGATTTTGTCTCTTAAGGTGTTCCTATATTATGGTGTGATGTATTATGTAAAGCGAATGTACAAGGAATAGCGAGCACATGTGGTGAGCCTGTGAGACCCTGATGAGTGCCATCCTCCTCCATCACACAGACGCTTTGTGTCATTGGCTCTCAGCAGTGGCCAATCTGCCTGTAATTACTCTCCTCTGCTGCAGGGCTCTCTTCCTGCTTCACCATGGCTAAACTGATTAGTAATCTAAGAGCTAAGTTTGATCGGTGGAGCTAATTGAAAAGAAATGATCACTCGTTATTATTGAGCACAACAGCTGTATAGAGAGTTTACACTGGGGGCTTAGCTCTAAAAGACACCAAACAGTGCAACTTCCAGTATGTGACTCATAGGTAATGCCTCAAGAAAAGTAACGCCATTGTGTCTTTATGTTATTTAAGAGATGGCGGCTCCTGGCTGTTTGCGAACATTACAGAATTACTCCACTTGATCCCAGCAGAGCAGCTGCATTACAAATAAAACTATTCTGTGAGTGAGCCGTTCTCCTCTCTGCTTTATGCATGAAGAACAAGACCACAATGCCAGAATAATTCACTCTCCATATATCTACTCTTTCCAAGGTTGATTTATTCTGTTAGCTGCTCAAAGAAGTGAATAGCGACAGAAATCATACCGTCATTCCTTAATCTATATGTTTTGCCTGAGCTTTATCTGATATTATGTCTTTATAATAGTTCACTCTAATTATGCACCTCACGCAGCATTCCTTCTATAGTTTATTATGTTTTCTTGATATGTAGTAAACACTTTATGGTAGCTTGCAATGTTTTACAGTATTTATGCTGTTGCTTGGTGACTGCATGCCAACAGTTAAACAGACTGAAAAATAAGAAATGCCTAATTCAGAATGACCTTGACCAACACCTCCATATTTGGTGAATGCATATTTTTGATAGCCTGAGTTAAATGGCAAACGGTTTTTATATATATTAAACGGTAAAAATGTTTAATTTTAGAATGAGCTTTTTTCTGTAATCTTTAAAGTTTAAGTTCAGACAACTTTGCAATGGTTGCATTTGAACAATCTCCTGCTCGTCTTATTTTTGACCTTCATGCCATCATATGTGACTAATAACCGTTTATATGAATATATCAGTGGCACACATTCACACTTTCAACCACAACATTCTTATGAATAAACTAGACAATTATGTTGGCATTAATGGAATTCTATTGTCATTGGTTTATTTTACTGTCATTAATTCATAGCAGTGCATAAAGAGCTATCATATTGATCACAAGTAAACTATGGAATACCACAAGGCTCAGTAATAGGACCGTTGCAACATGGTGTTGGCTTTCACTTTTATCCTGATGCTACTCAGCCCTATATTTATTTTTGACCCGAGAAAAACTAAATTGTTAAAAGCAAAATTAAAAATGGATGGAACCTATTGAGAAACCTAGGTGAGAAAAACTAAATTGTTAAAAGCAAAATTAAAAATGGATGGAACCTAAGTTGTTAGGAACCTAGGTGTGCATTTTGATAGCCAACTTTCTTTTGAAACCCATGTTTCTATAATGAATGCTTTAATTTGAGAAGGTTACATTTAATCTTATAAGAAATTACATATTCCCACCTCAGGCCCACAGTATTTAATATCATACTTTTTTTCTTCAGCTGTAAATTTTTAAATACAGTATAAGACCAGAGCTTCCCAAAACAATAATACATTGTTACCCCTAAGCTTTACATTTTTAGAGCCATCACAGAACTGCAAAATGTATGCACTTAAGAAGTCGGTACATCACTCTATGTTTTTTGTACTAAATCACACTGAATCACGCATTGAAAAACAGAAATGAATAACCCATGACATTTCCTTTTCAAAACATGTTTTGCACAATACCATTTAACCTTTTTACAATAAAAGAGGTTGAAGTTGAACACAAAATTACCTAATGATGGGGCCTTAACAGCAAATATCATTGCACATTATTCACAGTCAATAGTTCTGTGTCTTTTTGTGCAAAAACTGATCACTGGTGTAAGGTTATAATTTATAGACAACAAAAGGACTAATTCTGCATTTTCTCAGAAAATGTCTATAATATTTTAGAGTAAAATATATTAGGAAAAAACAGCAAGTCTAATAAAAAAGATATATATATATATATAGCCTATATATATATATGCTTCCTCTATCCATATATATATATAACACAGTATATATATATATATATATATATATATATATATATATATATATTTTATATATATATGTGTGTGTCTGTTTCATTGGTAATTTATACACTCTTTTTTGTCAGATAAACAAAGCATGTCATGAACATTATGCGTTTTCACTGATCCAAAACTGCATGTAGCCATCATCCTCTCACTGTGAGCCAGCAGATGAACAAGTTCTTTATAAGTCAGAGGCTAAATACACTCCTCAAGATGAAAGTGGCATAATCTGACATAATTAAAGACTGGGCAGTTCCCTTTCACAGTATAACAGAAACACTTACCTCACAGACGTCACAGCTAATCAGTGTTAGTTTATCCATATAGCCTGTAGGATTAACAAACTGCACGACCATTTTGTGTAACAGTAATCTACAAATTACAGGGGCAGAAAGCTCATTATGATGAATTACAGTCAGACATGCACATTTGTTTTAAAATATGCTGGTGTCTAAGGCTATTAATTCAGTAAATTGAAAAAAATTGCTGCCGATGTAAATAAAATAAAGATTACTGGAATACATTTTGCAGGAAATTTCTGTCTTTCTACTTAAAAAAAAATAGGACATTACTTGCCATTTATTTGTAAACTTTGTAAATAAAAAAAATGGAAAGGGAAAACTGTTTTATAATTAATTGTACACTTTTTTTCCAGAAAATTGTGCTAAAACCTCCAGACGCAAGGCCAAGGAGCCAGAACATATGAATAGCAAAAAGACAAAATAGTACTTAAACCAATCCAACAGAGAATAAGAGAAAAAAGCCTCCTTTTACATTTAAATTAATATTGTAGTTGCAGATAGTTACTAAATATTTTAGCAAACTTTGTATTAACTTGAATAAATCATTTTTGAATAACACAGCCTCTATTACCAGATATTGGCTTTGTTCTTAATGGTCTTACCTCACTAAATATTAATCATCTCTATTCTTTTATTTTTGCCTTTCTTCTCTCTGGCATCTGGATGCTCCACTTCCTCTCTCATTAATGTTCACCACTCCCTCCCTTGCTGTTGTATTTGCTCAGTATTAAAGAGCTGTGCGGGTTGGCCAACTGTTTGTGAGTCATCTCAGTAGAAAAAGGGCAGGAAGAAAATCTTACACAACCATCACTTCTCATTTAAACATGAGGTTTCTGTGCTTAGAATCCAGCTGACACGTTTTCCATTATGCCCCTGTGCAAGATGATAGGTTGTCAGATTGGCCCTATCCTGATATGTGCAGTGGCTTTGTCCCTGGTAACTTTGTCTAAATAAGTGCAGTCAAAAACTAAAGGATCTCCCAATATTTGTGGATTTGTTACATTGTTACAACATGTTATGGATTACTTTAAAAGGCAAATCTGTGGCAAATCTGTGTGTGTGTGTGTGTGTGTGTGTGAGAGAGAGAGAGAGAGAGAAAAAGATATTGGATATTGAGCTCTAAACTACTAAATAAATGCACAACAGTCCATTGTTGTGGAGTAGATCATGTGTATGCATATAAAAATAACAATAAAAATATACTTTTTTTTTTACAATGGTATAGACTGTGCATTTCTGTACAGAGCTATAATATAACTTAAAGATACTATTTTTTCACCCCTACATAGTACTTTTTAAATATTTTTCCCCATTGATTTTTTCCCCCTATATGGTTAAAACTAATGTATTTTGAGTTAATTCAATTAGAAAAGTCAGGCACATATGGACATATAATCTTAGGTTGATTTAACACTTCAAATTCATTCTCACTAACGTCATGATGTCTTCTACCCACTAACGCTGAAATGAGTATTTTCAGAGAAAAGATGTTTTTCAGAAAATGTTGAATAGTAATATGGCATGTGAGGGAGAGTGAAGGTTTTAGCAGTACATTAGCGCAGCATCTCTATCTTCCTGTGCACCTCACCAGCTCTCAAGGTTTAATTTACGGAGCAGAGTAAAATAAATGAGCAAAGACATTGAAGTATAAAAGCTTGTCATTTTAATATGTTTTACAGCCATCCATTGTCCCAAAATCAGCACTGTAAGTGTTTCAAGGGTTGTAGAACACATTTACCTACCGAGTAACACCTGCCTCGTGAGAGTGGTAGAAAATGCATCATAGCATGGCAAATTGACGACATTTTGATGACTAAATCAGTAAAATTGTAAACTTTTCACCAGCAGGTGAATAAAAACAGAGATCTGTCAGATGAAATAGTAGTTTAGTGTGAGTACAACCACAGGTCCAATAGTTTTGTCACATGTTCAGTCAAAGCAAATGGCTTTATATTCAAAGCTACATCTGGCTTTATGATACTATGTAAGGTGTCAAAATTTAAATCGCACCATCAAACCATATTTAATGATTAATACTTGACCTTTGAGATATTAATGATTGTCAAGCCTAATCAATAAATCATTTTAAACAAATTGATCTCTTATAAAGAGTTGGTAATGGACATTTACAGTGATTTAATTAGACCTATACACTTTGCATGTATCTAGATATAGCACATGCACTCCAGTAGGCTCAACAACCTATAACCTCTGATTGGCTGCTTTCAACCACTGTATTGCCCAATGTACATCGAAATAGTTATGTACAGAAAAAAAGACAAGAGGGCGGGTATGAATTCATACCGGTCCTCCAGATTCTGGCTTTCGCACAAATTTCAACAGGACTATGTTTTTCGACACTTACCCGAACAAGTACACAGATTTTTGAAACCCTTAAATGACCTGTCTGCTTCCCCTTTAAGACACAATCCCTGTGTGATTGCTCTGTACAGTCTGTAAAAAAATGTAAAAGGCTTTTTTCCCAGAACACTGTTCTTTTCCCAATTTCGCAATGGGTGCAAGGATTACTCTTTTATTCCTCCCTCATGGTAAGTCTGTTGTCAAGAACACCTATTCACGTAATGCACACACAATGGCGATTAGTCTTTTAAATCATCTTCATACTGATCTTGTGCGATCCCTCAGTTGGGCTGCTTTCTCCATCTACTTTCCGTGGCACATACTCAATCTCAATGTTTGGCTTGGCATTGCCTTTACCTCGGCTCCAGAGGAACAAGAGCACCAGACAGAACAGCACCACCCCTAGGAAAGAGATAAACCCCATGGTGGTAGCGATAATGAGAGTCTTCATATCAAAGGGAAAGGGATCCGTTGCACCAGTTCCATTGGCACCGTTATCATTTGGCTGGTTCGAGATGAAAGCAAAGGTCTTATTGGGCTGATGGGGCCAATTGGGAGAGTAGCTATGAACGTGTAGGTGAGCCAAACGGGTGTCGTTTCCTCCTGCATTGACGGCAATACAGGTGTATGTGCCATTGTCTTGTATCTGGGCATATCTAACCTCGAGGGTGCCGTCTGGTGACACCGACAGGCGGCCAATGCTTTTAGTAGTGATGAATTGCTTTTTTGGAGACTGCCACATAATCATGGGAGCGGGGTCTCCATCTGCTTGGCAAGGAAATTGGACAGTGGTCCCCTCATCCACGAATCTATGAATGGCTTTGTGATCCCGGATCTTGGATTTCTGACAGGTAAAATAATTCGGTGGGAGAACATCCGGGAAGTCTTTGAATTCTTTACCCTGCAAAAACTCTGGCGATTCACAAGATGGCTGCTGGCGGTTGAAGTTAAGTCGCCATCGACGGCGAAAGACCCAGAGGAGACGACAGTCGCATGCCAGGGGGTTGTCGTGAAGAGCCAGTGTCTCCAGGTTGCCGACCGAGTGGAAGGCAGACTCCTCTAAAGTGCTTAGACTATTGCTGGATACATTAAGAACCCGAAGGTAGTTGAGTCCTCTGAAGGAATAAGGCTCAATGCTGACTAGCCGGCCTCCAACCAAGTGAAATGCCTGGAGCCTCAGCAAATTGTGCATTTTGTTACCCTCCACAACCTCGATCGGATTGAATGACAGGTTGAAAAAGCGAAGGTACACCAGGTGCTGAATGGCCTCATAAGGGACGGCAGTGAGATTGCAGTTTGTGATACTCAAGGTTGTGATGTTAAGTCCATGGAGGGACTTTGTGGTCAAGGTTTCTAAAAGAGGCCAGTTTGCTATCTCTAAGACTTTGAGCCGATACAGCCTCCTGAAGGAAAAGTCTCGAATGATGTTGATGTTGAGATGCCGCAGCCTGAGGGTCAGCAGGTTGTGAAGATGACTGAAGGCCTCTGTTGGCACAGAGGTCAGATTGCATCTTTCCATAGTGAGCTGCTCTAGGCTGCTGAGGCCATGAAAGGCTCTGTGGGAGATGAACACTAGGTCGTTGTCCCCCACCTCCAGTTCTTTCAGGTTGTAGAGATCTTGAAACATGTGGTCCAGCAAAATGACAATTTTATTCTCACTAATATCTAATCGTGTGAGGTTACTGAGGCCAGTGAAAACTCCCAGCTGAATCAGCTTCAGCTTGTTGTTGCGTAGCCCCAGTATTCGCAAGCCAAGGAGGTTGCTGAAGGCCCCTGGTTCAATGACCGAAATGATGTTCTCGTTGAGCTGTAGCTCCTCCAGGTGTTGATAGTTAAGGAATTCCTCCGGGTTGATGGCTTTCAAGCGGTTCTTGCTGAGATCTAACAGCCGCGTGTCAGTGGGAATTCCCTCGGGGAGGGTGATCAGCTTCCGCCGATGGCACACGACCGATCGCTCTTGGGCACTGCACTCACAGCGAGAGGGGCAGCCGGTGGCAGAGCCGGACAGCACGGTACCCAGCATCAGGATGAGAATGGGCTGCCAGCACGCCACCAGGTAGCTGTGCCCACTTGCCTCTCTGGCCACCATTTTGATGGTAACCTGCTGAGAAAAAGGAGAGAGAGAGAGATTGGATTTCATTCCAAGGCAGAAGAAAGGCAAAAGAACTAAGAGACAATCATATTGCTCCTGTTCTTAAAATAGCAAGAGATGGTCTTGGAGAAAATGCTGACGCTTGAAAAATGTAACAGACTACTGCACTGGAACATGCTGCGTAAAGGCAACTCAGAGCTTTGATTAATGATATAACAGAGACATTAAAAAGTAAAAGACTGTATGAGAAAAAGAAAACAACCATAAACAACACTGGCCATGAAGAAGTATAGCCAAGGTATAAGTCAATTCTATAGCGGAGCTATAAGTATAGCTTATACTCTCATTTATATATATATATATATATATATATATATATATATATATATATATATATATATATATATATATATATATATATATATATATATATATATATATATATGAATTGTTTTTCTACAGTATACTACTGCAAAAAAACTGAGAGAAAGGGACATAAACCAAGAGCAAGGCCCTACAGACACAAAAAATTCTTTACAAACCCTAAGCCTTTTAGATTATAAAAGTACTTATTATATGATGTTTTCATTATTATTATTAATTGATCATTATTTATGGGTACCTAGAGAGTAGAACAATATCGCTTTTAATGGGTTGACACTATTTCACTGTGCACAAGCCCTGAAACTTCAAACTTTACTTCCCAAATTGATCGAGCAAGCTCAGTTTCAAATTCACAGCCACTTTCAGCTTTGATGGAGATTTTGGTTTAGGGCTTGCAAAGAGACTTGACAAAAACTGACATGAAGGAACTCCAGACACATATAGGACTTGCCAAAATGTTGCATGAGTTACATTTTATGAGACACAGGGTTGCTAATTGGAGTAGTCAAATACAAATTATGTTAAGTAGACAGGCCAGCTTTAATAATTGATTAGGTAAACTTTAAGTAGCTCCCATTTGTAAAGCAAGCGAAAATGACCCAGAATTAAATACTTCTTGCATCAGTGAATTCAAATACATTTGTGCAAACTCAGAGGATGCATTATGATATTATGTGGGTTCAAAAGTAGTGTGCTTATTTCAACACAACTTGTATTTACACATTTGCAGAATCGTATCTCAAGTACAGCTATTATTTTTGACTATATTTAAATTTATTATGTGATTTTCCCCAATATCACAACCTACAAGACGCAGAAAGAGTGTTTTCAGAGAAAAGTACAACACAACTCAAAGCAATGTGAAGCTGGGGGGGACATTTGAGATCTGGTACAAGTAAAACTTGCATAAATACATAGGCTCTTACGGATCTTTGTAATTATAGCATTACATAAAACAGAACCTGACATATTATTTACTTTGGTTGTCTAATGTTTTATTTCTAAAAACATATCTATTCTAAAACGTGAATGATCCAGAGTCATAGCTTAAAATATAATTCATTATAATGCTTCTCATCCGGCGAAACCACACCCTTCTAGCACCAATTTTCATAACCAGAAATAACCCCCACCAGAACATCTCGGGCCTCCTTTTCTTTTGCTCCGTTCCACCATCCATGGCCCAGAATATTTTGTTTGAATGAAACTGCAAAGAGAGGTGAAAGAAAAAGCCTACATGCAGCCATCTGTTCAATGCATAGATTTGTCTTCAGGTGTGTCAGAAATGTGTAACAAAAGAAAATATCCATTTGAGTTCCGGCGTGAAATAAGTAGTTTCAGCGATAACAATTTCATATTAGTGCTCCTCAGCTAGATCAAAAGGGCCGTTATTGTCAAGGGTGCTTATCCCTCGTTTATCTATCGAGTGTGATCTGCATACAGTCGGGGAGCAGAGCGATCAGGGTACTGTGGGAGAATTACTACATCGATTAAACGACTCGTGTGGCATGAGGAGGTGTGAGGGTGAAGGTCATGACGTAAACAGAGCTGCCAAGAACGGGATGTTTTAATCACGCTGAATCTATCACTATCTTCCCCCGGCTGAGCAGGCATCAAGCCTCCGGAGGCATAGCAGGGTTGTTTAAACTGTTATTATGTGTGACATCTACTGCAATGCAAATTTCTGTTCAATATGCATGTCTCCCAAATATCTGCCAAACAACCACCTCTGCCCTTTAACTATAATTGGGAGAATTTGTCTGAGGAGAGAACAGGTCAAAGGTGTTGGCTCATTAAAATTATTGACAAATTTGCTTGGTGGTTTTGAACAAGCAAACAAAAGCAGATGGAAATCACTTTAAAATTACAGTAGGTCTGCATGGTGTGATCACAGTTTCCCTAATTAAACATGGCCGTTGCTTCCAATATCAAAAAATCGTATTTTGTTCACTGTTGTGGTGTCGCATAGTACTCCCACAGGAAGAAAAAAAGCTCGGCTCATGGGCAGAAATATGTACCTGTTTTACCACTGATAAAAAGCGAACTGTAAACATTTATGCTATTATTTCTTGGCCTGCAACTTGCGATTTCTTGCCAATGGGCAAAGTGAAAATTATAATAGTTTAAATAAAAAAAGGAAAAGCCAAATCGCCTAATTATCATTTAGCACAAACGCTTTGGCTGATTTTTTTTCTTCTACCATATCTAAATGATGGATTGCACACACACACACACACACACACACACACTTCCATCTTTGTTCCTAATCATTGTAACCTTTGTTTTAGCCCAAATGCTAAGGTATGCAAATGCTTTAAAACTAATTTGGCCTCGGTGGTCAACTGATGGCAATTGAAAAGCCACTACACAAAGTGTTGGATTTATTATCCAATTAAAAGATTAAATCATCGCTCAGGAAGCCCCCATTCGGTAAACATACAAATCAAAGTCTGTCAGGCGACTATGAATAATGTATGAAGAAGGAAAAAACTGCTTCTCTCTGTTGCATTGCCAGAATATTGCATTGACGGAGTAATTCTGAATATAGTGAACTCACTCACATGGTCAATAGCTCATCTTATTAGTCAACACCCCCACATGAATTTCCATGCAGAGAATTGTGTCTTTAAAGGCATATCTACCTCAGGGCACTTTAGTGTAACCAGCCGTTCCTGGCATGCAATATATTCAGACAGAAATGTGCTCCTTTAGCCTGATTGATTTAAAGAAATATATAGTAGTCAGTGAGAGCCCCTCTGCATATGGGAAGAGGAAGCAGCGCACTTGTATTACATTCTTCAATTCGAGCAATTCAGGCAAGCACGTTGTTATTAAAAGCCCATCTCCATTGTCATACATTTACCGTTCCATCAAAAAGCGAGTTAAATGTGCATATGTTGAGCATGCATCAACATTCCAGTTTTAGAACGGCGCTTAGCATTCTCTTTGTTTAATAATTACTACCCAACATTCAGTCACACGACAGGCTGCGTGCCGTCTAAAGCGAGTTGCTCTCCCAAGATCTTTGCGGTGGAAATTACATTTTCTCCTCTGTTCTTTTCCCTCAGTAACACGGGAAGGTCATACCCATTCAACCCTGCCCGCTAGCTCGAAGAGAAGAAATAAAGTGTCAACCACAAGTTTATTTTAACATAGTGCTCCTCTGAGAGCGGGACCCTCAAATGTAATGCCCTATTTTGCCGTATTGCAACATCCACTGTAACTCAACATGGCATGGGTTCGCAGAGGAGAAATTCAGAAGGCTGTTGATCAGTCGAGTTCAAACAGGCAATGAAATATGAGCAAGTTAATTGACAAGTCCATATCCAGTTCATACTCAAAGGGTCTGCAGACTCGCTTTTCAATTATCTGTTGTCAGCAGGTGGGAGGAATTAGCGAGGATTCTTTTTCACAGGGTTTCTGCCGGCTGATGCCTCCTTCCTCTCTTAATGGAGGACTAGATCTCTTTTAGATTACTGCACCTTCCCAACACTCATGAAGTTAATAAGTGTTGCGCTTCAAAGATTTGTCCTCTTCTTCGCTATTTGTTACTTTCAGGGCTATCTGTCAAGCTAGAGGGCAAAATCAATTCTGCCTCCAACGTTGGAAAACCGAGCTATTTATCTGTTTAAGCTAGAGACCCTCACGGAGAAATGAACGTTTAAGGTTAAATCTCTTAACAAATATGAGGATTTACCTTTGTCAACACAGAAACAATTGTTTTTTCACAGATGTTTTGTTTCGAGGCAAATTACACAGACGGAAAAAAAACATGCCCGTCACGGCGGTATCGAGATTCATCGCCATCTGAAACCACAGAGGACGGCTATCAGTTGAATTGATTTTATATTTTCATGTTACACCGCTCATGTGTTTGAGTGCTCACTGGATGATATTCTGTCTCTCCCACTCATGTAGAAATGTAATTCAACCCAAAGGTCCATCTTCCTGCTCTCTCTCCCACTCCATCCCCTCCATTTCATCCTGGCTGTAACCTTGAGAAAAAATATCACGCAGGACCATCTACGCAGTTTCCTTATTTTCTCTCCCTGTTCACCATCGTACTCCTGACCTTGCCGGTGAGCCTCGGCTTGACCAAACAAGACAAATAAGCAAAGCTTGGGAGTGACCCACTTGCACAATCCTGTTTATTTGGGTTTTATACACTCAAATAAGGGTTTCAACTGACAAAAGATATATTAAATTGTACTTCTGGCCGTAATAAAACAACACTGTAGAGAATATAACCTTTCTTCTTTCTACATTTGTGCTTATGCATTTAAAGTGTACTGGGTTTACTGTGTATTCCAGTTGGATCTGTGCTCTCTTTGTGCACATTAAGCACACTCCTGCTGTGGCAAACAAATGTTTCATTCAGGGATTTAACTTCTCGTTTAGATAAAACAGTCATGAAACAACATATTTTACATAGTAATTAATAACATGTTTTCATCTCCAGAGAATAATAAAAAAAAACATTTATAGTAAACAGCAGGGCTTTTGTGTTTTTTTTATTAAGAATATTATATCAAAGAATGAATAATTTGTTAATGGTGGGGTGATTAATCATTGTGTACAGATTCAATTTAATTTACAGATTAAATATTGTTACTCTGAAAAAAAACTTTTCTACCCTTGAGAAACTTAAATTAAAATAAAAATTCAGTTAAAGTAAAATTCATGATTCATAAATCATAACACCAAACTATAATCATGTTTCTAATATTTCAAATGTCTCATAAAGGAAGAAACAAAACTTGAGAGAGATATTGAAAATGAGCATTGTTTTTTCTGATAGTCAGTTAACCATAAGTAAAAACTATTTGCAATCACAATTAGAAAATGTTTCATTTTACTTAGATTTTTTTTCCAAAGAAGGATTAAATAATGATTCATTTGTGCCAGAAAATGATACCACTAAGCATAATGTTTTATAATAGGCACAACAGTCTAATAGAAAGCTACTGTGAGTTGAAAGTAAAGTGAATGTAGAGTGCAGCAACTAATTGGCTATACTGGCCTGAGGGAGTTCATTTTGTTCCTTCTTCCAATCTATTTATTCATCATCTCGTTCCTTCTGCCTGTCGCTCTCTCTTTTTCTCCCTCTCTGGCATCCCTGATCACACTGCACACATTTCACAGTATGAAGCGAATCAGTGGTTAACAGCTATCTAAATATTCCCAATACATAAATAGTTATCTGCTAAATTGCTGGTAATTGGCTGTCTGCTCTCATGCAGTCTGGTCGTGAAATGGCATGGGTGAACCATTCACTCTGTGTCTATAATGTTCAATTCATTTATACCCCTATCATTTAAATGTTTTACATAAAGACATGTTTTATGCATCCAATTGTGTTGTCACAATCACTTTCTTGGGATCGTCGTGTTGCTTGCAGAGTGGAATTGGTGGTTTTACTCTCTGTTTTTATTTACTTTGAAATATATGTTGATCAGTAATTGCTATAGGTACAACCGATAAGCAAAGCGCGGTGAAAATGAGATTCTGTTTACAAATATGTCTGGATGCTAGGTCACTGAAAATAGTGTAAAGGCCGCCTGAGTTGTGGGTGGCAAATCAAGTTGCTACCATTCATCACAACATAAGCAGGTGTCTTTATCGGTATTTACAACAGCAGTTAATCAGTGAGGACCTGAGCCAAATCAATAATCAGCCCTGCTTGCCCCATACATTTGTCTTCTTCCTACCCCACACAAACAACTTTGTATACCAAATCAGCTTGGGTTTTAAGCCTACGGATGCAGCATTCAGAGCAGAGACGTATCTTCCAACTGTTTGCTTCCATTTGACTCCTCTCTTTTGATCTTGTTTTTTGATGACAGTAAGATTTAGATCAAAGCCCAAGGTTTGGAAAGCTACATTCCACTAAAGGAAAAACTAACATGAACCTTGATGTCGAAACATAGGGAACTCTAGACTTATCGAAGCGAAAATGTCAAGCACTGCGCTCAAATTTCTACCATTCAAACAAAAGCTATGACTAAACTGTCAAAGTGAGGCTTTTGCATGAAGAGGAGTATTATATGGACACTACATGGAATTGAGACTAGCATGCTGATACAAGACTATAGCGTGTCTTTTTTTTAACGCGATATATATTCCCCATGATTTCCCCTCACAGCTTGCCACTCTTGTACTCGAAAAGCATTTAAATCTGAAAAGAAAATGAAAACTGGCATTAAAAAGGACCGGGAGGAGCCTTCCTTGTGCCAACTAGTGGCCTGGAAGTTTCATGCTATCATAAATTGAGTAAACGACATGAATGTTTCAACTCCAAGCATGGTTGAGATTGAAATTAGTTACGACCTGTCACCCGAATATTGGTCTTCTGACTAACTGCCGATGGAGCAATATGTGATGCTTGCAGTTTAAATAAGCATCCTTCAAGGGCTGGAAATGAAACAGATGCACTGCATTTCTGTCTCTTGCATCTTGACAATAAAACACATCCATTCCTTGTAAGCAGCATCAAGCATGTGCCCACCCATCAGCCAGCTGAAGCATTATAGGTTATTTCAGCCCATGGTCTGGCTAAATTTGCAAAGCTACGGCTGCTGTCAGGTACCTTGTCACGGCGCGAAGTCTAATTGGGCCCAGTCCCATGTCAATCCTCCCCTCAGCTTTCCGGCAACGGTTAATAATAATTCCATAAAGTGTTTTTCATTCCTCATTAATGCTCTTGAGATTCACTTTAAATTCACCGCTACCAGCAGGCAAAGCTGGTAATTACTCCAACTGCTCTTCCTCTTTTAAACACAGGGCTCTTTGTTTTGGGTTTAATTGAAACAAAAGAAGAGAGAAAATGTGGAGAGAATATAGGACGACCGTAATCCCAAAAGCAATCTAGCTCAAACCGAGCTCCTTGGAGTTCTTTATCAATAGTTCTATTAGGAAGGAGCTTATCTCACGAAATTAGCCACGGGATAATCACTCTCGAGCTTCCTGAATTATGCTAGCATTGTTCCTCTGACCAGCACTCCATCCGAGGCTAATAATTTGATTAGTCTGACTGATACGATCAATGATATCTTCTTCTCGTCTTTCACAAGGCGCAAATTTAGCCATCAGCAGCCACCCAGATGATCGGCGGAGATACGACAGCAAGTTTTCTGAAGCGACAGAAAGCGTCACTTCAAACACACAAACATCATTTTCATTTGGGTAACCCTTAGAAACGAGGTGCCAAGAAAGTAAGGCATGGGCCCAATCTCGTATTTTTTTTTTACTTTTTACATAAAGCTGTTATGATTAAATTTTAATGGGAGAGTCTGCTGCAGTGAAGCGACTCTGTGACCTTCTGAATACATTTGTGGGAGGCTGGAGTGAGTGTGCGCTGTCTGATATGCCACTTGGTCGCCTCTCACAGCAGCCCCTCGCTGGCTTTCCCGCTATGTACAGCCCATTTCAATAGTCCCTCATTTTGTGTGACAGAAACGAGCCGCTGCTCTGATGGCGTCCGATTCTCGCATCCCTCCACAATGAGGACAAACGCACGCCTGCTCTGTCTATCTATGCCACTGCGTCCGAAAGCAGGCCCTCACTGACTGCTTCAAAAAAAAAAAGCGAATAGAAGAAATGAATAGGGAGGCAGAAAGGGATGTGGCGGGTTCGCAATCGGAAAAGATCTGAATTTCAATGATTTTGGGGATTTGGTCCCTTTTTTGTGCTCAGGCTGCATCATTCACAAAAGCTGTGAAAACACGAGGTCTGACAGGCACAGGCTCTAATCTATGTGTGAACGCACAGCACAAGAGCGTGAGGTGATGCAGTTCTCCTGTAGCACTGCCTTATCTTGTTTCATCTGCTGTTTGTTATCAGACTGCAGCATTATCATAATGGCTATTACCACCAGCTGAGAATCTGCTCAATGAGGAGATTGCCTTTTAACACAATCGTCAGCATACCGAAACATATCTCAATTTATAGGCTGTTTTATTTGTATCACTATTCGGTGCTAGATTTTCAGCCACGGCTCTTGTGTTTTGGCCTGGATTTCTCCGCTGGCAGCTACATCATCTTCAGAATGTGGCCAGGATACTGTTGCCATGCAGTTGTTTCATGTTCTCATCTTCCTACCCAACACAAGCCTATATGCATATTGCAGATGCATTGTGTTTTGATGGATAACCCTGTGTTTAAGGGGGGAGGAAACAGCAGAAGGAGGTTTTTGCAGAGCACATGGTGTCTTGGATTTGAATCTGAGAATTAGCTCACACCTCATGTGAATATCATTGGCCTGTGTATACATGATGGTGAATAATACAAAAAAAATGATTCTTGGTTTTATAGATGTGTACTGACAATGCACGTTTGCATAAGAAACTATGGATCTGACAGCTGTAAAGGATGTACCATTGAGAACACTGAGATAGCATGAATCTTTGATGTATCCAGTAAGACTCCTCTTAATGTATTTTTGACAGCCTGCCAAGATTAAGAAATGAAGTGTAATGTTGTTATTCCTTTAAACGCCACATTAGCTGCGGAGGAAGTTGCTTCCAAGCAGTAAAACAGGGAGAGAAGAAAAAGAGAGCAAGAAAGAGAGAAAATGAGTGAGTGAGTATGTGTGTGTGTGTGTGAGAGAGAGAGAGAGATAGAGGGAAAAAAGGAGAGAAAAGAGGCTCTATAATGAGGACTGTGAATTAAAGACTCAAAAAGCTCGCGTCAAAAGCAATACATTATTTTCTTCCATAACGCATCCTGCAAAATAAAAAGCCTTGAAGTATAAACCATGACAACCACACTAAAAATAAACTCACAAGTCTCACATATATTCAAACCTGTACCCTAGACAGCATGTATCATAACCTGGCCACAGAGAAATACTCGAAAAAAGAGGAGGAGGGGGGGTAGGAGTGAGATTTTCTTTTTTTTTTTTTTTTTTTTTTTTTTAGAAACATAGTGCAGGTGAAAACATGCATGAAAGCCCACACAGCCAGATATTAATTTGTAGCAAATGACCCCCTCCCTGTGCAATGACAGCCCACAGTATTAGGTCCTGTGTCCGGTTCAGAAGCATTATTCAGCATCTTTCCCTCTAGAGCCTGTGTCCTATTCCTCTCGGACACATTTCCCCCCTGAAAAAACCCAGTCTCGTCTCCCCCCTTCAGACCTTTGCAGAATCTCAGAGTTCTCGAATCGCTTATCTAGCACTGGATGCAAACTGCTCTTACCAGAAACGTCATGCGGTGGAGTCTAAATTTGGCAATTCCATTCTGCCGGAGTGCAGCTTAGATCCGAATCGCTCCAGAGTGGCAGGGTGGCACACAGGAGGCCTTTGAAGAATTTCATGAGTGAGGAGGGAAACAAAAACGCCACACAATTCCTCAAAGCAAGCACGGGGTCCGCAAATTTCTCAGAGTGTGGAGCACGAGCAGCTACAGTCCACAGAATGCATGAGAGTCTGTCCCAGACGCAGGCATGCATGTAAACAGGAGTGCACCCGCTCACATACATGCCATACCCAGCAGAGCGAGAGCGGGAGCGCGAGTGAGAGAAGAAAGATGGAGAGGGAGGAGTCGGCGCTGTGCGAGGTGGAGGGAGGAGCTGTGGCGCATTGAGATGGAGAGATGGAGGAGACGGAGGGAGCGAGGGAGGGGGAGAGAAAGCCTAAGACTGGCAGGCAGAGAGGGATAAGAAGTGAGAAGGAGGGGGGAGGAAAAGAGAAGCGGCACAAAGCTCAAAACAGGGACAATGTAACTAATGAAATTCAATTCTGCTGTTCATCAGACCGACTGCAGCGGGAAACAGGAGCAGGGACAGAGGGATGCCGGCATGGGGGTTGGGGGGTTGTCCCAGAAATTTCAGTACACCTTTGTGAAACCTGTCTCTACCTTTCCGTCATCTTGTCAGAACACAGCGATTAATGCTGGGCTTTTATGCAAAAGGCAGCGTTCGTCAAAAGCAACCGGGAGCTGCAATGTGACAAATGGATGACTCATGGAGGTAAACAGGCAGGGTGGATAAACAACAGCCAATGGAGAGAGAGTGAGCGAGAGCCGGAGACACAAAATGGAGAGAGAGAGAGAGGGAGAGGGAGAGAGAGAGAGAGAGAGAGAGAGCGATGAGGAATTTGGCCGAATGGGCTGAGTCTGCTTAGCCAATCGCAATAGTGAACTGCAAGGTCAGTCTATGGGGGATTCGCCCTGCGGGATATAATCAGGTGTAAATCCTTGTAAGTCCCCACACCATTATACTAAACAATAAGCGAGAGGCGGTGGCGCGGCAGGTAGAGAGACGAGTGAGATTACCGAGGGGGGGATAATCAAATGCAGATTTGATGGAGGTAGAGGGGAAGGGTGATGTGGAGCACGAGGCGCAGGGGTTGTTAAGCTGCACAAACAGACTGAAGAGGTGCCTTGATATTCCTCTGAGTGAGAGGGCAGAGGAGGAAGACGGAGAGCAGTAGAACCGACCCTATGTGTGTGAGGGATTTATCTCAGCACAGTAAAACAAGATCAAGGCACGATGTGGGAGAAGGAGTGTGTATGTGTGTGTGATCCGTTGTGGATCTGTCCTAGACGTTTTGTTAGCGCTCTAATCTTCCCATGGAACACCAACGCAGAGCTGGCGATGGTGTGACTTATTAGATGAGCTGTTGTGTGGTATATGGCACCAGTCAAGGTTCTTGTGATAGAATTATCACTATATATTACAGAGCTGTGCATTACATCAGTGGCAGTTCCAAAGTGGCTTTTTGCACGGATCCTCTGAACAAGCTGCTTTTTCAAGCAGACAGGCAATAAAAGAGTCTAAAAAGAAAGAAAATCGGATAATCATACCACAAAAGCATTAGTACTTTGTGGGTGCGATGCAGCAAGCTGCAGAGCAAAATCTCAATAATGGAGTAAGTCTAAGTAGACTTGTGTATAGGTAACTCAATTTCTGCTTCACGCTTTCTTACACAATTAGTTCACAGAAATATCCTGATTTGACCTGGCAAGACACTCTAAAGGTCTCAAGAGCCCATGAATCTCTCCTGTGTTGATGTGTTTTCTATTTAAAGTGAGAAGTTCCGATGGGACCTATTGAAAAGCCTTTGAACCGTGATTTGCTATATGCAGGAGGAAGAGTATTGATCTGACAAAACATTACACCCTTTAAAGGGGTCATAAACTGAGAAATCAAAATTCACTTGATCTTTTTACATACAAGAGGTCACTGTATAGAAAAAATTTAATAAAAATAAAAAACAATTGTGAGTTTATATCTATTAGTATTGCATCATATGAATTCACAATTCTTTTAATTTAAAATTTAAGAAAAAAAAATTCTCAGAATTTTGAGATATAAACACAATTATGAGGTATGTAGTCTGAACTGCGAGATCCAGTATATTTTTCACAATTTCTCATAATTGGGACTTTTTATTTCACAATTCTGACATTTTTTCTCAGAATTAGAAGTTATAAAATCAATTTCTAAGGAAAAGAAATACCAATATGTTTTCAGAATTGGGGGTTTACATCTCATAATTCTGACTATATTAAATCTTACAACTGTGAGAAAAAAAAGTCTCAATTACCTTTATTTTACTTTAATTACTGGTGAAAACAGGCTTCTGTATCACTTGTAAGCGTCCTGAATGTTTATGAACTCAAATTTTTCTTGTTAGTCTAATATCAGCCTGTATTGAAGCCGATCTGCCAAAACGACATTCCAGAGGTTTTGGAACGTGCTACTTTATGATGCATTAGTGTGGCTAAACAGCACCTCCACCGAAGAAGATCAACACCTGCTTCTACATCACTGCCTGTTTAGCCCGCTCACCAATTCACATGTGTAGTAGGTATAATAAACGTGTAGTGCGGCAAATGCAGGTCTATGCAGTAACCAAATTATAAACTTTTTGATTTACTTTACTGTTGATGAAGTGCCAGACCACATTAGTAAAAACTTGGTCTTTTCTAAATGTAATTTTTCCACTGATTTGTTTACAAACAAGGCACAGTGTAACATACCTTTTTTAGAAAGACTGAATGTAAAAGACGATGCTGTGTCGATTATGACAATAGTGTCATAACACAAGTGTGAGTAATTTTTAGTCACTATTTTTTGTCTGTTATTACAGATTGCTTGACATGTATGATAATAACCTAAAACACAGCAGCGTCTATCTCAGAAGGATGTAGGCTGTCAAACATGGGAATGGTTAGCCATTTATAGCAGTGGACGTTTAGCCTACAATATGCTACACCTATTTAAATAAAGCATTCAAATGATAGCTTTCTCTCTTCTCTCTCTCTCTCTCTCTCTCTCTCTCTCTCTTTTTATGCTCTTTCTTCTGTCTCAATGACTAGAATGTGCATTATATATTTACATTGGGTTGAATTGTAATGTCAATGCCGATATTCTTGGGTTGTTGGTTAAAATATATACAATCACAAACAAATAAAATACTAATACACTATAAACTATGACTGTATTGCAAACAGCTAGCAAGCTAATCTAAAAAGGATATTATACACAAGAGTTATGGGGTGATGGTAAATGAATGTGATCTGCTTTGACATCACAATCATTGTATCATGTTATATGGAGCTGTCTGAAGCCTTCATATGAGCAGACTCCCTCAGTCAAAATCAAGGGGTCGAGGGTCTGCCCATATAAAGTTCCCTCCTCCAGTTGATGATGTTTGACACATTTTAAAATGTCGGCAGAAGTTCACCTGAAAGGAAGTGCTTAGCAAAGCTAGTGATTGTCTCTAAAAGCCTTTTCTTCTGTCCGCTATAATACCCAGTTTGTTCTTGAACAGTTTAAAGTGTTTAATTTAAAAGCTTAATTTGATGTCTGCATCTGTGATCTCCTGAAAAGTGGCCCCGCCGTACAGGCGGACCATTGAGTATCTCTCTTTTTTTCTGCAGTATTTCTCAGTGTCCCACTCTTTTAAATAATGCAGAGAACAGAAATCAGACGAATGGCATTATGGATGTCAGTAGTGCAGTAGAGGCCATTTTGACATAGGACATTTTGACATTTAAGGAATAAGCTCATTCTCCTGAGAGTCCCTGGAATGCCGTAAACCCTGCAAATGGGTAATAAGAACAAAAAAGTCCTGCAGCTGAAAATGTCCTGAAGTATTCACACCTGACAGTGACAGTGATGGAAGAAAATAGGCTTACTTTGGGGATGTGGTCGGTACAGATGTGCTTCAAAGGGAAATGCCATCTTCCTTGCCGCTCTCCCAATTGTCTCCTGAACCTCTCGGGTAGGGACACACAACCACAGGTGGCAAATGACTACATCAAAGTCTGGCTTTAATCAAACTTGGCTTTTTGATCCTGCCATTTATTTTAATGAGTCTTGGCTGAAGAAAAGGAAATCAATTTCTCTCGTTCTTGATGTCTCTAAGAAACAGTCTACATGATGCTCATAGGTTCATTTTGGGCGTATTTGTTCTATTTTGCGTGAGCTCCAAAGAATTCCTATTTTCAGAGCAGCTGTTTCATGGTTTGGGGCAATCTAATTTTAAAATACATAATGCTTGCGGTGTATGTAATACCCAGCGCCATCATAAAACAAATCTACTCTGTCTACAGGGGCATCAGGTGATGACAAGCATATGAAAACATTACATATGCTATATTTAGCTTTCCACAGTTCCAAAACACAATGTAAACCCATTTTAGACCATGACATATAAACAAGCATCCACTACCTTCATATCTCACAAAAATCTGCATTTGTGTTATCAGAGCTAGATATGTAACACAGTTCTATCAGTACCTGAGGCTGATAAAGCACAAACACATCAAGTATGTGCCAGCTAAATAGGTGTGTATACAAAGTATTTTCCCCAGTGTCTTTTACAAGTGGAACATGCCACGTGGGATCATCATGGTTCTGAAAAAAAAATGGCTTGGAAATCCTAAAAGTAGAACCTTTGAGGAAGTTGCGATCAATTAAAAATGTATAATTACACAAAAGAATGAAAAACGAAGTGTTTTTATCTACAGCATAATATAAATATTATTCATTTATGTAATTATGTATAAGATATTTTTTCATGCTGAACACAAAAGAAGATATTTTGATGAATTGATGAAGAACCAAACACTTATTTGTCCATGCTGACTCCCATAGTATGGAAAAAATACTATAGAAGTCAGTAGGGACCATCAACCGTTTTATAACCAGCATTCTTCAAAGTAAGTTCTTTTATGTTCAACATAAGAAGGAATCTCATACAGGTTTGGAACGACATGAGGGGGAGTAAATGATGACAATATTTTCATTTTCGGGAGAGCTAATGCTGGCACACTTAACCGTAAAGTGTCACCTAGGATTCGAACAATCAGACATTTAGCCAGACACAGACATTTTGCCCCGGTACCACGCGTTTAGTCTGTGTTTAGTCACCCCACTGTGGTATGTGTTTATAAAAGCAGATGGATTTTTACCACGCAGCAAAATCTCTTCCAACTTGTAGGGAGTTTCACAAGTCCATGAATTATTAACCACCACCTGCAGCAAATGCTGTTCTTTTGTCCAACTGTCCGAGAGTCACAAGTACTGCTCTTCAGGCTTTATTTATGCCCATAATGAAGTTGTATGCAGCGCAGGGCTATTCTCTGAAAGCGTCATATCCCACTGGACAAACACGACAACAGTTGTTATCCCCAATTGAGTCCTTGGCCAGTGAAGCATATGCCTGACAGTTTGTAGGAGCTGTGAGCATGATCTACAGGCCAGACGGATGATTTACTATTCAGCAGACTTGAGAACAGATTCTGTATGTGATCTATAAACATTTTCACTCACAATTGTCATATAATCAACAAAGACATTTTTCTTTCATTTAAATACTTAAAGTGTCTCTTGCTTGTAGTATCTGCTACATGACTGGGGCTCTGTAATATTTCAGTTAGAGTATTAAAAATGGAAAGGTTTGGGTAAAAAAAAATGAGTAAATGAGTAAAATGGTAAATGTTGTCTCAAACTGCCAGAAACCTTCCGGCTTGCCTGGCAGGCGTGCTTCGTTTTACATTAGAATTTCATTTCAGGAAATCAGAACAAAATAACAGTGGTGTCTCCAAAATTACAGAAGAGAAAAGAGATGCTCTAGCATATGTCACACTCAGTCATTCACATTCTGCTTGGGAAAAAAGCAAAACAACAACATGCGATCCATCAGAAATGCATTCAGCACTTCATCATGCAGACAAACTGCTCAGGGACAAAACCAGTGAAATAGAGCTGCAGAAATCATCAGAATCATGACAGGCTGCCATTAGCCGAGACGACTCTGTCTGTTCTGTCATTATGAGTCAGGTTTGCCGCCAGCCACCTTTTGTTCCCAGGCCGCCCAGCTCTGCTGCATCAAAGGACGATGAATGACCTCATTACACGCAGACTGCAATATCAGTATCACCAAACAAAGGTTGCCTCCAACATCCCGGCTTCTTACATCACCGGTAATTTATGGATGATACAGGTAAGTGGGGCTTCTGGTTGGTTTGATTTTAAAAAGCGAATGTAGGACAGGATTTGGAAATGTTGATCCAGAGGCCAAAATTTACATTTCAATGAAAAGAAGTGTTGCTAGATATCATAGTTTTCTTCTGGCCTAGATCCAACTGCCCCCCAAAGCAGCCCTCGGTAGATCTCCCAGTCTCTTGAAGGGCCTAGAAGTCTACATTAAGGACAGCTAAATGTTGCGGAACATTAATATTTTTAACCGCACATACACTGTGGGTTTGAGAAACATGTCAGGGGAAAACAAGACTAGACTAACATAAAAGCAATGCGGGTCACCTTAGGCAAAACTTAGTCATTTTCTCCTGAACAGATTTTAAACTCACTAATAGAATAAAATAAAGGCATGTTGATATAACTAGAGAGAAATGCCCATGGCAGAGAACAATGGAAACAGTTTTAAAGTTGGTCAATTGGTATGCTTAAGACTGAGATGGTTTGTTACTTTGTGCGAGACCCAAGGGGCATATGAAAACTGGAGCTCCGCTGTCACAGATGTTGTGTGTTTAGGGCGCTATTAAACCTTCAGGGGAGTAGATTTGCATAGTTGGAAAGATAAATAATAACGTATAGCCTATTACCTGTTCTTTTTGGGGGAGACTGTAAATGTTACATATACAATAGCATTTGGCTTTTGTAAATATTTATTACGCAGCTCTCCACAAAACTAGCATTTAGCAGTCAGATAATGTTCATTATTAGTGGCAACGCTGTATTATATCACTCATTTTGGTAACTAACCGGCACTACTTTCATGTCTCTCATATCACATCACAGACTTGCGCTCTCATTTCTCATATTTTGTATATTGTATCCCAGTTATCGACTATAGCGAAAATGACCTTGGAGAACTTCAGTTATAATATTACTCCAAGTGTTCATCTTGTTGCTAGGCCAATTGTTTTCTACACTGTAGCTGTGTATTTTTTTCTGAGAGGAAGATAATGAGGCAAAATTTTAGGATCAATATTTCATTTCCACTTATTTTGGTGAGCAGCCATGTAACAAGCAGGACAATGTACAGTTAGCAGGTCATTACTGCAAAATAAATCTCTTCAGGCTGATACAAGACCCTTGTGCTCCACACTGGGGTCCTGACTGCTCTGTCACAGTTTCTTTTGTACAACAATACTCGACGGCACATACTCTATACAGCAGAAACATCTGCATTGTTGCTTTTCTATTGGTTTATGATTAAGGTTTAAGGTCAGATCCAGTTCTCGGCACCTCATTTAGCCGTACAGAGTCACACAATTTACAACTAATGATCTCCATGACACTTTAAGTACTGAATCAAATTCAGCTACTAAATTTAATTTCTTCCTTTTATTGACTGAGTTACAATAAAATTAACCTCAATAGAAAGGACCCATGACAAGGTATATAGCCTTTTACTGACAAAGTAGTCATGATTAACTGGCAACGTGCAACTTAGTGTGACCCACACAAGACCGCAAATATACAAAGGCCTAAATGTTGGAAGTCTCTCTTCACTGTGAGAGAACACAGCAAGCCGTCAAAGCTCAATGCAAACCTCAGGAGGAAAGGACTAATATGTGTCAAGCAGCAGCAGCCACTCACCCATGCCCTCCTCCAGAAGTAAACAGCATGATGCCAAATAGCATGGCAAGCTGGAAGACAGCACTGAGTGAGTCAAAACAAATGAGGTGTTTCACTCCAAGAGACCATGGGAGGATGAAGATAAGCCTAGGCAATTCAAATATAGCCATCTGGAAAGCGTTTCTTGTCATTCGAGTATTTTGGCTGTAATAAATTACTCATTAGTGCTTTAATCCGTCACCTTGTTTCACTGAATGCAAATTGATGGTTTATTTTCAGGAGTCATCAAACTCTGCAGTGTGAAGAGTCCAACTTGTTAAAAATCTTCCCAACAAAAGGAAGGTGAAGTCCCAACTAATAACAGCTGTGCTTATTACATGCAATATCATGTAAGGTACTTCATCTTACTACTGCTAGCTCAGTGAGGCTGTTTAGCTTTACCATTACAAGGCACAAGCCCTCTAATAAATTTGTGTGCCTATATTTTGATACTCTTCATCTGATGCTGTTGGTTATAAATTGTCATTGATTGCAGTGAGAGTCATACACAAGCTGCGTGTGCAATGAAGAGCTGCTTCATCAATTTACAACCAATAGAGGACATTAGCGAGTTTTGTTTCCTGGATTGTGGTCCACCTTAATCTGGATTTTTTTTTTTTATCTTGTTACCATTTCGGTGCGAGAAACCTCCGCAAATGATTCAGAGCATGAGTAAACTGCCTGAATGCATCAGCTTGAAAAGTGAACAATTTTAGACCTTTTAGCAAACCTGTTTGACCAATTAGTGTTGTCATAGTAGCAAAATTTCTGGAGACAATTCATATAAAAAGCACCAATCTCAGTTTAATATCATAGTAGAGACTATACTTTTAGCAATATCAGCATTTGGAAATTATATATAAATATATACAGTACTTACTTAAGCACAATTCATAAGTAAATCATTTGCACGTTAGCATATAGCTATAAAAAAAAAAACAGTAATACAATTTAAAAACTAAACACATTACAAGTAATAGAACAATAGACGTTTTCCTGGGTTCATGGTTTGACTTCCATTTGAATGCATTTGTCAATCCAAACACTGCACTTTCAGAAAATATCCACTGGATGCAAACTGTATTTGCTCTTCTATGTTTTAATGAGAGACAAAATTTTCATTTTGGGATGCAGTAACCCTATTAGGAAAATGACTCTTGGGTCAGTAAATGGTAATCTCTTCATCAAGTATTTATCAGTACTTTTTACTGGAGAACTTTACATGAGCTCTTGCCCCAGTAAAAGGCTCAAGCGACACCCCTGTCAAAAATTCAACCTATGAAGCAACAACATCGAGAAATCATTAGTGTTTCTGAGGAAATTTTTCCATTCCCTGTGTCAGTCCTGTCTCTGACATATCAGCACTGCACAACATGATTGTTCGCCAGGAGATTCAGCTTATTGAGGCATCTCGATGGATATGTCCATCCTCAGATCTGACTGCCTCAGCAAAGGCAGAGGAACAATAAAGGAAAACACAATCTCATTCAGAGCTGTCTGACAGCGCCGGGCACCATTATACATCACACTTAGAATGTGCACATTTACAGGAAGAGCCTGAAGAGGGGGAAATGGGGAGTCGGGCCTGATGCACAGGGCCATTTGTCAAATCCCTGTGATGCTGGCAGAAATCTGATTACCCGAGATAATAATGGAGGTATCATGCTTGGACCCAAGTGCACAGAACAGAAAAAAGGTCTCGGACTGTAAGTTGCTAAATGTGTGTTGTGGATGACGCTTGCCGAGAGGCATCGCTGCTCAGCTGGACTTCTGTTCTCGCACCTTGCCGAGCCACGAAACAGGTCTTGTATCTGTTGTCAGAGGTCTCTAGTCTGAAGAATAGACACAGCACAGGGGACCTGAGGGGAGTCTGATTTGCCAAGTGGACACGGAATGGGGACAAGCAGCGGAAAATCACCACAGGAACTCTCTGCTTGAAAGGAGAATGAGACACAGGATGTGTCATTGAAAGGACAGAATAAATTGAAATCTCCTCTGAAATCTCCCACCTCTGAACATTTTGCAATCGTGCGAGTAAAAAACTGTTTTGAGGATGCCTTTGCTGGGGTTTTTAATGAAAAGCTGATTTTGATCTTAGAAGGGTCCTCCTTGTTAATTGCAGACTTAAACGATAACTTTTCCTTTTCCACATGCCTCACTGATACAAGTGGTTGTCTCTCTTTTAAAGGATTATGCCCTCACGATAAAATCAGATTTTTTTCTTTGTGCAATTTACAGATCTCGAGAAATTGTTAATGGAGCTTCAAAAGACTTCAAAATGGAGATCAAGATGTGACAGCCATATGTATGGGTCATCACCACAGCTGAGGGCTCATTTGACCTCCGCTATGTTAAATGGATATTAAGCAGAATGACTACTTGAATTTGCATTAATCTGTCGTTTCTGATCATCATGCAATTTCTGATGCCCCCACGGGCATATGTCACGCTGAGGGTAAAGTCGCAATGAGACAGAGAAACGTATGAGCTGCTGAAATCACATTACCATATGTAGAATATTGCCTACATATTGCAGCATTGCAAAAGCAATCCGAGTAAACGGTTTAGAAATACTTCAAAGCTGTTTTCTTCACATCGTGCTACAATATTTAGTCAATACATAAAAGGAAGAGGTCACAATGGCAAAAATTACAGAGAACCAGAGTTACTGGACTGTTGCAAAGCATCTGTTGTGTGCCATACATAATTTATTCACCATTCAGTAAATCTACTCTGTCATCTTTATTTTCATGCAATCTTTCACTTATGTATTCACTTTACGCCTGCAGCCTTTCAAATTGCCTTACTTTAACATAATGTTCACATGTAACACCTGCAACCTCTGCCTAAACTGTTTAACAAAATGTGTGTTGCTGTTATATTTCACCTATTTTGATACAGTCACACAAGAGAGGATTTTCAAGGCTTATAATACTTCATTTTTATGGAGTATCATGCCCAATTTAAGATCTATCACAAGGAGTCATCATGAAGGGCAATAAAGTAATTGACATGGGGGATTCTTTGCTATAGATGTCTGTGGGTTATGTTCCTATTTTAATGAATTTTTTCAAGAAAGAGCAAAGAGTACAGACACAGAACTCTGACAATATACAGGAAAAAAACAGAAATGCATAACAATAGAACACATTTCATGGAGAATCATGCACAATTTAAGATCTATCAATGCATTATGTTTGCTGCTCACAAAAAAAGGCACTAAAGTCAAGATTATTTGTTATTAGATATGCTGCCTGTACACTAACAACGATAAAAAATAGCTTTCAATTTATTTGGAACATCTGAGGTATATAACCTGCACACCTTTAAACCTAGCAGTTTTACATAGTGGCCAGTCAGTTAAGAAATGATTGAAATATTTGCAATGTGTGCAATACCAATTAGAAAACCCTTTAAAGAACGTTCTTAAATTAGTCGCTTTTATCTATAACTACCCTGTTATGGGAATCAGGTCAATATTGTTCCTGGACAAATAGTCAATTGATTGTGCTTTACCGCCTGACAGCATCCAATAAGCATGATTCCATAACACTTTCAAGTCCACAACAGGGCCTTTGCCAGTTTATTCAAGTAGCCTATCTCAGGTAATCAGATATCTTGAGATGAGCCAGCATCCATCCCTCACACTGCTTGGCTTAACGTAATCAAGGCAGCTTGTTTCACTCAACCACAGAAAGCTGTGCAGCACCTCTGCTTTACATTTTTTATGTGCTATATGCACCTCATCATCGCATCTACTCAATACGGCTAACATCTTTTCAACAAGCAAAGACCAGAGGGAAGCATAGTTAATTCAGATGGTCAGAGGCAGGCTGAAATAAACATTATATACATTCATTAAAAAAATTTTTGGCTTTTTGTTTCCAGGAGGCAGTGAGTATTGTGGCTCGCTAATTACCTCTGAATATACAAGGTCAATGGCCCTCTATAGACCATAGAATCACTTCATTACCAACTACTAGAATAGTGGATCGGGACTTGTCCCAAAAAAAATCTGTGCCAGTCTCACCTAGAAGACCCTCAGTGAAATGACCTCTCAGAATTAACATCTCATTAGGTAAACCATCTTGTGTCCCCTCAAAAACAGAGTAGAATTAATGTGTGGGAATAATTACAGGTTTTTTAGTCTTTTGGTAAATTATTCACATTTGTTATTGATTATTAATATTTTGGGCATACCATGGAAATTTGGGACAATGTGAGGCTGATGTAATAGCAAAATTGCTATGCTTGGAGGCAGTAATGGAAAAAACTGACAGTTTCCATATAAGCGCACTGTGTCTAGAAGATCCTCTCAAAAGTGAAATCAACCAGCAACTCTTTTTGGTTGAAAACGTTCCTAGGGCAAGATCAAACCCAACTCAACGAAGTGTTCTACTGACCTCCCATCTGATGCTTTCCATAATGGCCATAATACCATCCCTCCATCTGCCAGTCTTCTAAATGTGCCTGTGATCCTTTTTTAAAATTTGAAATCACAATAGATGCATTCATAATGTCTTGAAACATGTTTTAATAGTAACAGCTTCTTGAGGGTGCAAATGTCACTTCTGGAGCAGAATGTTTCTCTCACAGTCAGCAACTGTTGTCTTTGGTGCTCTGGAACAGCACCAACACTCACATGCCAACAACTGTTCCTGCACCAGACTGGCCACTATAACTGGCTTCACTCGCTTGCCCTAGAAACTTCCACAGAGCCATATTGCACTCACTGCTGAAACCTCTCAGCTCAACACTAATTAAAAATAATATTAATGAAAAATGAATAAAAAATGGTACACCTGTTATTTTTTGAGGAGGAAGGATTTGTGATTAGAGACCCTCTGTGAACCAAATGGTAAAGATGACGCGATGAAGTGGGATCATTTTAGTGGGATCATTTTCAAACAGAGCCCAAATGTTTACGCAAAGAAAGAATACAAAACTATTATTCTCTCTGCAGTGTTGTTGCCGGTGCCATGTTCTGGAGACAATGTGTTTTGCTGTGAAAGTGAGACTATTTTGATAGTCTTTGTTTTTCTCTGAACGGCACTGGGGCAACAACACTTAAAGTCACTATGAAATCAAAATTGACCTTTATCGTTTATGGAATATTGCAGCATCCATGCAAATAATTGTTTGTCTTTAAATAAAAACATTTCCCCTCTCCCCGGTAATGTCGTCTTTAGTCTGATGCAACCTGTCAGTCACAGAAACTCAACAATCCAATCAGTTCCAGAAGGACAAAATGTTGTGTTCTATATTTTCACTCATTCATAAAAGACAGTCGCAATTTCCACTTTGTGCCCATTTTATGTTTTCTGAATATACGCTAAACTATTGTGAAAATACATCCTAACTTTCAGTTTGGCACAATATTATCATTTGGTTCTATCAATCTAAGACTTCAAGCCAGACAAGAAATAAAAAAAGAAACACATATCAAATGCAGGTGCCAACACTTGGTGCACAGCTTCAAAATAATGTGACAGTGAGCCTACTACTAAGTAAATAAAAATATAAAAAGTACATTCACATAACCCACTAGATACACCATGCATAATATATGAGTGTCTGGTGCAATAGTGGAAATATTTTTTAAAGGAAAGTTGACTCACTCCAAAGTAGCTTTTATATTATTATATTATATATTTTTAGTATATATATATATATACAGTATATAATTTTTAATTTTTTTATTTGTTTTTTTAACATTCATGTAAATAATAATTATTTATTATTTAAGTATTTGCAGTTTAAGCTGGATCTGATCCTCTTAGAAAAAGACTAAGCAACCAGCCAAAGATAGTTTGGCTTTTTATATTTATTCCTTTTTCATCTAATTGAAATTGTACCTCCAAAAAGCTCACAAATCCAACCAATTGCAGAGATACATAGAACACACACTACACACTATGAAATAAAATAAAATAAATATTTTATTTTCATCGTAAGTGCAAATATTACTTAAAAATATTACTCCAAAAAAGACAAGGAAAAAAAAGACTGTATAAGACTGTGACATCTCAGTTATCCTGATTCAGCATTTTGTCTGTGCCACATCAGAGAATCTCATCTACACCGCAGTAAATGTTACAGTACTGTATCTATAGCAGTGGTGGAAAGTAGCCCCTCTAGGCCTTATAAACTTCAGCAAGACTCCAATGTAACAGTCTTCTGAACAACCTCTATTACTTGCAAAATGATTTCCTGCTCATTCAGATTTCTGTCATATACCTTGCAATCTTACACAGAAAAGGACACGGTCAACTAGCACAAATCTCATCAGAGACAAAATGTTCTCATTGCCTTTCCTACTGCTTACCCGCCTCCTCTCCCTTGAGCATATTTTCCATTGTTTGTGTAATTCCAAGAACTCACCTGTGACACTAGTTTTTGAGATCCCGACTGGTGTGTGAAAAACGGAGCTTTTCTGGCATTCCCGTGGCGAGAACTGTGATGGCGTGATGATTAATGCATGCTAGAGCTCTCTACAATAGCACATGGCGTAACACGCTGAATGTGTAATTAGAATTGTAATGAAAAAAACATTGCCGTTTGACTTAATCAGGAATCATGTTTATAGTTTTGAGAAATTAGTCTTGGTGTTAGAAAATAAAATTATGGTTTGTTTGGCTAACAGAATGAGTTTAGAGAGTGTGTCTGCCGGAGCTGATTGTGAGCAAGTATAAATTTGGATCCACTGCACCACTGGAAAATGCCCCTTTGTGCAAATCATTATTGTTGATTCAATAACATGCAAGGGAGCTAATTTTATTTACTATGTCCTTAAAGAGAGAGATTAACAACAGAAATTACTCTGTCTCCCTCTGCTGTTGTGGGCCCCTCCATACAGCACTGTTCATCACAACTTCAACAGAATCACAAGTGTTCTCTCATCTCAAAATAATGTTTTCTGTAAAGTAAAAGAAGAGAGTATTGCCCATTTATTTTATTATTTTTTTTTTTATTATTTTGATTTTGTTTTTTGTTAAACAAAGTACGAATATTGAATTGGAATTCAAAGAAAAGTTTGTTTTATGTTTTAATGAGAATGCTGTTGATTTCAAAATTTGGTACATTGTTAAGTTACTCATTATATATACGAAAAACTTTTTATTCACAAACGTAAATGGGCCCCGAAAAAGCTAACTTTTGCTCATTTTAAAATAGAAATAGGTCACTGCCTGTATACGTTAAAAAAATAAAAATAAAAGCGAAAAGGCAAAAGGAACTGTACATTATTTTAAAGCTTTTTGAAGGGCAAAACTATTTTAAGAAAAGAATTCTGGTCTATAACTTTTGAATTTTGTGCAGCAAATACCACAATAAATATTAGTTACGCCAACGGGGTCATTGTTTTCACAGATTTTAATGAAACCGCAGAATATAGTCTGAAATCTGCCATCTTTGTTCATGAATGTTCATGGGCTAATAGTTCTGCTGCCAGGTTGTTTTGAATCAATCACCTTCAGCCATAAATGTCAGGTGAATAATTACATTAGAGCCATATGAAGCCATGATGGGACCGCAAGAATGTGCACAGTCCCAAAACCTACAAAAGCAACTATTCTGAGAACCGAAAAAGTACAGTAAACATCTTCAATAAAATAATCAAATAATTGTTTGTTTGTTGTTTTTTAGATGTTGAAGAACACACTGGTCCTTTTGAATGGCCATCGGTGTTAAAAATGCTTCTGGGTCCAGATGGTATAGTTGTATTATCCACGAACCTGAGCTAAGAAAGTCATGCTAAGCAGGCAAATCTTTGACCCGTTGGTTTAATTCAGCAAGTTATATCCAATTTTTCATCTTAGAAATAGAAATGTTTGTTTTGCATTATTATGGCCTAGTTTATATAAAAATATCTTCACATTTAGCAGGCAGATCAAATGATGACTCAAAAAATACATTTACGTTGGTTCTGGCTCATTCATCATACTGAAAATGGAAAGTTAAGTCAAGCGGACTGTATTGTTGGATACAGTGCTCCAGGCATGCAGACAAACGAATGTACATATATGCTACAAAAACCACTTGCCTAATATCAAGAAGGTCCATGGCCTTTACAATACCTTTAAACATGTCCTGTGTTGTCTGACACCAAGACAGCAGATCGTTTAAATCCTGCATGTTGGAAGACCTCAATGTATTGGATATGTTGGTCCAGCACATCCCATAGTTGTTCAATTCGATTGCGATCTCGGAAATGTTTAAAGGCCAAGGCAACACCTTGACTCGTTTGTCATATTCCTTAAACCATTCCTGAGCAATTGTGCAATGTCGCAGAGTGCAGTATCTGGTTAAAGCACTGCCATCCAGGAACACCATGAATTGGTTTTTATGGTCTGAAGCAATCTTTATGTAGTTGGTACATATCAAAGAAACATCCACATGAATGTCAGGACCAAAGGACCTGTCCCAGCAGAACACTGTCTCTACAATTCTTCCCAAAGTGAATCCTGCTGCCATCACTTCCACAAGTAAACAACGCACATGGACCCAGACATCCAGCAGATCTAAAGGAAAATGTGATTCATCAGACCAGACAACCTCCTTTCATTGCTCTGTGGCCCAGTTCTGACACATTTAGATGCTTTCAGCAGTGGAAAGATGTCTGAATGGGTACTCTAATCAGTCTATGGCTTTACCCGGCCATCACTGCACTGCATTGCTGTTCTAACACCTTTCTATCATGGCCGGCATTACGTTTGTCAGAAATCTGAGCTATATTAGCTCTTCTGTGGGATTGGAATGGGTTCAAGTGCACATGGTTCCCAGGAATATGCATGATCAGTATTGTTTTCCCAATCAAAACATGTATATTGATTTTTTTTTTGGTATTTTGTTTACAAAAATAATCCAGAAAATGATATGATACAACTCATTTATGCCATTTATTATGATACTGTTTTGCTTTTGGATTTATATTTTGAAATTAGAAAAATCACTTTTTGTCAAAGTTTAGAACTGTTTTCAAAAACTCATTGCATCTACATGAATCACACAAATGACCCATTTTGAATTCAAAACAGCATTTGATGAGATGTGATGTGAGTTTGCACCCTTTTATTCATTTATTATCAACAAATAATCTTTGTTTTTTTAAAATTGTTTCATTAAAGAAGATTTTCACAGAATGGTTTTAGTGAAATGGTCCTGTGCGGCAGTCACTTGCACTGCATATACTGCGTAGCCCATTTTTGCACCCTTACCATGTACATCGATGAGCCTTGGGCACCCAGGACCCTGGCGTTGGTTCACTGATTGTCCTTCCTTGCATCACGTAAGGAATCACAGTACCTTCTGTGTTTATGTTTAATCTGGTTTAAGTTCTATCCAAAGCACATCTGTAACACCTCACAATTCTTACTGTTTCGGAGATGCTCTGACCCAGTCATCTAGCCATCACTATGTGTCCCTCGTCAGCATCACTTGCCCATTTTGTCTGCTTCAAACATGCCCTGGTTTAAAAGGGCTAAACCACTTTGTTTGTTTGTTATGCAGTTCTGCTAGAAGCTTAAAATCGTATTAAAATTTTTGCAATGAATACTGAGAAACTGATATCTTTCATTCACTTTACCATATTAGTTGTGTGACTGCTTTCCTGCTTTGAGTTGTAGACAATATTCATCCTCGGTCTGTTAAGGACCATTTCATTGGTTATACATAGTGAATGAATATGTCCAGTTTTCTGAACGAGTCTGAAGGATCCTTCGTTTCATTCGGAAGGGCTCATCCCCATGCCCTAATTCCTTCAAAGGGTGAGTGAGAGCTTTAAAGGATTGAAGGGTGTAGGGGACCGAACAACTGTTTCTTGAAGTGCGTTTCTGCATAATCATCCCATGACCATATGGAGATGCCATCAACGTGGAAAGAATCCGTGCAAAGAATCATTGGGGCCGAAGTGTCCATCAGTTGTACTCTTCAAAGTCCTTCCGAAGGGCCCATTGAATCGGACAGTTTTGAGCACGTCGATTTGGAACGACCCTTCATTATGGCGAACATGATTGTTTTCCCTCCGAAGTGCTCTTTGGAGGATGATATAACCTGCTTTTGAACGCACCGAGAGACAGAACAGAAGTAATGTGTCATTCCTTCTGTTACACGTGAAAATTCTTGTTCATTGTTTTAACTCTTTTTTTTTTTCGCTGTTTAAATTTGTTAGAATTGATAGTTTTCACGTGACATCACACCCTTATAGGAGGGCCCACCTGGTGGGAAAAACAATGCTTTACTCCACTGACCGGCAGTTATTTTTACGCTGATTGCGTCAAGGAATAATGTGGTAAAACACAGATATTAAAATGCGAAATTAAGTAAGCACCTTATTGATAATGTATATTTTATACAGACAAAAAGATGAACTCACGAAATAAAGGCAATGTTCCAAGTTTCACATTAAAGTCCACAACAAATCAAAACTCCAATAAAATTATGTCACAATAAGGAAGTATATTCAGTCACAAACTACTGGTTCACACAGACTTTAAACGGTTTCCCATAGAAAACCATTAGAAGGAGAACACTGAACTGTTTGAGTTCATATTTCTGCATCACTCATGTAAACTATGCATTATTAATATGGTGAATACCGAATTTGATCTTTTATTATCACCGTTTTAAATATATTATGACACTTTAATTGTTTCTGCAACCTTTTTGATTGAAATATTGCCGCAGAGCCTTAATATGGATTGTAAATGGCCACTTCAGTTTTTTTCACATACCTTTGCTTTATTGTTTTGAGAGGTGACCTAAATATTTATGGCTGTGAAACAGATGGGAAAATTGACACACTTGTCTCGTAGTTCTATAGATGTTTTGCCATCCAGGTCTTAGAACCGGTCACGTGACTGAAAACTACGAATAAGACACTTATTTCCTAAAAGTGAATGATTCAATGACTCCACCGTGAATACACAGAAGACTCGCTGCGGCGGCACTCCCATATTTTAACATGCAATTGTTTGTAGACAGAAGATGCTTTCCACACGAAGAGCTATTTAACAGGTCGTCCATCTGCGTTGTTAAGTTTTTCATATCACTGAATGCATTTCTTGCATACTACATGTCAGTGTTTGGAAAGTTACTCTGGAAAATTGTTTGCAGATTACAAGTTACTCTATAATATTACTTTAAAGGGACCCTATTTAAAATGCAATAAGTAGTGTAACTGATTACATTCGATTACTTTTGATAACACTTCTAAATCCCTAATGTTTTCAACTGTTAAACATTTTGAAACCATTAAACAAGGTAGATAACCTTAAAGTAGTAGTCAGCACTCAACGGTACTACTGTCAGACTTTCAAAATCCTCCATCGCTTGAATTAAGATTAATTAAATTTAGAAGCACAGCCTTTGTAATAGTTAACATTAATATCTAACTGCCACTTAATTACACTTTTTCAGTAACTAAAATAGATTACAATTACATTGATTGTGTAATTAAATTATGTAATTTATTTACTTGCAACTAGTTACTCCACAACACTGCTACATAGCAGGGAAGAATGTAATTGCAAAGAACCATTACCAACTGTAACCTGCAAAACAAACAAACAAACAAACAAACAAAATCACTAAACGCAACAGCGATCGGTATGAATCTTTAGTGAACGGATTCAAAAGAGTCGACTCCTTAAGCCGAAAAAATCCCCACTACTATTCCTTTTGTCAGAGGAGGCGGGAGGGTAAATCCTGCAGAAACCTGATATATTCGAATTTCTCCAGCGCTCCGCCAATCGCTGTCCTCGGTTGGAGTTTGTTGGTACGACCTCCTCCAAGAACACGCCCCCGATAGAGAGGATCCTCCTGCTGAGGTTGTTTTCCCATGTTAGCCAATTAGCAACCTAGCATGCAATTTGAGGTCTGGCGCCTTGACTGAATGGTGCTTACGTGTATTTTAATTTGCCGTTCAAATCCTAACCTTACACGGTTCAACGTTTGAGAGCGCTGTTACCAGGCTCCATAGGTTTTGATTTCTCGGCGGAGCAGAAAGAAGTGATCCGGAGTGTCTGTTGCGGGGTGAGTTGGCTCTTGCGTGCTAGCGGATCCTCGCTAGCTGTCGTCGTCGCAGTGCTTCATTCAGGCTAAAAGTAGCTAACTCTCACAGTTAATGACGCCTAAACAGCTATCCTCTCCAAATGGCCGGTAAATCGCCCGGGTGAAGAGAAATTCAAACGCAGCGGCGTTAAATCATGATTTTTTTGAAGTGATGCACGTCAAGCTAGCGGTTATATAAGAGTATTTGTCGAGGCGCTAGCTAGCCGCACTTAGCCTGAATGGCTACACAAGGTTTTTAAGCTCTGCTGTGTTGATCAAGCTGCTCATCCTGAAGGTCTAGCAATCATTCTCTTCCTTTAACCTGTCAGCGATCAGTGCGAGCTCTTTGGCGTCTTCTGAACAGTGCTGCTTTGATCACCGAGCAGTTGTGTGTTTACCGGTAGAAACCATTCAGCAGGACTTCCTGATTTGTAGCTAGAAACACTTGGCAACACCGAGTGCTAGCCAAACTGCCTTATCGCACGGTCTCGTTATTCGGTTGACCATTGGATGCTATATTCGCAATTTTTTTATCGAATAGGGAAGCGGTAGTGATCGGATCGTGTTTTTGTTTTGTTGTGATCAGTTTGCGTTTGTCTGAACTCTGCATCGGACAGAGGCGGTTACTGCCCGCCGCCTCTTTTTACGCCTCGTAGAGGTTCGGGAAGCTTTTATTTAACACGCAGAACATGCATATTTAAAAGCACAATACGTGCATCCGATAGAGTTTTGCTGTGCATTCGAGTGTGTTGTGAAGTGTGTAGGTCATAGTCTCAGGCCTGACACACACACACGCACGCACGCGCGCGCGCGCCCGCACTCAGCCAGACGACGCGAAGCCGTCCGGTTGAATAAAACAGGCTTTAGCCATTCAAATAAAAGCGAGACGGCGCAAGCCCCAGCGTGTTTCCCTCACAGCGAAGCGTATGCTCACCACTCTCCGCCTACACAGGTTTATGAAAAACTAACATTGTTTAAAGTTTTGTCGCAGTCTCGTGTGAGTAATGGCAGCGCTCATAACATCGCGGTATCTGTTAGCAGATCTGCGGTAGTCGAGGGGGGATATAATGGACGGTTTAAAACAAGAGTCGATCAGACATCGAGTGAGCGTCATTAGTTGGCGGTCGAGTGCGTCTGACAGGTGTCACTATAACTTTACACGAAGCCATAAAGTGGAGCTGCTCTCGGCGGGGTGCTGACACGTTGCGTTTTCACGACAACGTGAGGTTTAAACGCTTTCGGGGTTGTTATGCATCAATAAACGGTACTACGTTTCTTTAGCCAAACCGGTTATAAACTGATTTGTAGACAACAAATGACAAACTTCGGACAAGCCTGTAGTAGTATAAAAACGATTTAAACCTTAAGTCATAAAAAAAGTATCAATTATATATGCATTCGTTGTTTGCCCATGTAGAAATGTAGAAACTTGTGTAGTGAACAAATTAAACCTATCCTGTGTTTTAAGAGACTGCATAGTAACACACTAGGCCTTTCTCAACCAAACTTGCCACCTGACACTTTGTCTGATTTCACTATCAGGTCCAATTAACACAAATTACTATTATTATAATTTTTATTAGTTTTGTCTATTTATGTGACTCATACGATTCTAAAATAATTAGTTTACTGTTTATAAAATAATTCAACAATTTTTAAAATTGTCATGTATTAAGGTGAAAGACTATATGATTGGTCTTATAATTTTTGCTATTATTTGTATTACATTTATTTTATTTTTTTTATATATTTTCTTGATAATTTATCATTTACAAAACTTTTTTTACTCGCCCTCATGTTGTCCCACATTTTTAAGATCATAAGAAACATGCCATTCGGTCAAGTGCGTCCAACTTTTTTTTTTTTTGTCCGGGAACTTTCATATGCATATTTGTTTGTTTGTAGATCCCACCGCAGTGAGGAGCATGAGTACATAATGAAGCGGCGCTTGGAGGATCAGGACACAGTGATCGGCTCTCAGCGGCGGCTCCCCGGGGGTGTGGACAGCTTTCAGCACCGCGTCCTCAACTCTGCCTCCTCCCTCTACGAGACTGCACCAGACAACATGCAGCCATCGTCCAGCATGCAGTACTCCGTCTCACAGACCTATCAGGTACAAAATCATCAACCGTTTGGCATTATTTTGGTATGTCTGTATATTTCGTATTAAAATAAACAAAAACATAAAATAATAAAAATATGTATGTGTGTACACACAGTATTGAACAAAATGGTAAGATTTAAGAGGTTTAAGTTGTTTTTGTTGAATTGGTCATTACAATACTATAATAAAACGAATCTGCTGAAGGAATCTGCTGGAACATTGAAAATGGTGGACTGGCCCCTCAAAGACTGAACATCAACCCCAGCGTGTGAATTTGTGTCGAGTTGGAAAATAAACTGGACAGAACTATTGTAAATCCAAAGGAAAGCGTTTGGCTTGAGTTGCAGAAGGCATGGGATCACGTTAGTGTTGAAGTTCACAGGAAGCGTATTGACATTATGCTAGAGATAAGTGCTGTTGACATACCAAATGTTTGGTAAAAGTGGATAAAAACGGTATGACTCTCTTTACTCACTGATATTTGTTGTGCTCGGATCAACCATCTTCGTGATTCATTAAAATTATGAAATGAAAAAAAAAGTCAAAATGTCAATATTTTCTGATCTGTTGGGTGTTCTAACAGTTTTGGCCAACACTGTATATGTGCGTGTGTTTTGAGCTACACTCTGCTTTTTAAAGATTTAACTGGAAAGAAATTGTGATTTGTGAGTGCAACTTCTTTAAAGAAAGCATTTATCCAGTAATTACGAATGATTGGAAAATGAAATTGCAACCTTGCTTTGAGTGAGTGTGTTCCTTTGGCCCAAAAGTTGATAAATGAAATACAACGCGCACATATTTGCTTACTTACAGCACAATGTGTTGAAATTTGTAAAAATGGGAATTCATCCCGTAGTGTTGAAAAGGGAAATGACGTTTCACTTGATGTTAGCAGGCCTGATAATTAACCATTTCTCCCTCTGCTCGACCAGTTGTCGATGACCCAGAGTTCTGGTGGACATGGACATACCAGCAGTTCAGCTGTGCACAGTGGGCCTCATCACCATGGGCCAGCTGTCCAGCCTGTGGGCCAGGGTCACTCTCATGCTTCCCCTGCTCCTGCCTCTGCCCCTACTCCAACACTGGGTCAGCAGCAGTTTCAAAGACTCAAGGTAAGAGATCTCTCTAGAAGAGCGTGAGAATCATCTGCATTCATTTAGATGGATTGCTGGAGAACTGATATGCATGTAATTACAGGTTGAAGATGCTCTTTCCTATTTGGATCAAGTTAAGCTTCAGTTTGGCAATCAGCCGCAGGTCTACAATGACTTCCTGGATATCATGAAGGAGTTCAAGTCTCAAAGGTCAGTTTTGAGTCTTGTTTTTGTAAGATTTGTTTTGTTCTCGGGGCTTGTTTTGCTTCTGTCCCTTCTAGTTCTGTCTAGCTCCATACCTCAAATGGGTTGGTCTAGTTTTGGTGAGCGCCCTTGGGACTTTATCCTCGGTCAGGGTAGCTGAGGGAGACACTTAACCTGTCTTTGTACGTGCTTGTGGCTGCCTTTGTGCTCCGGTTTCTCTTTCTTTGTCGGTGATGAGAGGAGAAAAAACGTTTGTGCCAGTAGGTCAAGCATTGAAGAGAATAAATCCTTATTTATTTTGTAAGAACAGTAATCAACAGTCATTAAGAACAGTATTATATTTTGTTAATATATTTTTTTGATTTTCTAATGAATTCCCTCCCTGTTTTACAATGTTTTGCATTTCCAGATGAAAGTACACATCCTTTGCAGGGCATTTCAAGGTGTTAATAAATAAATGTTAAATTAAATCTGCTTATTAAACTCAGTATTCATCTTTAGTGTGAGAACCAACAAAGCACAACGGTTTTTGACACCTCGATGAGAAGTGCTGCGCACTGAGAAGTTACTTTCAAGCAGATCTATCAGTATCAGTGGATTTTGTTCATAACATCTCATTGTGCTGCTGTAAATGTGAAGATGTCCTTAAGGTGGATACTTATGGTTAAATTTAAAAAAAAATTTTTTACTATAATTAAATGGAGCACATCAGCAGTTCACCTGCTAGTTGTGAGTTACCGTCATTATTGTTAGTTACTACAGCCTACAGTTTGCTAGCTAGCTGCCTTCATCATGTAAATGTGTATTATAAACTTGTATGGCTGTGTCAATCCAATTGAGCTACTAGAGGAAGTCAGGTTTTAGCTGTGTTGTGCAGTATGTCACTGAACATAGTGCAGAAAGTCACAGAATTTGTAAAAACTTGGATGAATTAATCAAAAGTAGTGTCTTGGTCAATACACTTAAATTAAATTGTAATATTAATTAGTATAAGTACATTTTAAGCTGCAAAAAGATTGCTTAAGTATTAAATCCTGTATGTTCTGTCTGTCTCTGAATAAATGGTGCAGACGAGCGGTTTTGTTTACTAAGAACATACTGAAGCAACCAAGATGCTCTGGGTGTTTTGAGCGACTGCCGTCTCAAAAAATTAATGAATACATGAGCAGCCTCATGTTTCACTTGATTAAAAGATAAATAAATGTGTAACGCCTTCATTTGAAAACCATAAAAAATACACAAAAGATAGGGCTATTGTAAAAAATCTAAATTATAAACTGAGTTTGCATTCAAGTAATTAATGCTTAAACGGATTTTGTTAACAAATGACAATAATAGGCCTCTAAAAATGATTTATTTTTACTTTCAATAAATTGATGTTAAATTGTTTCCTGAAGATATTTCTTATTAAATTAGATTTTTTTTTTTGATTTGGCGTGCTTTTTGTTTAATAAAATGTTATCTAACAATTAAAAGTGAGTTCAGGAAAAGGAAAAATTCCAAAACATTTAAACTTAAAAAAATTAATTCATTAAAAAAATGAAAATGATTTCATAGGGCCCTAAAGAATTTTATTGCAAGCACTGTTATGATCGTGTGTTCTTGGGCTCAAGGATACTGCAAATCCATAAATGTCCTTGTGTTGTCAGCATTGATACACCAGGTGTGATCAGCAGAGTCTCCCAGCTCTTCAAGGGTCATCCAGATCTCATCATGGGCTTCAACACCTTCCTGCCTCCTGGCTACAAGATTGAGGTTCAGACCAATGATCTGGTTAATGTGACCACTCCCGGGCAGATCCACCACATCACCCCGCATGGTATCTCTGTTCAAAACCTGCCCATAACACAGCCAGCGCAGCACCAGACCCAAACAGCAGCTCCCACCAGCACTGCAGCCTTGGTCATCCCTAGCCAGCCAACCCCTGCCAAGATCAGCAAGGTAAAACACGGTTGTTTTACCCTCTGCTCTCGTTTGAGTTGTGCATTGGCAGAGTTGTCTAAATTTCTATGATTTTCCACAGCCAATGCAGTCTCCTGCACTTACCCCAACCAGCCAGCCTAATCCGTCCATTCCCTCGTACGCCTCCCCCCGCTCGCCCTCGGTCCAGTCCCACACTCCCATCAGCAGCAGCAGCACTGCCGGTTCAACCCCGCTGCAGAACAACCAGCCTGTGGAGTTCAACCACGCTATCAACTACGTGAACAAAATCAAGAACCGCTTTCAGGGCCAGCCAGAGGTCTACAAATCCTTCTTGGAAATTCTGCACACATACCAGGTGAGAGCTGAGGCGCTGAGGACAATATCTGTATGTCAGAATGCTCTGTACCGCTGTGTAGTACAACCAACCTTTTTATTCACCCGAGTACGCTATCAAAAGTTTGGGCCAGTCAGACTAATATCGTTACTGTTTTGTTGTATTTTTGTTTAAAAAGATTGAATACATTTTACACACATCAAATTTCAAAACGGTAGTGCGTAGGGATGTACCAAAATGCAAATACTTGGTCAAAGCAAAATAAAACGCTTGTCCAAAGTCCGAATACCAAACATGGTTTTTCATGTTTCTCCACGTGTATTTAGCTAGTTTTTTTTGCCATTGTGTAAATTAAATAGCCAAATACGCTTTTTTTCTGTTTTGTCTTGCTTTTCAAAGAAATCTCTTGCACAGAAACTGTAAATGCACCCCACTGAAGAATGAACACACCTTATAATGCTAACTAAATAAACCGATTTAACTCCTTTTACTGATTCAACACGACTAATATGTCTTAATGATTTTACTATTATAAAGTATATAATAATGCAGTGTCTTTGTCACTGCTTAGAATGCTATTAAATATGTGGCGTGTCTTATTCTGTGTAATAATCTCACAGAGGAATTTATTTTAAACACTCAACTGAGAGTTTGAAATAAAAACGTGTTATTTAAATGTGATATTTTCACATGCTTTCAGATGTAGCAGCATTTGCTACACAGAACATAAGCTACGCAAACAGCTTTCTTTATTGCAGAACGATATCTTTCATAAAATTTTTGCGCGAATTAATCATCTGCAATAATGAACGGTTAACGAATATTGAATATTGTGTAGCTTGTCAGTGAACTACAGCTTTGTGTAGGAAATGTTGCTCCACCTCAAAGCACGTGCTGGAGATTTACTACTGATTACAAAACCAGCTTACTGATAAAATATACATGACGGTCACCTTCAATTAAACATGCAGACCTAATTATTATTATTATTATTGTCTTATTTTCAACTTTATTTTACAGGAAAATGACTGCCATTTCTGAATGTTGAATTCTTGCTTTTTCTTTCTTTTTTTGCATTAATTTGTGCAGAAACCCGCAGGAAGAGTAGTGCTTTTTTTGACAACCACAGATTTATAAATAATGTTTGTTGCACGCGTCACGTGGTCACGTGCATTTAAAAAAAGTAACACTGTTTCAGCGCAATTCTTCCTCTTGCTTTAGACTTCGAACCCTGGCTAACAAGCAGACATTGGCATGAGCTCATACCGAGCTGTCAGAAAAGATGCAGTTTGTGCATGTATTTAAAAAAAAATAACTGTCTGCGCTAATAATTAATCATTTTTGCTTCTTTCACAGAAAGTTTTAAATTCTTCCTCACTGCTGACATATATACTGCATTAGTGCACACTTCAGTTTGATTGTCACATCATTGTTCGGTATAATTTATTCTGTCTTTTTGTTTATTCAGCCGAACACATACAGATGCAATTTTTTTTGGTGTTTTTAGCCAAACAATTCCGTTTACCAAACATTCGCGCATTCGGTGTCTTTCCAGCCCTTTATGCTGCAAGCTTACTGTAATCTCGTGCTTTGTTGGTTGTATAGAAGGAGCAGCGTAATGCTAAGGAGGCAGGAGGAAACTACACACCCACTCTCACAGAGCAGCAGGTCTATGCTCAGGTGGCCCAGCTCTTTAAGAACCAAGAGGACCTTCTTTCAGAATTCGGCCAGTTCCTGCCAGATGCTAACAATTCAGTGGTACGTTTTGAGATCTGGTCTGTTGCAATCTGTGGTAATAATATCTAAAAAAAAATAATAGAGCTGAACTTGGCTTTCTCTTATCTTCAGTTATTGAGCAAGACTACAGCTGAGAAGGCTGAATCTGTGCGTATTGATCATGGGGTGACTGTAAAGAGACCCCAACTGAACAATAAGCAGAGGTTTAATCAGAATGGATGTCAAATCCGCAGACACCCAGGGCCGCCCACTACGCCCCCTGTGAAGGTCATTTTTAATAAAACCTTATATTAAAACATTAAAAATTGCTCTTTTTAACATTTGTATTATCAACCAGCGTTATTTAACCTTTTTAAACTTTTCAACAGAAAAAGCAAAAATTTATGGGAAAAGACCATTCTATGGCAGAAGCCAGCAAACTTGGAATTGGTGCTGAATCTCTCTTTTTCGAAAAGGTGAGTGCTTTTATATAGTCTTGCAGTGGTTATAATGGAATACAAAAATAACCACATTAAGTTGGTGCAGGAAATATTACAAAGATTATAGTGAATTATGTGGCTTATATACGGTGTTCCCTTCTCAGGTGCGAAAAGCTCTGCGGAGTTCAGAGGCTTACGACAATTTCTTACGCTGTTTGGTCATCTTCAATCAAGAAGTAATCTCACGGGCTGAACTTGTGCAGCTGGTCTTGCCATTTTTGGGGTGGGTGGAATTGAATTTCATATTGACATACTTTCAGTCTGATTTAAAGGCTTTTATGTAGCCATTATTTCATTTAATTATAAATCAGAAATCAATAAAACTATTAAACACATTAGTTCTGACATTTTGGTTATTGCTTTTTCTGATTATCAGGAAATTCCCTGAGCTTTTTACATGGTTCAAGAACTTCCTCGGCTATAGAGAGTGTGCCCATATTGAGAGCTTTCCCAAAGAGCGAGCCACTGAAGGCATTGCAATGGAAATTGATTATGCGTCCTGCAAAAGATTGGGCTCCAGTTACAGAGCCCTTCCCAAGAGCTTCCAGCAGCCTCGATGTACAGGCAGGACTCCACTGTGCAAAGAGGTGAGTTCACCATCCTTTCACACCTAGTACAAATTTAATTTATTTCTTTTGCACCCTTAACAATTCAAGCTAAATTGTTGGTTGATGGTATATGTTATACTGGTACTATGAGGTACCCATTTGCTTAGGGGTTGATTATTTAAGCAATTTGAATTATTTTTCAGTTGCTAGGAATTATGCTGTAGAGAGAGTACTATCTCTCTTTTTCAGCAACCGTTTAAATGAGAATTTTCATTTTTGGGTCAACTATACCTTTAATACTATGTATTCAATAATGCTGTACAAAGTCAGTCAGGTTGACAGTCCAACAATTATTTTTTATTTTTTATAAAAATGTAGGTTTCTAGTATGGGATGTGCTTGTCTTACAATAATCTTGTTGTAAAAAATCTAATTTAACAGCCCTATGTTAATGTTGAATAATTTTTAGGTGTTGAATGATACGTGGGTGTCATTTCCATCCTGGTCTGAGGACTCAACCTTTGTCAGCTCCAAAAAGACCCAGTATGAAGAGCATATATATCGATGTGAAGATGAGCGCTTTGAGGTAAGCAAAAAAAAAAAACAGTGATATCACATATTTCTATTACTTTAGTTTACCAAAGCTTCGTTGTCTTGAGTGAAATAGGATGTTCAGTTCATTGTCACGTGTTGTGCAGCTTGATGTGGTTTTGGAGACAAACCTCGCCACCATCCGTGTTTTGGAGACTGTTCAAAAGAGGCTCTCGCGCATGTCTGCTGAGGAACAGGCCAAGTTCCGGCTGGACAACACCATCGGAGGCTCCTCTGAGGTCATCCATCGTAAAGCTATTCAGAGGATATATGGTGATAAAGCTCCAGACATCATAGATGGGCTTAAGACGAACCCTGCTGTCTCTGTACCTATTGTACTCAAAAGGTCAGCATAAATGTTATTGTCTGACGGTGACTCCTTCCTAGCAAATTCATAAAGCTATAAAAATGTCATGCACTGTTGAGAGAAAAGGCTCTTTCTTTGAAAGAGCGTAGATTAGCTAGCATAGTTTTTAAAACGTTTTTTGGTATTCTTGTAAGATATAAATATCATAGTACACGATTATTCAAAAGCATATAGGACTGCATCGTTTTTCAAATTAAAATCTTAATCTAGATTTTAGGCCTAATGCAGTTTTTTTTTTAAACTTCAAACTTCTCCAGCTTTTCAAGTTTTCTGTGGGTCCTTAAAATGTCTTAAATTTAGTTGGGCCACAAAAAGTCTTAAATGGTACAAGAAAGTTTCAGTTATGATTTTGAGAGGTCTTGAATTTTGGAAATGGAAAGAAAATTAAAAAAAAAACAAATACATTTGTACAGGACGTACAGAGAATAAATGTGCACTTTCAGTCAGCTAATCTTATGTTTTTGTTCAGACCATTTTGGAAATCGCCTAATTTTTACAGCGGCAAACACTATGGATCGACAAGAATACATTATACAAATCTAAACTATTAAGGCACAAAGCTCTATATTTACCTTAGACCCTTTGATTAATATTGCAATTCATAGTTTATTATATTAATATAATGAATACTTTTGACATTCCATTTCTTAAGAAATTGTATACATTGAAAAAAAAATTGTTTTTGTGAAAACTGCTGTAAACCATGCTTTTTACGACCATCTTACAGTCCATATGTTATCATAGATACTGTCTTACCCTGCTCATATGGTATTATTTTATTTGTGCAGGTCAAAGGGCCTTAAAAAGTATTAATTGATATCAAGAGTCAGCAGATACCCTGCCTTTACTTGAAAGAATAACTTATAGCTACAAAAATATTTCAGTTTCTGACCACAGTAAAACTAGAGAATTTAATGTGAATGCAAAATTTTCACATTTCACATTTAGATCAACTAAAAGATGCTGAATTTTGCTCTTTTAAAGAAAACATTTACAAATATTAATGCCCTTACAGCATAGGTCACTCTTCCTGTTTGCAGCAGAATTTGGCAAAAACATGTTCACACCTTGTTAACACTGAGTGTGATTTTTGTTTAATCTAATATATAAACAGCCAATTTAAAATTGTAAACAAAAAAAATGCAGTCCAAGTAATTTACCGTATTTTTTTTCTTCACAATAAGTGTTTTCTAATCATCTTAAAGCCTTTTTTTCCCCCAGATAGAGAGTTCTGCCTTAAACAGTTCTTTTCATTAAAGTTTACCTCACAGAATTCATTGTGTTTGTCTTCTTAGGCTGAAAACTAAAGAAGAAGAGTGGCGAGAGGCTCAGCGTGGCTTCAATAAGATTTGGAGGGAACAGAATGAGAAGTATTACCTGAAGTCTTTAGATCACCAGGGTATTAACTTCAAACAGAATGACACAAAGGTGTTTCGCTCCAAGATGCTGCTCAATGAAATCGAGACTCTTTATGATGAGGTATGAAACAATCCAAATGTACACATTTCAGGCAAAAATTTGAGATTTTGAATGTTGTCTGGTTGAACATAATGGCCTTTTCATCCACTTAGCGGCAAGAGCAGGCTTCAGAAGACAATGCCGCCCCTCCCTCAGGCCCTCACATGACCCTCATGTATGAGGACAGCCAGATCCTGGAAGACGCGGCCGCTCTCATCATCCACCACGTCAAGAGGCAGTCCGGGATCCACAAAGACGACAAGTACAAAATCAAACAGATCATATACCATTTCATCCCCGACATGCTGTTCACCCGACGCTGCGAGCTTTCTGATGTGGAGGAGGAGGAAGAAGAGGAGACCGAACCAGATGAAGACGGGACTAAAAAGCACAATGGGACGACGTCAACAAAGTCCAAGCTCCTCTTCAGCCATACAGCAGCTACCCAGCAGAAGCTGAGTAACTGTGACGATCCCTACAACCTCTTCTATGTCAACAATAACTGGTACATCTTTCTACGGCTGCATCAGATCCTGTGCTCCCGACTGCTACGGATCTACGCGCAGGCGGAAAAACAGATTGAGGAAGATGCCAAAGAGAGAGAGTGGGAAAGAAGTGTGTTGGGACTGAAAAGAGAGAAGAATGACAGCCCGGCCATCCAGCTGCGTTTGAAGGAACCCAGTAAGTTTGAGATTTCACTCAGGTTTTAAGCCGGTAGTCATAGTGTCGGCATGGTTCACACCAAAGATGAAAACTTGAGTGCGTGACGTCCTAAATTTGTGAAGGCAGGCGAATGTTTTATCACCAGTTGCTCTCAGGGGTTTTAACACATGTTAGAGCTAATGATATTTCTCTCAGATTTAGATGCCAACCCTCAGGGCGCTGTCACCATGGAAACTACTTTAAGCGACTCGTAGATTAGGGCTTTAATTTGTTTATTTATAATGCTGTTGTTGGTGATCGATTGAATTAAAATCACCTGCTTGTTTTCACAGTGGACATCGATGTTGAAGAGTACTACTCAGCCTTCTTAGAGATGGTGCGAAACCTTCTGGATGGCAACATGGAAACATCTCAGTACGAGGACCAGCTGAGGGAAATGTTTACCATCCATGCCTACATTGCCTTCACCATGGATAAACTCATCCAGAGTATAGTGAGACAGGTAGGGTTGTTTTCTTGTTTTCTTAGCGAGCGTCTTCGGTGGTTTAAAATGTCATCTTGTGGTTTCATTTTTCTTTTTCCTTTTCCCACAGCTGCAGCATATAGTAAGCGACGAGATCTGTGTACAGGTGACTGATCTTTACCTTAGCGAGTTTGCCAACAAAGCCACCGGTGGATCCCTGTCCACCCAAGCTTCTAGAGGAAGTGCCGAATCAGCCTACCAGCGCAAAGCTGAGCAGCTGATGTCCGACGAGAACTGTTTTAAGGTAAGGCTCTCGGTTTTAATTTAAGACGCACTTGCCAAATGTTATCGTGTAGGTACTGCATTTGAATTTGAAATTGCTTTACTGTGACCATGGGATAGGAAAGTTTCCATCAAATGCACACTTGGGTGCCATCAAGTGCCATCTGGGTGCTTTACACCTACTGTTCAAATATCCTGAATTTGGACATATTACAATTAAAGCTTAAAGTATACTGTAATTTTTTATGGATATTCTAAGTAAACATCGGCTTCAACATAGTATTGTACACATGCAGCCTGATTCTTCTTACCTTTACAAGCTAAGTGTACATGTGCCTTGAGTTTTTTTTTTTTTTTTTTTTTTTTTTTTACAACATGGCAACACTGGGCCAGACAACAAGTTTCAAGTGGGAAAACAATGGCAGGAACAGAACAACAACTAGAGAGTACTAGAATTACTAGAGGCATTGGCAAAAGCAATAGCTGTCTTTGTCTCTCAGTGCCCTCGCACTAGTACGTGTTAACAAAGACATATTTGTAACTTCACAAGATAAATAGTGTAGACATTAGACAAGGACAAAACTTTATAATGTTTAATTTGTGCAACCTCAAAAGCATACTTTCATATGTATGGACATGCTAAACATTTGTGACACAACTGAGGCATACTTTGGACCTAAGGAAAGCAATTTACAAAAAAAGTGTTTAAGTAGAATCAGTGGAATAACATGGTTATGCATATATTGTGCCATTTCTGTCAGGGTTTTTTTTTTCTCCAAAAAAGTGTTTGCAAAGCTTGTAAAATTGTAAACCAATAATTTGGTTTGGAGACATTTATATAGTTGAAAATAAATAGCTGTTTTCCTAATATTTGTCCTTTGGTAGGTAATGTTATTTTTAGTCCAGTGATACAGTTGTATTCATAATAAATAAGTGGATTGGGCTTAATGGGCAATGAAGTAGTAGGCGTTGATCTGTCTGAGCAGACAGTCTTGTGCTGATGTTTTCATCTCTATTGTGTATTAAAAAACCCCAAGCAGAAAAGGAGTAATTATGCCAGGTTGGATTTAATACACAATTCAATGTTCAGTTGTATGTGTATTCTAAGTGTTCACATCAGAACTGAAGTTTGCTTTTGGACTTCACTTGAGAAAAGCAAAAAGAATTAGTTTTATCAGTAGTGTGGGGGATATATTACGGTGTGTTGAAAGAAATAACATGCTTTTTTTTGTACTACAATTGTGTTCACAGTGACAAAGCTGAAGTCACAGTAAAGGATGGTTGTATAGAAAATGCTGATAAGACTTTTCTGTTGGTTTTTCAAGCAAACCCAATTGACCATCCATCAAGCTATCGGTCAAAGTGGCTTAATCGGCCAAAATCGCTGCTTTTTGTTTTAATGACCACATTTTTCAATGTCACGCTGTTATCTGCTGCCTCTCTTCACATCTTCCTCTTTATTTAACTATTTTGTTTAACCACAGTATCATCTGTGTAGATAGATAACTTATCTGTAGTGTCTTTTTTTTCTCTCAGCATTTTAGGTTAAATCCTGTGGATTTATAAGAGAAAACGTATGGCTTGGATTATATACCTAGCATGATTCTTTAAAGTACCTCTATTGTGTGTTATGAAAGGTTCATGTTTTGGGAGACCCCAACCACAGGTTGACATGCATGCATGGTCAAAAAACACTTTCGTTGTCTTACATGCGTCTATTTTTACCTTGCTTCCTCAACAACTCCCAAACAGTTTGCTTAATGATAATTTTTTTATAAAAACCCTTTCTTCGCGTGGCACTAATCTGCAGTTATTAGTACAATTGCTCGATTTCATTTTAATTTCATCATGCCTGATAAAGGAGCATTTGTGAGAGCAGTGCTGCTTTGTGTACAGCGTTACCAGGGAAACCAGCCAATAATGAATTTGCATTTTATAATGGGAAAGACCAACAAGTGGGTGGGCAATAAGTTTCATGTTGACATCAATATGAAACGGCTTGGGATTTGTTTTAAAAACAACTTGTTTTAATGTTTCAAAGTTGACTTTCTTTTGAGAGACAATAAATTTATACACAGTGCACTTTCAGATTTCAAATTTGGCACAATGTTTTAATTCACTTAAAACTGTGTGACATACTACAAAAATCAATAGTAAGGGACATTAAACTTTATAACAAATCAAAATGTAGTTCAGATTCTTCATATGAAACCATAGGACCTGAATGTATAATTATTGTAGTAAGTAAATGCAGACTACAAATAGCTTTAGATTATGGGTCTACTATCCATGCATATTTAAACAGATCTTTTTTCTTTTCTTTCAGTTATTGTTCCAGAAGTCTAAAGGGACTGTGCAGCTGGCTGTGGAGCTGTTGGACACAGAGGAGGAGAACTCAGATGGACCTGTGGATACTGAGGTACATGTCTTAGATTTGGCTAAAGATTTTTACCTATTAATTCAGCCTGCACTGCTGGCAGAGTGTTGTTGCAAAGTTTTATTCCATCCAAGAACCCACTTACAGTGTCAGTGTGCTGCATCACAAGTGAAAGTTTTTAATCTACAATTACAAAAAAAAAAAGCACAGAGAAATACAAGAACACATCTGGTTTTGAAAAGGCTAAAACTATTGGTGGTGGGACAGTAGTCTCAGCCTCAGACGTCACTACCACAGAACATGCTGAATGTCTGATGCATATGGCACACAAAAGTGGAAACCCTTCAGGAGTTTCAAAGTCATCATTGGATTGGTTGAATTACACAGGATTTCCGGGAGACTAGTGTCGCATTCTTTAATGTTCCGCCTGGAAACAGATGACACTGAACCCCTCACAGAAGAAGAAAGCTGTCGAGTTTACAATTGTGATGACGAGCACTTACCAGGATGAACTAAATGCTGGATTTTAAGTATGCGAAATTTCGAGGCATAGAATCTTTAAAGGGAACCCTGGGTATTAAGACTTGTATGGCTTAATATAACGTAAATTATGTCCCCTACTGTGGGTGACACCATTATTCTGATGACATAAAATGGTTGTGTTCGGTGAGCTACACAACTCGGAATAAACAACTTGGAAAATAAATTACTGATATGATGACCACAGCAAATGAAATAGTTTACAGGACGCGATGGATAGAAGCATGGGCTTAAACCGATTGCCATACCATGATTTTTTTCCCTCTACAAGAAGTCTAAATGCACTGAACACTGAAGGAAATCTGCGACAAGAAACTCCTCCGGCGGTTGCACCTTAATAAGTGTGGGTATGTTTACATTCTAATGGAATGGCATAGCATTTCTTGTCTCAGCCGTTTGTAAGCTCTTTTGGTAGCTGTGGTCTACTAAAAGAGTCAAAGGCATCAGAGCTAAAATGGAGAGGACAAAGAAATGGTTCTTTAGGATTTTTTATTTGTCCTTGTTAAATTCCCATTATTTTGTCTGACTCTTATAGCTAGAAAAGGCATACATCGCTTCTCTTGTTGCCCTAGCATAACTAAAAATGACACAATATGGTATCTTATCAGAATTTTATTTTCTGAACTGTTTATTCTGAATTATTGCAGTAAAAAGCGCCGGTAGTTCACCGAGTGCGACCATTTGATGTCATAATAAATGTCAAAATAATGGCGCCCCCCCATAGTCCAGAAATGGTTATCGAGTTTTTAAATAACATACATCTTTCATGAGTTTCTATTACATATAGCAGTATGAGACATAAGTTATGTTAAGCTATAAATGTCTGAACACCCGGGGATCACTTTAAAGTACGTCAGAGTTTTACACATCGGTCTGTTATTATGGTGGCATTTCTACACCTCGAAATGTGATGCTGAAACAAAACTGGTTGGTTGGTTGTTTGACATGACAGTCAAATGACTTCATGAAAAGGCCTTGGCCAATAAAATCTACCATGTCGTCAGTCTAAAGGTCTGGCTACGCAAGGCTGGTGGGATAGAAGTGTGATTGTCTTTAGGTGATTTTAACAAAGTATGATATTTTTAAGGCTCCCAACCTGAAAACTGATTTTAAAAGTGTGGTATTTTTGTGAGGGAGGGATGGGCCACATAGAGTATAACATCAAAACCATTAAACCTACCTGCAGTGCACAGTCCAGTTATGCAAACTTCATTAATCAAATTTAGTTCTTGCGCTATTCCATTCCACTACTTTCTGTGCTCTGCAATAGGCCATCTGCTGACTCGTTTCTTGAAGGCTGAGATCCATCCTTCAGGGGAAGAGATTTTGTCATTCTGCTGCATCGCTGTATCCAACAACATCGGCTACATCTGTGCCACCTGCTACTGCAAGACTTGTTGAGGGGAATTACGAAAATGGTGTCATTTCCATATTGCTCTTTCTCGTAGCACCACAGAAGCGAGGTGACAGTGTTCATGAACCAGATATTAAGACATTGCACTGAGCCAGTTCTGCTGAGGTAGGCTCAAATCATGCACAAGTTTTCTATCTGGTTTTGATATGGTCTGTATAATCAGCATTCTGAAGATGAACTCCATGAGGAATGTAGGGAGGCCTGCGAGATGACTTTATGCTTTACAGATCATTGCTGTTGATGAATGAATGGTGGGGAGCTGTACTTCTACTGCATCGGGGGAAAAAAACCCACAAAGCTGGACAAAAAACATTTGTCCTGGCAAAATCTATTTGTGCTAGGGATTTTGGAGGGAACATCTCTTTGAGCACAGTCCATTTTGAGTTATTACTCTGGTAGAGCCCATGTGGATGACAAATTGTTGGACACTGACTACAAGCTTTTTGTTGACGACTCTTACACCAGTTCTTCACTCTTCAGGGACTTCCTTTATAAATTCATTCGGGTTTGTGGCAGTGTTACCGGGACACAGAATAAGTGTGGCTCGAACAGCTGAACATATTGCCAAGGTACACTCCCTGCGGCAATATCCGCTGGATCAGAAACAACAAGGTGCTGTTTGATGAATGGAAGAATAAGTGGGGAAATACTGATCCTTCTATAAAGTCTACAGAGATAGTAACAGACGGTGGACCTTTGTGTATTGTATGCTGTGAAGTTGTACATGAAATCAGACAGTGGTGTTGGATTAATTGCCGTTGTGGATGCCACGGTATTCTAGGGGACGCTGGTTGTGGGTCTTGCATAAAGATATTGTCAAAGTACATTTGCGTCTGCATCAGTTCCCACAGTTCCTCTGGACTTGCAGTCTAGAAAAAAACAGTCCCACTTTATATTAAGTGACCTTAACTACTATGCACTTGCGTTTAAATTAATAATTTGATACAGTGCATTTATTGTGTACATGTTTTTACGTTGTACTTGCATTAAAAAATTACACTGTTGATCCATCCCTTATACCTTAGCCTACCCTTAAACCTACCCATACCACCAAACTTTACCTTTATCCCACCTCAATAGCAGCAAAAGTGCTTTGCAAGACTATATGAACACAAGTACATCAGATTTTTTGGATGTAAGTATATAGTAGTTAAGACCACCTAATGTAAAGTGTGTCCAAAAATTGTGTGTGCTCTCAGGCAAAGTAGTTTGACTTGATTGTAGATTGTGTATCGTGAAAGCTAAATAAATTGAAATTAATTTTTTTAAACTTTCTGACATTTTATATTGCTTTTTCAAATGTGTGAAGCATTCATAAACAACTTCTCTGGTCTATGATTGTGTTTATAAAATTTTATTTGCAATAATATTAAAGACCAGTTTTACTAACAGTATGCACCAGTACGATCAGTCTTTTGGCATTAAGATTGTACTGCGAGGTTTTACTAAAGACACGCAGTAATGAATTAGCACTGAAAAGGTGTGGAGAGTTATTTTATTTTTGGGCCTGACTTTATTGAATATGCATATTTATGAGTTTCCCTTTCAGATGCAAAAGGAGAGTATTTAAATTAAGCACATTTTACTAACGTCAAATTACTGGTATCTGTGCTATTATTTAGCGCCCCAAAAAAGTATGTCTTAAAATATTTTGCGCTTGAAATGACTTCAATTATTTTGCTAGGAGAGGCATGGCAGAGAAGAGAGAGCACATGGTAGAAGGGAGAGGAGTTTTCCACATGTATTCATTTATTTTGAATGCCAGAAGAACATATCAGTATCAGAATGTATTATATTTATTTTTTGTATAATACACAATCATAGCCTCTCTGTATGTAGTACTATATTTTAATTTTATTCAGACTTATTTTACATTTGACTATATCAGTTTTGGTCTTGTGCTCCAAAAAGAGACGTTTTCAAGCGGTAATAGATGAACAGAGCTTTTGCATCATATAAGATTCATATAAAGAAATTCGTTTTTTCTAAAACAACGCAGTAAAACTGCCATGCAGAGCATATCCTGGAGGTGATATTCACATATTCAGCAATAATCAGACAGTAATGCTGTTAACGGTGAATTTGTAATTCTAACAAGTAACATTGAACGTCTGCTTGTGTGTTACAGCGCTGGCCCGACTATGTGGAGCGATATCTGAACACCAGCTCGGCCTCTCCAGAGCTGCGAGAGCACCTCTCCCAGAAGCCTGTGTTTCTACCCAGGTGAGGCTCAACCAAGTACACCCATCTTTAGAGCCGTGAGTCCTTTAAACTTCCCATGAAGCATCAGCTCAAGACAGGAACATCCCAGGAATACTTTCGGTAGTCTTTGGAAATGTCTGGGAGTCTGTACAAGTGCTGCCTGTTTGTAATCTCCTGTTTTTTTTTTTTTTGGTTTTTTTCTTTTTCTACCCAAACACACAAGCTCTCTGCTTGCTTGCATTTGCACTTTATTGAGAATTTATTGAATGAAAACTCATTGTTAGGCTGTTTATCTCTGCTCAGATGTGGCCACAGTACAGGCACATTGGTTATTTTACGCTTATTTATATATTGTAAGTATGGTGTGTTTGTGGGGAATGTGTGCAGAGGTGTTATCTAAAATTATGTGCACCTTTTTTTTGTTTTTTGTTTTTTTAAGGGAAAAATCGCGGTTGAGACTTTATAACACGTTTAATGAGGTGGAAATTTCATTTCATTTTTAATGTTTTTCATCTGAGAATATGGAAGATGTTTTTATATGCCTGCTCTTAAAAGGGTTCGGTTGAGTCACCATGTTCTTTGGAAAGGTAACTTTCTAAAGAGGCTGAAGACTGTGCATTTAGATAAGATGAGCCTGTTCTCAAAAAAAAAAAAAAAAAAAAAAAAAAAAAAAAGCAGAGTGCTTTGTCCAGATCTGTACTTTCCTTTGAATAGATTTTCATAATCTTTTTTAAAGTAGCCCACTTTTGGGTTTCAGAAAACTTCTTTGCTTTCTCACATAAAGTGTGCTGTGGTCTGTTTGTGTAATTCTATTCACAGATACATTTCTGTATGTGACTTGATTTCATGATTGTGTACAAATGCTTTTATAGCCTGTAAGATTTGAGTAAGTAGACCTTGTATGCTGAGATCTCAGAGACAATGTGTCCTCCCATTGCTGATACTCTATTGAGTTTGATCGGGGTTGTCAGTTTACAAAGTGGTGTTATGACTCGAACTTGAACTTAAACTCACCACGGTCTGACGGCTGTATTTGAGAGAGGGGCTTGTCAATAAAACTCTGGTCTGAATTTTATCCTCAAATGTGCGTGTATTTCTTTCCAACAGACGTTTGAGCTCTAGCATGGGAGGATGATTGATTTGCTTGTTCTTTCAGTTTTCGTAATGCATGTTTTATGTGCAGTGCTGGAGAGATGCTTCTGATGTCTCCATGTTCATCCACAAACTGACAGTCAAATTTTTTATTTACTTTCGGATTGATTCATTTCTGTTTATGTGCGGTGTGAGGTTGAGTAGCTGACATTTGCAACCACTGTTTTTGCTAAGAAAATGAATGCAACAAACGTTCTAGTGCATGGTCATGCAATGCATAATGCACAATGTCAACCCATATCCTGGCCATTTAACCTTATTCCCTACCTGGTTTCTTTTTTTTTGGTGACGATTGGCTAGTTTCTTTAAGTGAAGTCCTGAATTCAAAATAAGAGTCATGGTTTCTATGCCCATTCACATCTGTAACCTTTGGTAAGTACACTTCTAATTTTAGTCTTTAATTCAAAGCAGGGAAATTACCTTTTTCCTTTTCTTTTTTTTTTTTTTTTTTTTTTCCTCATCCAGTACCTTGATTTGGCACTTTATCAATACGGTTTTGCCATGGATATGAGTTTTCAGTGGAGATTATCATTTTTGTTGGTAATTTATCATATCTGTTGAGACCCAGGTGCACTGTAGACAGTTGCATTGGTGCATAATTTTTCTTTTTGATTAGGATGTTCCTCTCCTTAGGCTGTCAGATGCTGAGCCTTAACATGTTAGCATTTGTACTAAATTTAAGAAAGGCTTCGTTTTTTTTTAGATAAACAAACCTTGTTCTTTTTTCTTTTTAAGGAACCTAAGGCGAATCAGGAAGTGCCAGAAAGGTCAGGAGATGCAGGTGAGAGAGACCAAAGAAACGGCCAAGAAATCCTCTGAGGGCAGCGAGGACTCAAAAATGGAGTGCATGTTTAAGCTCAACTCCTACAAGATGGTGTACGTCTTCAAGTCCGAGGACTACATGTACCGACGCACTGCACAGCTGAGAGCACATCAGGTATATAGATGACAGATTTAGATTTAAAAGCAGTCCATTTTCCCACACAATATTTGAAGCCCCATCCTCCCATACTGGCTAAGACATTTCTACTGTAATTGTGCTTTAACTATTTCTTGAACAGAAACTGCGAGCGTTGATATATTGAAAGGATAGTCCACCCAAATTCACACTTAAGCGTAAACACAATATTTTATGTTCCACAAATCTAGGAATACTGATAGTTTTGGTTCCTATTGGCTTTTTCTTCTATGGACACAAAAAACACGTTTGGTTGCCAGTATTCACAATTGGTTGATTTCTGTTTGTCTTGCTGATTTTCAGTCTCACCAGAGAGTAAGCACCCGTCTGCATCAGCGCTTTCAGCAGTGGCTGGACAGGTGGCGGAAAGAGCATGTGACCAGCGACATGGCGACCACCACTTACAAGTGGTTGATGGGAGAGGGCCAGGATGGACTACTGCCCTGCAGAACCGTCTGTGAGCCCAAGATCCTCCACTTCCAGAACATCAACAAATACAAAGTCACCTACAGCACTACGTTGTAAAGCTCAAGTTTTCAACAGAAGAGAGGGCTTTTCCCTCCATTTTATGTTGTTTTTACGATGACTGAAGTAGCACTGAAATTAAAATCTGACCGCCATTGAGTTCTTCGAGGATTGCTAACTTCTTTTTTTTTTAATTTCTACCTTTTTAAATTTTTAGATTGAAGTCTTTCCCCCCCCTGGACTTTATACTCAGTTGATTAGTGACCTTCAATCACGAGAGCAAGAAAACACTTCTTGTAAACGCTGCAGCTCTAGTCAGACTTTTATCCAATTTTCAAGACAATAAGAATCAGTCCTTTTGAGTGGCTTTTTGTGAAAAGGATGGTTTACAAATACAGGTCAAGTTCATGCCCATTTGTATATCGTTTTTTTATTTTTCATCTCTTCGAGGTGAATAGTAGTTTGTTAGCAATATGTCTTTTGTGGTTCACTTCAACCACATACGTGTTCAGAAAATGAGAGAGTATCTCGAATCGATTTTTTTTTTTTTTTTAAAAAGCCTCCATGTTTGGGGCTATGCAGCTAAACCAGGACTGATGATGTGAATTTCCCAAGTGTGTTGTTCGCAATATACACGAAATGTAATCAAGGTCTCTTTTCACAGGTTAATTACAGCACCATTAATGAAGGTATTACCGTTAATTACTAGGCATCTAAGATACCAGCCACAATGTGTCAATCAGGAACAAGCAGAAAAAGTACAGTCACACAAGCTCTTGTAATGTAAATACGATGTATATATGCCAGACTGTTTATATTCTGACAACCTTCACTGTTACGTAGTTCAGTTCTTAGGCTTCCTTGATCAGCTTAGTGGAGGAGGCTAATGCTGGGATGTTTAAGAAAACACTTTATGACTATTCTTACCAAAGGGAGTACTTGTTAAAAGTGTTTTGTCTGGTCACTCTGTCCTCTCGTTATACAGTCATGAAAATGTTCGTTTTCGACAGCTTCAAGGTTTGTCCGGAACCTGAGATGTTGAATAGAACGGGTTCTCATGATGCTATATTTGGCCCTTATCTGAACTTGTATTCAAATTTGTGATATCACTGCCTGTGTTCTGAGTAGAACTTAGAAACGATCCTGTTTGGTCCCATTCTGCCCTCTTGTACCGAGAAATCTGGAAATGTATCTTGGGGCACATTTGTATGTGCTTTTAAGGCTTTGGTTTAATGCTGACAAATATGTAAAACATATTTAAAGAAGGCAATGACAGCATGTTTCTATGTTCTCATGTACAGCCCTTTTATATTATTCATTATTGTTTTAAAGATTGAAATAAAACAGAATTGTAGTAGATTACCCTGCTGTGTGTCAAGCTGCCTGGAACTATACGGATTAATAATGCATGCATGTTTTCTCACTGAATTACGCTCATGTACTCGGAGAGAATATACTGAGAATGCATAATTCATGTCCACGCAAACACACTGTAGTTTTTCCACACCGGCAGCAGAGGGAGCGTTTGGACGTTCTCTTGGGGCGCTGTGTAATGTTTTACACTCAAATGTGACTATAGAGTTAAGTTTAAACTCTCATGATCACATTGAGGCATGAAGTTATTAATTCTCTGCTACGCTGGAGTTCTTGCAGTTATTCTGTGCAGTTTTTATTTGGAAAGGCAATTAATTTTAATCAAAACTAATTTGTGCTCAATTTTAAGAAATTTCTCTTTTTTTTTTTTTTTTTTTTTTTTCTTTTTTTTTTTTGCCCACAAAGAGCAAGCTCTTAAACACCAAGGAGAGTAATAAAAGTCTACTGTGACATTCAACTTACCAGAAGAAAAAAAAGGTGTTGGTTCGATATGGCTCATTATTTAATTAGAATTTGGCCCCACATTGTAGTTAAGCGGTCCCTGGAGAAATGGGTCATTAAAAGGCTCTCCAAGTTCATAACTCACAGAACATAAAATGGAGACGGATGATGGCTTTTACTCACAGATGGAGAGAAGAACGCCGACACTTTCTTTTGACCCTGTTGATTCTTAGTCTCAGCCATGCCAGATATTTGTCCAGAGTAATGGCTGCTTAAAATTCAGTTTTGCCACTGCAGGAATAATTTACATTTTAAAATATACAAAAATAAAAGGGTTGGTAAATTGTAAATTATATATATATATATATATATATATATATATATATATATATATATATATATATATATATATATATATATATATATATATATATATATATTTTTTTTTGTAATTTATTTTAGAATTATTATTATTATTATTATTGGTGAGCATAAAAGAAAAAGTTAAAAAAAAAAAAAAAAAAAAAAATACAATAAAATGTAAAGAATTAATATGCTGTTGATTTCTAAAGCATCCGTAAATGCGGGTAGTTGATCTACTCAGGGGTGTGTTTTTTAAAAGCATTGTTACCTAACTATGATCGTAAGCTCTGTAAAGAACTTGCGGCCATAGATGCATCACAAAATATGAAAAGTATGAACCAGTTTGCGCTATTAACAAGTTGCTTCTTTAGCATGCCTATTGGTTGGGAGTAAAGAAGCGTGAAATGTTAAAGAGACAATCAGTACAATCATATAATTAACAATTATATGTCTTTATTATTTCATGCACAGTCAGTGACTACAAAAAAAGTTAAACATCATTAGACATGGCTGCAGTAAACCGTTACAAGTGTTCTAAGAGTGTTTGTCAGACATAACCAAGAATATAACTAACACCAGGCCTGCTCAATTCCCCAAGTGTCCAGCCCACCCTGAGAGTCCTGCGGCCCACCTTAAATCATCTTAAAGCTCGAGCCAGGCCTGACTGACACTGTACATTAAGAACATTATAACAATGAATCTAACCATTAAATTGAATAAACATGATTAGTGATGAAGTCAGAACAAAAGAAAGTATCAACTGACACGCAACAGTGCAAGTTAATCACCAACAAAAATGTTATTCCTCCAAAGCTGCAAGTGCTGGGACATCCCTCCATCCGGCGCTCATTCCCGTACATAAATCCGTGTGCACACCACATCATCGGCCCCAAAGGTCTGAGCAATGAAAATAAATAAAGAGAGAACGGCATTATCTCATTCATTCTTTCGCAGTTTCGCTAGCCGCGATTTATCGCTCCTAAAATGAAGACATTTTGCAATTTGTTTGCAGCTTCTTGGAACCGTTTACCCCCGCTTTGACTGACATATTGATGAGATCGAGAGGAAGTACCTCTGACGTCTCGCTGCCGAAACGCATCAGAACTGAACTAGAGCAGCTGACAACACCATAGACCATCTGCGCTCCAGAGCGGGACCACCTCGCGCACTCTTTTAAAAAAAATGGTATGAGGACGGGCCATCTGCTGTGTGTGCCGGTGCCGTGGGACACATTAGAGAGAGGAGTGTCAGGCCCTTACACACCGCCAGCATTCCTACATGTAACATGATCAATTAGAGCCATTTGCAAAGTGTTTTCTGGGTCACCGCCAGTAACTTTGCTCTATGATGCCAGCTTTATGGAAATGTGGCCGTTTTTACAAAAAAAAGCCACGCGCATTAATCACTAAAATAAAATTATAAAAAACTGGTAAAAATGACGTGCACTTTCTGTGAACCATTTGTAATGAAGAGTGCAACAAAGCGCGAGACAAATGGTTTCAAGTGGTTCATGAGAATAATACATTAATTTCAATAAACAAAAGGACCGAAAGCAGTTGCCGTTATATTCATATGCAAGAGGCAATTTTTTAAATGAGCTGCAGTTGGTCGTGATTATTCAGCTCATGACAAAACAGCTGGTCTTGAATGGAAAGACATGCATCACCATCATGCGTTCAGAAGTCTCTCCTCCTCGCGAGCCTGAAGGAGTTTTGATGTGAGCCAGCTGCGTTACCAGTTCACTGTGATGCATCGCATTTTCTGCTGTGCCTAATAAGACACAGATGTGACTTCGACATGTCTTGTCCGGCGTGCTGCAATGCCGCCAACTGCGTCAAGGTCCACGAACGCATTAAAGTGGACCAAAAATACCAGTGAATGCGATGTTGTGCTGTGTTAATGGTTCGGCCTATTTCCCCCGTTGGGGTCATTTATTTAGCAATGACTTTCCACGAATATAGCGCATAGGGTTTGAAACGGCCTCGTAAATAGATTTTTCATCACATGTTACAAGAATGTGAGCATAAAACTGATGCAAATCACCGCAAAGGAGCTTTACAGAATATGAAAGTTTTCATTTGAAAGTTATTCAAATGAAAAAAAAAAAAAAAATATATATATATATATATATATATACGCTTTGTAAAAAAAAACACGTTGCTTGTGTTTCCGATGCTTTAAAAGAAAAACTGAGTTTTGCACAAATGGTTACTGAATACCGCAAAGTAAGCAATTTCAGAATTGGGCCTTGGTTTTAACTTGCATTATACAGAGCCTCTATAAACCTTTAAGTACAGCCTACGCATCGTGCTATGTATAAATAGCATGAACTTTATCAGCAAGCACGTGATCCTCGAATGAGTGTCACACAAGGTCAGGCGCTACCGTGGGTTGTATTTGCACCGTTAGCTTCACCGAACGCTCATGAACTGCTTTTTTGTGGCACATATTTTCAGTGACCCGTGTGAAGAATGGCGAAAATCATTTCACAGTGTGAGCGTTTCAACATCGCAAGCCTTCCGCAAATCCGCTTTAAAGTTTACAACAGATACTTGAACGAGAGAGGAAGACATTTGATGTCCCTCAGGGGCAGCAAAGCCAGTGAATAAAGCCAGTAATAAAACCTCCTCAGTTATAAGGCCAGTTTACTGTTGTCCATCTGGCCTGTAAAACGGAGCAGGCCAGATGTTTACCCAATCCTGCATTTTTGTAAAACCTCCAAACGAATCCAAGCGATCGCTTTCTCGGGGGTGTTAGCGATCGCAGAGCGGACCGAAACGTGTCACACATTCAACTCGAAACACACAATGACAGACGTATAATGAATGATTGTTTTGAACAGAGACTATCAAGCGATGGAAGAGCTCCTCACCAGAATGAGTTCGTTCCCTCTCAGCTCTCGCGTCCAGTACGTCTTCGGGCCGTTACCGTCCAGGAGGGTTTGCCTGCAGGTCATCTTGTTCTCAGTCTCCCATGTGACCAGGCTCTGTGGACGATCACAGGCAATCTCACAGCCTTTTGAAGATGAACATCTGTATCTACATGTGCCCCACACTAGAAGAACATTTACATTTTCTCAGAGGAATTCTTCCGTCCATTTGTACTTGAATTACGATGTCCATCGAATATAAAAGCTTTTAGGACATTGATTCGAGGGAATAAATCATAAGTAATGGACTGAGAGCAGATGACCACCTCGGGTGACCCGCTACACGTCATACTGATGAGTCACGGCTTTATGTTTTTTATATTTCATAACCCTCTCTGCTCAATCTCTCGCGCCGCATTTAACTAAATTACTAAACATTCGGGTTCGATTTCGTTTTAATTTAATGTTGGCCCCGCTAAATAGCTAAATAGTGAAACCAAAAATGCTTGGGTGTCCATTTATGTCAAAAACAGATGTTTATTTTGCGCTGGGTCTGCGGTTGCTTTTATTTGCTTGTAAAAAGGCAGCAGTCATAAAGGTTAGCTTGTTAAAAAGGTTTTCTAGCACATGACAGTTCGGCTCGTCGCCGCCCATTGCCCTTTCAGCAGCCTCTGATGGGCTGACAGGCTCAGAATGAAAACACATCCTGTCATATCAGTGCTCATCAGTTCTTTAGTATGCGCACATTATCTTGCACGCCGCTGGATGTGATGAGAGCAGCCGTTTGAGCCCCGAATCCTCTCAGATCCATTCAAATCCGGGAGATTAAAGGTGGAAGACATAAGGGCGACTATAGCTGGTTTAGATAAGCCTGCAGTGTTGCTTTGATGCACTTATGCGTCAAATAATGTAATTTACCAAACTGTCTGTGTCCTGGCTTAGAGGTGAAAAAGAGATTAGCACAGTCACAAACTGTGTGTTTAGCTTTAGTGATACTCTTCCATTTCCTATTGCGCTGTGCTGTGCTTAGTTTTTATTATCACATGACTTAATTAAGAAAGCACACAGACAAAAATTTAAATAATCTTTTAAGCAATTTGTTTCATTTTGCACATTTTTACTTAAAAAAAAAAAAAAAAAAAAAAAGTATTCTGCATGATTTATGATCTGTTTT